>NW_006921845.1:3872039-3905672 GCF_000298275.1 Orycteropus afer afer | reverse complement strand
TGAAAGAGAAAAATTTCCAACCAAGAATTATGTACCCAGCAAAACTGTCCCTCAAATATGATGGTGAAATTAGGACATTTCCAGATAAGCAGAAATTAAGAGAATTTGTTAAAACCAGACCAACCTTACAAGAGACACCAAAGGGAGCCCTTTGGACAGAGAAGCAACAGCAGCCAACAACAGCTGACCATTAACACACATGATGATATAACCCAGAAACCAACCCAGCTATGGAAGTATCCAAAGTAAATAAGCCTACAAGATTGTAAACAGGGAACCAGAAACATCAATTGACAAATGAGGGCAATTACAAACCAAAAAGAGGGAAAAAAAATCTGTGCTGTTACAGAACTTCTAGATGGTAGAGATGTCAAGACAACTACAAGATAGAATGGACTGTTCCACACTTGGGAAGAAAACTATAAATCACAGGGTAACCTCAAAGAAAAATGATAAACCTTCACATCAAAATAAAAAAGAGGACCAGCATAAATATTCAGCAAATACTAAAACAATAGCAATGAAAGAAGTGATAACATGATTCATAAATAAAATGAGCTTAGCATAGAAAATTATATGGAACAAAGAAACTGACACAATGAAAAAGCACATGATAAAAAATGACAGCAACAAATTCATATTTGCTGATAATTACACATCTGGCAAGGGACTTATTTCTAAGACTGCTAGAAAATTCCAATGCCTCAATACCAAAGAAATTAACAATCCAATTGAAAGATGGGCAGAAGACATGAATAGACACTTCACCAAGGAGGATATTCAGGTGGTCAGCTAATACATGAAAAGATGCTCACAACCATTGGTCATCCGAGATGTAAATCAAAACAACAATGAGATACACTGTCTCACCCCAGAACTGATGGCAAGGTTCAATGAGACAGCAAATAACAAATGGTGGTGGGGATGTGGAGAGATTGGGACTCTCATACACTGCTTGTGTGACTGTGAAGTGACACAACCACTGTGGAAAGCAATATGGTGATTCCTTAGAAATTTGGAATTGGAGATACCATTTAACCCAGCAATCCCATTACTAGGTATATATCCTAGAGAGGTGAGAGCCAGGATAGGAACAGACACATGCACACTCATGTTCATCACAGCACTATTCACAGTAGCAAAAAGATGGAAACAACCTACGTGTTCATCAGCGGAAGAGTGGATGACCAAACTGGTACATACACATACTGGAATGCAATGCAGCACTAAAGAATAATGTAGAGTCTGCAAAACACTGCATAATATGGATGGACTTGGAGGATATTATGCTGAGTGAGATAAGTCAATCACAGAAGGACAAATATAGTATTAGTTCGTTGTTGTGGAAGGCCAAGGAAAGGTTTATATATGGAGGTTTATATATAAAGGTTTATATATGAAGGGAAACTTTCTTTCTTTGTTGCCTAGGGTGGGAGGGGAGGGGAGGGGAGGGAACACTGAAAAAAAATGTATTGATCCATGTCAATAAAAAGAGGAAGTCTGTTGGGAAAACTTTGCTTTTCTGATAAAAGTAACAGATGGGATTGGGGATCCATTTCCCCCCTCTCCCTGTTTTGAAAGAAACTGTCATGTTTGGATGTGATGTTGATAATGAGATGATTAGCATGAGCAGTGAGTCTTAAATTACCTGGAGAGCTTCTTAAAACCCAGATTGCTGGTCACTATTCCCTGATATTCTGATTCAATAGGTCTGGGTTGGATCTGAGAATTTCTAAGTTTCCAGGTGATACTAATGCTGCTCGTCTGGGGACCATACTTTGAGAACAGAACATAAAGATGAAAATCCAGTAGGCTGAGAATGATATAAAGCATGTGGGTACTAATGGTTTTGTCATCATTGAATCAGTGTAAGCAACTGTCCTACATCTGGATTTCTTGCTTATGAGAAAATAAACCACAGGTAGTTGGAACAAAACAAAACAAAAAAATTATTTACTGAAAGAAAAATTGATTCAAGTGAGTAAACACTTATTAAGCACTATGCATCAGCACAGGAATAAAAGGATAAAGAAGATGGTGTCCAGTTCATCAAAGAATTCACAAATGTTATGAGGAAAACTAGCATGTGTAATGCTGACCATCATATGATACATGCTAGTTCTTTGAACAAAGTGTTATATAAGCACAAAAGAAGGAGCTGCCTGAGTGAAGTGGGAAAGAAATTGAAAATGGCCTCTACTCTAGGCTTTTGAGGAAACAAACAGTCAAAACAAATATACCCTCAACCATGAGCATAGCCCTTAGCAGGAATGTAAATTTCAGTGTAAATTTCAGGGCAGTTTCAAAGCATGGACTATGAGTGATTGAAATTAAAGTTAAATCATAGGTAGAATGTGTGGTAAGACAGTGAATTGAGATATGTTTATAAAATGAGCTATGTTCTTGAGGGCTGGTATTCTTGCTTAATGAACTGTAAGAATCTGTAGAGTGAGGAATATTTGCTACATTCTATACTGAATTTATTGTTGGAAGTGACCCTAGGAAATGTCTTCACTTGACTCTGAGGGGGTTGGGAGTGACTTACTGGGGCTTTTAGCATAAGCAGAGCCTGCAGAAAAATTCTTACATATTTTAAACAATATTTTTGTTTAAGCATAAGCAATATATAGTCAACTGTGCAATAAGCTAGAGTGTGTTAGAAAGCAATGTATTATATTTATGTGGCCTTTCTCCTCAGTACTGAGATAGAAAGGATGCCCTAATAATAGATAAAACAATGTGGAAGCAAAAAGCACAAAACAAAACTACTCACTACCTCCATTTTCATCACACAGGATTAGCACCTGAACATCTCTCTTGAAAAAAACAAAAACAAACAAACAAACAAACAGAATGGCTGATGTTATAAAACTATTTTTGAACACAACCCATGGGTAATATTAGGGTTTTGTCATCTGCTTTCTTAATGGGTGCATGTTAACCACATTCTTCTATAAATTAGAAGTTAGTAGAACTTATCCAAAGCTAGTTAGGTATCAGCTGAGAAGCTCTCAGCCTTTTAGAAGCCAGATACTTTGACTATTGCCATATTTATTTGTAAGAGGCCCCAGTCCTCATATGTAGGAAATTTTATTAGAAAGTAAAAAACATTATCACCAACAATAAAAATAATTATGATTTTCAGTCTCCAACACATGGTTCAGTTTTACCTTATGAAGAAATCAAGTAATATTTATATGATATATAGAAAAAAATC
Source organism: Orycteropus afer afer (assembly GCF_000298275.1). NCBI lineage: Eukaryota > Metazoa > Chordata > Mammalia > Tubulidentata > Orycteropodidae > Orycteropus > Orycteropus afer. The sequence continues at coordinate 3,902,455 of NW_006921845.1, read as the reverse complement.
CTTAAAAATGTTGTACTTGTTAAAACAGTCCTGGGGAAACAATTTTTTATTAAGAAATTAAGATGCCTCCCAATGCTTCATTTGTCTAGGTAAACATAGCCCAAGGCACAAAAACACATACTTAATAAAGTTTAAATGCACAAGGATTATGCTTTGTTTATCATGCTTGTATTTTCCTAGCAATTTTTACTTTCCTATCATTCCAACATTTTTAATTTCCCATGTGCCTGGAGTAGAATGTGAAATTAAAACAACTACAAAATCTCTATTGAAGACCTTTTTGATAAGTACTGTAAAGGTTTACTGATTTCACAGCTCTACACATTTGTAACTTGCTGATGGCAGAAAACTAATTCACTACTATGGAATTCTGATATCTAAAATCAACATATTGTGATGCTCAAGAGAAACTAAGGAGTTCTGGTGGCACAGTGCCTAAGGCATTTGACTGCTAACCAGAAGGTTGGTAGCTCAAACCCACTAGCCACTCCACAGAAGGAAGACGGGGCAATCTACTTCCATAAAGATTTACCGCCTTGGAAACTGAATGGGGAATGCTATGAGTTGGCATTGACTTGATGGTAGTGGGTTTGGTTTTTTTTTTTGGTTTGGAGAGAAACTAGAGAGAATGTCTATGATGTGATTTTAATTCACTTATCCTATTTATAAAAAAAAAATTCACTTGAGTCATCATGGCTCACTTTCCTTACCATTAGTCATACTACATTTCCTTAAGCCTATGAATGTGTTTCCATGTAAATAAACTATGTAGTTCACTTGGGGATAAAAGTCACAGTATTTGGAGATTATAAAGACCTATTAGATCATCCGGTCTGGCCCACAAGAGATAGTCCCTAGATAGAGAATGTAACTATTGATCTTTGCCAAGAGGCCAAGAAGAAACAGTTGGCAAAAGTATTTTCCACACTTTTTCATTTTAACTTATCTAATAGTGCTTCAATCACTTCCCAAGTGGAGTAAAATGAACACTAAACTGTTTTGCTTATCAGGGAGACACAAAGTCTAACTTATCTGAGTTGACAATGTTCCACTGCCTCCATTTGTTGAAGAAATGATCTTGTTTGCAAAATATGAACAGTAAGGAATCTTTTCTTTGAACTAGCCTGGCAGCTTTCATTCAGTAAAGAAAGTCAAAAGGCAAGTAAGTCCTTCAAAGATTTTTTCCTAATCTATTTTCACTAGTTTCAGAGAAATTAAGATACTAAAACATTGATTTGTACAAAGCAGGAAATGAGTAAGACGGAATACCATGAGACTTCAGTGCTTTTTTTTTTTTTTCCAAGTCCGTTTCATGAGCTTTTGGTATTTTGGGAACATAAGGCATGGAGAGGTTTGACATTATAGAAAAGGTCAAAAAACAAATCAGCAATTGACACCCCCTGCCAAATAATGAAGATACCTATTCTGGCAACAATTTTCTTTATTCTGCAGTTATTAAATACTATTTCAATCACACCTTACATGCTCTCTCTACCCAGATTTCATTCAGAAAATTGTCAATACTACCAAAGAGGTGAAAGAATATGTGTGTATAGTATATACCTCAAATGTTTCAAAGGCAATATAACATGGAAAATTAGACAATATTCTGGTAGATATATTCTGTACAGTAACCCTCTAAAATGTATTTTTGATCCAGAATTGTTTATCATAGACAAGGAACATATATGAATATCACAAACAGGAAAAACTAACAAAAAGGGATGTTTTGGTAATATATGAGAAAAAGACAGATCTAGACATTTTAAATTTGATTATTTCTCATCTACCAACATAAATCAACTTAATTCATGAAGTAAATATAGTGGCCAACACATCTGGCTGTTAACCAGAAGGCTGCCAGTTCAAACCCACCACCCACTCCTCTAAAGGAAGGTTGGGCAATTTACTTCCGTAGTGATACTTCCTCAGAAACCCAAGGAGGGGTTGCTATGAGTGGGATCTGACTCAACGACAGCGTTTTTTTCTTTTTTTAATCTATTTTTATCAGGTTAGAATTTCCAGGGTGAGTATGATATTTTATGTCATTTGAGATTATATTATATTAGAAATAGTGCCGAAGGACATAATGTGGTCCTTGACTTGAAGACCACATTCTAAGTCGAGAGCTTATGCTCCATTTAAGCCTATAACAAATTTGAAGATTTTGGAGGAAATCACTAAGACTCTCCATGTGCACTGAGGATATACTGTGAGCTATGCCTTTCTCAAGAGTTGTAAAGAATCATAAAGGAGACATGAAGATATGGTCTTTGCTCCTCCAGAGCTTAAGGTATTATGGAGGAGATAAGTATCTACTTTTCTCCCTCATCTTCCACACAAGATAGAAAGTTAGTGACTAATTTCTGTTATCTAGCTTATGTTGACCAGAGTTGGTGAATCAGAGACCAGACAAGAAAATGACACACTCAAATGGGGAAAATGAGGGAAGTTAAATGGAAGGATTTTTTTTTTTTTTTTTTTTATCATTAAAATGGTGTTTTGGAGTCCAGAGAGACCAATTAAGGATAGTGAAGTGACCTGGAACAAACACAACCAAGTAGGAAGCTATCACCAACTCTAGGCCTGACATCAAGGAGTGTGAGTGGTTATTAGAAACTGGAGAGAGCACCAGAACTGTACTAGATGATCCTTCAATAAGAAATGCAGCCAAGTTAACCCTAAAACACACAGGAAGAAAGTCACAGGGATTAAGTACCCTAACACTTCTTTCAACTTTCCCTTAGAACTCCTGCTGGTACCCTCCTTTGGCCAAACACATTCAGAAGTAGGAGGGCAAGGGGGATTATTGAGGTATTCCAAGAAGGTCAACTTCTGAGTGCCCAGAGCATCAGGGAAAAGGATGGAGGGAAGATTTAGCAAAACAGATAATAACAACAGAGCACGCCAAGTTCAGAACAGTTCAAATTCATAGGAAAAAGTATATGCTGTATTCAGAATTAAACATTTTGGTAGATTGTTAAAAGTAGTGTTTAATTTGCAACAGAATATTTTGACTTTTCCATTAGATGAGATCAGACAGTCAATGTGAGTTTCCAACATAAGCCACAGAACATAAATGGCTCAATCTAGTTCATTATTCTGCCAAGCTGAGGTCTATAATCGGCACTTCTATGTGTCAACTAACTATAGGACATAAATTTAGCTTTATGATGCTGACCTTGAAGCATACAGGTGCTGAATAGCTTTAAATCTTAAAAAAAGGATTAAATTATATTTAGAACAATTTTACTTTTAAATAGGCTATGTTTTTTTTAAACTGGTCATTCATGTAACTTATATATGGCAATTCTATTTAGAAACTATATTAAGTAACCAGAAAGCTCTGTTTCTTGGTCATGGCAGGTGGTAGAAAGTTTACTTTCCATAAATTCATTTTGTACCTTTCTGTTCAGTCTTTGGGGATATATTCTCCTTAATTGTGCTTGATTTAATATGTATTTTGCATATTTGGTCTAGTATATCAGCAGCACTTCATTACTCAATAATAAAAAGCTACAAATAGATTAAAAGACTCTTGAAACCCTCTGAGGATTTAGAACACACATCATAAGTGCCCCATTTATGTTTTGAAATTGCTTATTAGCAGTTGACCAAAAGCAGCATGTTGCTGTAACACTGTACCCTCCCCATTGAGTATGATCTCTCCTAATTTGGAATTCAAGTTATGATTTGAATTCTATACATTTTATTTAAATTTGCAAATGGCAACTACAGAACACTTGGAGCCTTATTCATTAAACAATGAGTCATTCTAGAGTTCCTTTCCCCCTTTCCTGGACTTGATGAACTTTTATATATGAAATTTGGCTGCCCTTGATATAGTAGAATCAACAATTGAAGTACTAGTGTTACAGTGCATCAGCCTGGTTTGGAAACATGTCCATAAGTTTTCAGTTCAATGCAAAAACTGAAACCATATCCTTACTTCCCTACACCAAAGCCAGTATAATTATCTGACATCAGGATTGAGCAGTAATCAATCATGATATACTCCAAATGTTTCAAAGACTATCTATGGTTACCCCAGAGAGAAAAGTCTTAGGGCCCTGAAGAATGGAACATCCTAATTTTAACTTCTGATCACAATTCATAAACCAAACCCAAAACCCTTTGTCATCAAATCGATACTGACTCATAGTGAGCATAGACAGAGCAAAACTGCCCACATAGAATTTCCAAGGCTGTAATCTTTATGGAATCAAATAGCCACGTCTTTCATCTTTCTCCCACAGAGCAGCAGGTGGGTTTGAACTGCTGACCTTGTAGTTAGCATCCAAGCATTTAACCATTGAACCATCAGGATTCCTTCCTATAAAACGCATTTCTTTTTAAAGTCCTATAGGAACAAATGGTCTTAACTTCACTTTCCCTGAGGGTCATTCTTAAGCAAATGAATAATAACAAGACTACAAAGACGTGTTTACATGTGATCTTTATGTGGCTATACAGAACTTACAGTCTACTTTCAGGTAATTGTCAAGTAAAAATGTCAGCATAATTATAATTTCTTTATTTTTTTCCCCCTTCGTTCTCTATCACAAATAAACTGATCCCTATTCCCTATACATACAACAGAGAAAAGCAAGATGCACAAAAGTAGGATAAGGAAGAAAGAGGCAGCAATGTTATCATATATCTCTCCTGTCACATTTTAGACAATACCCCATAAAGCTTTTTACTATACCTATTTAAAGAGTACTCTTTCCCTGAATTTGTACCTGAAAAGTTAAATCTCATTTCCTTTCACCAGAGTTGGAACTATTTATTAGTGCAACAGAAAGAAAATGGCAGGACACAGTTCTCCCTCTAGACAAGACTCAAGCCATATCAAATATGATGTTATGCAAACTTTTCCCCTCCCCCATCCTTCCTTAATGCACCATATAGAGAAGGCTCACATGTTGTAAAGATGTCATATATATTTTCTCTTCACTCAAAGCTTCCTGAATAAAGAGAGATCTATTTGTCTCCATGGTGTTTTCGCCATTAACTGTATCAGAGCTGCAGGAACACAATGGGAGATGTGTTTTCCGTTAACCTCTTGACTCAGAGATGTCCTGATGCTAAACGTTATTGCATTTTGCATTAGCACAGAACAGTGGGAGTTCTGTGACTGATGTAAAAGGGTTGAGAAGGGCCACTGAAGCTCTCATGTGCCCTATACTGCAGTTGGTGGTGGAGCACGAAGCACATAATTTTTGCTAAGAAAGAGTGCAAACAGAAGCCAGAGGGGGAGGTGGTGAATTGCACCTTCCTCAGTCCTCTTCACCACTGATATACCCTGTACTGTAAAATCATTCACCACTGATATAACCTGTACTGTAAAATCATAGCCAGTGTTTTAACATACTCTGTTCATAGACAGTAACTTGGCAGAAACCAATTTACTTTTCCTTGTTACACTATCACCCTAGTGATCTGCGAGCCATGGAAGGAATAGTGGATTAATACTTAATTAATAATTGTTTTCTAGGCTTCTGAAGAGTCATAGCCTTGAAAATTCTATGAGGTGTGGTTCTACTCTGCAACATGTGGGGTTGCCATGAGTTGGAACAGACTCAATGGCAACTGCCTTGGTTTTCTTAGGCTCTTTTTCCACTAACTCAATGTGGCTTTTTATGTTGGTGGCTTGATGTGGTAAACTCTCCCTTATTCTTTTGCTCATGTCTCTTTCATAGTACAGAGATGGTAACCTTCTATAGTTCAAGATAGAAGGACACGGAGCCTAAGAAGTAAGATTGTAGTCACTGCAGTCTAAGATTCTGGAAAGACAGTCCCAGAATCATAGACTATTCAATATTATTCAGAAATTAACTCAAAAATTATCCAGTTCCATTCATTGACTTCACATATTTAGACAGTGAAGTTCAGAACACTTAAGATGATTTGAGAATGGCAGAACCAGGTTGGCCATCAGCACTCATTCCCATAGCTAAATTCTTTTTACATTCAAGGATGCTTTTGTGGAGTGAATGAAAAATTGTAATGTGAAGATATTTACATTATATGCTCATTGAGCTCAGGGTCATGCATGCTCAATGTTACAATGTCTCTATTTCAAAAATGAAACACTCATAGTTCTGCATCTTAGGGTTCTGTATCAGTGAAAGGAAATAAAATATAAAAAAATGACAAGCTGTGCAGCTATAATTAAAGAAGAGTGCAATACACTTATCAAAAGATGGGAAATTGACCCCAAATTTCTTACCCTAAGCCTAAGCACCTAGAGACTCTGAAATTTAGAAGCATATGATTAATTAAAGCCTTGCTACCCAAGAGTGTGCTCCACGCACTAAACACATCAGCCTCACTGAACCATTTCTTAAACTAGTTGCTGTGGAGTTGAGTCCAACTTGGGATGGCCCCATGTGTGTCAGAGTCGAACTGTGCCTCACATAGTTTCCAGTGGCTTATTTTTCTTAAATAGATCATCAAGCCTTCCTTCTATGGTGCCTCTGGATGAACTTGAACTTCCAACCTTTTGATTAGCAGCTGAGTGCTTCAACTGCTTGCACCACCCAGAGACTCCGGAGAGTTTGCCAGGAAAGCAGAATCCCAGCTCCCATTCAGAATTCCTGGATCAGGTGCTCTGTTGTAACAAGATTCCAGGTAGTTTACATTTAACATTAACATTTGAGTAACACTGATTTAAAGGACTCTTTCAACAGAGCTTTATGACATCTGGCTGCTAATCAAAAAGTTGGTGATTTGAATCCACCAGCTGCTCCACAGAAGAAAGATGAGGCAGTATGCTTCCGTAAAGATTTATAGCCTTGGAAACCCAGTATGGGTAGCTATGAGTCAGAATTGACTTGATGGCCACGAGTTTGTTTTTTTTGTTTGTTTGTTTGTTTCAATAGAACTTGGAAGGGCAACTGCTAGAGAAATGAGCTACTAAAGACCACCAGAGATAGGTCTTATCAGAATAGAAAAACACATCTTTTGGTGGGGTTACAGCATGGAGTACATGAGAGGAGGGAAAAATAGCATAGTGGGACAAGAACTGGTGTGATGGAGAGTTTTATTCTATTTGTAATCAAAGCTTAAGCAAAATGTTTAGAAACTATGTATTATTTGAATTAAATGAGATTTGGTTGCTCATTTTTCAGCGCATCTTCAGAGAACTCAGAGAAGACAATGGGCCAAAGCCAATGTGAGAAGGCGGTGTTTGTATCAGTCCATACAGGAATGTCTTTGGAACTGCATACCTATCCACTAATAAAAGGGCATTGATGGCATTATCACATACTAGCTTGAATGTCTCCACTACTAAATCAAGCAAAACAAGAATCTGATGCCTGCAAATAAAGAAGCACAGATTACCTGTCTTTAAGAAAGTTTATAAACTCACTACTCCAAATGGCCAGAGTCTCCTTAAATTGCCTTAGCAAAACATTCCTTGCTTGATGAAAAAGATCAAAATGTCAGCAACATGTCATTGTTTTGAAGCCTATCAATGCACCAGAAAATAGCTGGATGAGATGGTCAGATTACAAATAATTAAAATATCATTTACACCGCCAGTATAGATATAGCCAATTCTTGATGCTTTTTGAAATGCCAACATGCAAAAACATTTTTTTTTCTTTTTTAAATACTGATATTAATTCCCAGAAGATATGATAGTCATTTGTACATATGGTATATTTGGGATTTCTGGGGTTAAGAATGACTGTCACTTCTACAAAATTCAGAGAAGAATATCCCTGAGGAAACAGAACATATACTTACGAAAATATAATTAAAGAAATACTAGAAAAAAAAATGATCCTAACATGTGCCTAAAGGCTTCTGACATACTTTATTTTCTTTGCAGTTTCCAAACTCCTTGCACTACCATGGACCATTGGCTGAAAAACACAAAAGTATGATCTCTTAGAAGAAATACAACCAGAATGTTCTTAAGAAGTGAGGATGACAAGGCTTTCACTCACTTTGGACACATCATCAGGAAAGACCAATAGCTAGAGAAGAACATCACGTTTGGTGAATAGATGGAAGGTGAAAATACGGGAAACCCTCAATGAGACAGATTGACACAATCACCACAACAATAGACTCAAATATTCCAATGATTATAAAGATGAGGCAGGACCAGCCAACATTTCCTTCTGTTATACATGAGGCTTGAATCAGGAGCATTTTAGTCCTTAAGCTGTGGTATTTTCAATTGCCTCATATGCATGTGAAAGCTGCTTATGAATAAGGAAGACAAAAGGAGAATTAATACATTTGAACTGGGGTACTGGCAAAGAATACTGAATATACCACGGACTGTAAGAAGAACAAACAAATCTGCCTTTGAAGAAGTACAGCCAGAATTCTTCTTAGAGATGAGGATGGCAAGACTTCATCTCACATACTTTAAACATGTTGTCAGGAGGGACCAGTCCCTCGAGAAGAACATCATGAGGGTCAGCAAAAAAGAAGACCCTCAACAAGATAAACTGACACAGTGGCTGAAACAATCAGCTCAAACATAGCAACTACTGTGAGGATGGTACAGCACTCAGCAATGTTTCCTTCTGTTACACTGTGAGTCAGAATCAACTCAGTAGTACCTAATAACAAAAATAACATACATGAGGTTGCCATGAGTTCAAGCCAAGTCAATAGAAACTAACAGCTACAACATTATCTCCTGGATACTGCAGCAATTCTGAAATAAAATATAGCATTATTTAAACCCTATTAGATACACTCTGGGAGCTCTGGTAGCATAGTGGCTAAGACACTTGCCTGTTAACCAGACGGCTGGCAGTTCAAACCCACCAGCCACTCCTCGGAAGGAAGGTTGGGCAATCCTACTTCCGTAGTGATACTGCCTCGGAAACCCAAGGAGGGGTCGCTATGATTCGGGGCCGACTCAACGGCACACAACAACAACAACAACAACAAGATACACTCTTATTACTAAAGGGAGTAGAAACTCAATTGCATTAAAGTTACTTTGTCTTCAGAATCAGAATACCAAACAGTAGTTGAGCCTTGGGAACCATGGATGTGTAAATACATTCAAACTTGTGCCACTGAAATGGAAAGGGCTTTATTGTCTGCTACAGAAAAATAACTCTATCTCCTCCCCCCCCCCCAAAAAAAAAAGCTTTATAAATTTGTCAAGTGGCTACAGATGTTTATCACAAACTCTTATCCAACACAGATTCAGGTAATATGTCTTTCATGCCAAACTCAGAAAATACAACAAAGAAATGGCAGGGTCTTCTAAAGCAAGACCACAGGCAAGGCCCTTCTGAAGGGTGGGTGAACAAACTCAGAAATTACTACTGTACAAGAATCTGAGTCTTGCTCCTGTTATTCTCCAAACTTTCTTGATGGCTTAAAGTAAGTCACCTAAACCGTTAGTGCTTCATCATCAAACTAGACTAGTTACATTTTTCCTCTTTATAATGTGACAATCACTATGATTCATCATGAAAATATCTGAGTATGGAATCTTAATGATGATACAGGGATCGCATCTTTTCTTTAGGTAGCTTTGAATTTAATTGTGCTTATAAGGAACCTATACATAGACCAAGAGATAGGATTTTTTTTTCTTTTTTTCTTTTTTTCTTTTTTTTTTAAAACAGAACAAGGTGATACTGCGTGGTTTAAAATCAGGAAAGGTTTGCCCTTTCACCATACTTACTTAGTCTGTATGCTGGGCAAATAACCTAAGACGCTGGGCCATATGAGCATCAAGATTGGAGGAAGACTCATTAACAACCTGTAATATGCAGATGACATAACCATGTTTGCTGAAAGTGAAGAAGACTTGAAGCATTTATGGATGAAGATCAAAGACTACAGCCTTTGGTATGGATTACACTTCAACATAAAGAAAACAAAAATCCTTACAAGTGGAGCAATAAGCAACATCATGATAAATGCAGGAAAGGTTTACGTTATCAGGGATTTTATTTTACTTGGATCTACAATCAACACCCATAGAAGCAGCAATCCAGAAATCAGACAATGGACAAATCTACTGGAAATGACACAGTAAAGTGTTAAAGAGTAAAGATGTCACTTTGAAGACTTAGGTGCACCTGACCCAAGCCATGGTATTTTCAATTGCCTCATATGCATATGAAAGCTGGACAATGAATAAGACTGAAGAAAAATTAATGCATTTGAATTGTAGTATTGGCAAAGAATACTGGAAATACCAAGAACTGCCAGAAGAACAAACAAATCTATCTTGGACAAAGTACAGCTGGAATGTTCCTTAGAAGACAGAATGGTCAGACTTTGTCTCATTTGGTCATGTTGTCAGAAGGGACCAATCCCTGGAGAAGGATATCATGCTTGGAAAAGTAGAGGGTCAGTGAAAAAGGGGAAGACCCTCAATGAGATAGATTAATACAGTGGCTGCAATGATGGGCTCAAGCATAGCAAGGATTGTGAGGATGGCACAGGACTGGGCAGTGTTCTGTTCTGTTGTACACGGGGTCACTATGAGTTAGAACTGACTCAATGGCATCTAACAACAACAGCAGAACAGTAAAGCTATAACTACAGGATGCAAAACTATTCTCTTCTATGCATGTTGTATATTAAACTGTCAGAAATTAATAAATAAACCAAGTCATCTCATTAAGTACTTTTGACTACCTGCATTTTCTACTGAAAAGGGTTCTGGATTTGGAGTCAGCAGACTTAGATGCTAGTGCTGGTTTTGCTGCTCATGCTCTCTGTTAATTATATGAGTTGAGTCTAAGACATGCAAAATATATATCATTTCATGACATTGTTTATAACCATGAAGTAACTATCGTTATACTATGATATAATCAATTCTTGCATTATTATCCTTCTAGTCTCTTGGTATTTTTTCCACAGAAATTGGTTGGTACATATATAACAAATAGGTATACAAAATAACATTGAGACAAAAGCCAAATTAATCTAAAACCCATAGTGTAAATGTAGAAACATGCATCTAGATCTTGGGAGCTTCCTAGGATGAAGGATACATAAATGCTTTCAATTTTAAGAAATCCAAGAAAGTGCAATGTGATTGGGAAAGTGGCCCCAATCTGTCATACCTTACTGAATTCACGATCTTTGCCATAAAACTTTGAGGTGCCTCCCGCTCTGGCCCAGGCTTAGCCATGTAACTTCCTTTGGCCAAAGAGATATTTGCAAACATAAAGCAGGCAGAGACTTGTAAAATGCTTAAACCACTGGACTTGTTCTTGCTCTTGCTCCTCTGCTTACCACAAGAATGTGCTAGGACTAGCTTGTTGGAGGATGTGACACATGAAACAGAACTGAGTTCCCCAGTCATACTAGTGACCCAATCCTATAGCTGATAGCCAGAATGAGTGAGCTCAACCAACACCAGAAAAACTGTCCAGTCTAATTCATTGACTGCAAACTCATGAATTAAATATATGGTAATTTTGTAGGCCACTAAAGTTTTGCGGTTGTTTACTATACAGCATTACTGTAACAACAGATAACTCATATACTGAATCTCTCATTCTCCCATTTTGGCAAAACAAAATCCAACCTGAAGAAGCAGAACATGAAAATACAGCATGGGGACAAGAATTAAACAAAACCTGAATTCTAAAATACGAGTAAAACAGCTACACCCAATCTTACCTTTCATAGGCTTTCCTAGGGAAAAAAGGCCCGGAGGAATCATGATTGTTCTCACCATGTTGCTTTGTGCAAGACCCAAGGAAAGCTAGGAGGCTGTACAGTTATCTCCCTTGATGTAATTCTAAACTATACAACCTACTACCTCAACCTGGGAACATGCAATCACAATGGCTGGAAAGCTACCATTTCTTAAGCAATGAAATTACAAGTTCCTTTTATAATGGTTCTTCATGCTGTCACCTAGTTGGGCCATTCATAAGAGACAATTTCTCAAAGGCTCAGACAGTAGAGAAAATAAAATAAGAACCTTGATAGAGATTATTATACAAACAGAAATGGAGGAAATACTTGGGGCTTGGTCTTCTGAAATTATTTATGTACAAAAAACTATAGTAATGTTATATAATGGCAATTGTACTGATCAATTGAATTCCCTCCAGTATCCATTGAAGGAATATAAAGTAGATCATATTTAAATTTGGACAACCAAAAAAAGGATTAAGACAATAGATATTTTCCTTGATAAAATGAAAAACTGGAATCACCAAAGGGTTAATCAAAGGAAAATAAGCTATAACACAGGGAACGATATCAAAAACAGAATCCTGAGCAAAGCAGAGGTAAACAAGTAATATAGAAGCTATGTTGAACATTCAACCAACAGTATTTATCATATCTATTACACAATTCACAAATTTATAGCGTCCTTTCTTCTAGGATTAACTGCTTCAACAGTTTTTCACAGTTTGTCCTCAACATTTCTTTAGCGACCTACAGAAATGTCGTCCTGTTTTTTGTTTTTTTTCTTTTTGAAGTAAATATAGGGGAATTTCCCTATTTGTACTATTTGTTTTCAAACTGAGGTTTTTCCTTCACTTTCATTGCCAGTTAGATAGTATAGCAGCAGATAGACTCTTCCCATCACCATGTGAACTCATATTGGGTCAGGTTTGTATTTTCCCACGAGGACCACTTTGTGGCTTTTTTGTGGCCACTTGCCCTCATTGCTTAGCAGGACTCTGGTTTTGCATGGTAAAAGCTGTGTTAGAAAGGAGCTGGGATGAGGCACATGGAGAAGGAGGAGTATTGAGCACACTGAGAACCTAAGAGTGATGATTCTGTTGCACTGATTATGTTCAAAATACGGATGCAAATGCTATAGAGTTGGTATTTCTTCATGCTACTACTCTGCTAGTCTTTTCCAATTCTATTCCCCCATGCAGTTTTCATGGGGTAGGGCTGCTTTTTTTGAGGGGCTGCCTCTGTTGGATAAATGTTACCTGGCTTGGGTAAAAGACTATGAGGTTAGTTCTACAAATTCTACTCTCATTCATCCTCAAGCCTCAAATCAGAGTTCTTCCTCTAATGAGTTCATAATTTCATATACACATTTAAAATTGAATCATTGTAGTATAATTTATCTGTCTATCTTCTTCACTAAACTATGAGCTATTTAAATACAGTGCCCCATTATCCACCTCTGCATCGCTGGACCTCCTGTTTGTGCATTATTTGGCACGTAACAGAGACTTAACGAATGTTAGTTGATGAAAACATGAATGCATGGATGAAAATGCATAAATGGGAGTATAAATGAACCTAAAGTTAAATGATGGGTGATTTTATTTTTATGTCAGGTCTCTTATTCTTCCATTTATATTGTGACTTCACTCATAGCAAACTGAATTTGCTGTCAATATTCCAGAAGGAGAAAATACAAAAAACTAAAACACAGAATGCCGAATTCAACTTTAAAAGCCAAACTCACTGCTGTCAAGTCAATTCTGACTCATAGCAACCTCCTTTTTGGGTTTCTGGGGTAGTAAATCTTTACAGAAGTAGATTACCCATCTTCCTTCTGTAGAATGGCTGGTGGGTTTGAACCACCAACCTTCTGGTTAGCAGTCAAATGCCTTAGGCACTATATCACCAGAGCTCCTTTGAATTCAACTTAGCAAGTTTTAGTTAGATCCTGGATCTCATATAGAAACACAAGTCATAACTGTGAGTCCTGTGCTTCCAGATACTCATGTAAGATTAACATTCACTAGGACCCTAAAAGAAATATAATTAATTCTATTTTGGTCACTGGAATTCCTTTCATTTTCTTTGCATTGAACATTTGCTCAATTCTGTAAACACAGGCTGTAATCCTCATGAATGGAAGTCAAGACAGGGAAGGAGCTAGTAGGAGTTAGCAAAATAAGATATAACACAGAGAGGAAAACTCTTCATGTTCGAAAGCTAACATTTAACCCCAAACTATAGCTTACAAAATCAAAAGCAAATCCACTGCCATCAAGTCAATTCCAACTCATAGTGAGCAGATAGGACAGAGTAGAACTGCCCCATAGGGTTTCCAAGGCTGTAAATCTTTACAGAAGCTCTGTCTTATCCCTCTGCAGAGTGGCTGATGGGTTCGAACTGCTGACCTTCTGGTGAGCAGCCGAATGCTTTAACCACTGTGTCACGAGGTAGCTTATAGAGCTTTTAAATATTTGGAAATACAAAAAAAGAAAATCATCTTTCTTCCTGTGTCTTCTTACTCTGGGGTCAAACAAATAAAGATGTTGCTCTTAGAATGGTTCTCAATAGTCTGCCCTTTTGGATGTATGAGTTTCCTTATTTATTTACACTGATTTTAACCCATTATCATGTATTACTGCAATTACAGCTCATTACATAATTAGTGTAAATATTTGTAGGCACGTAATAACAACAGGTAATTATGATATGGATGGATGTCATAAAAATTCTTATTGAAAAGAAGAAATAAAAAATAAAATAAGTATCATTAATAGGAAAACAGCAGTTTCATCTTTTTAGATATAGAGAATATATTATGTCCTCTTTCTTGAAAAATAATATATTCTAAATGTACTTGGAGTACACACACTCAACCTACTGAACATTGAGGTTTCAAATATTACTAGCTGAAACCCTCCCAAATTAAATTAAAATGGACCTCAAACAATGCTACAGGTATATGGGATTAGGGACGAGGAGGGAATCCCCATCAGTAACATACTGCAATTTGATTAGGTATTTGAAAGATGAACAGTGCTATGATTAAAACGTGAGTCATTAAAATATGTGCCCGTATGACTGACATACAATTCTGCAAAGGAACATCTGACAAGATGTCAGTTTTGAATTCAGGGTCATATCATCATTTTTTAGCCAAGTGCTGGATACATACATAGTAAGTATTCATAAAGTCTTGTTGAATGAATGAGTGAATGAATCTTATATTTTTTCTAGCTTTATGGCTATACCAAAACTAAAAGTTGGCTTTACTACAACTCCTACTTTATTATGTTAGATGCTAATAGATCTTTGAAGACTCATTCCTATTGACTTCTCTATAAAATTTCTGAGCTATTACAGACATAAGGAGGTTTACAAATCTTTACTGGAGATGCTAGGTGATATTGAATGAGATTAAACACCACAATAGGCAGAGATGGCTCCACAGAACCTAGCAAATAGTCAGGAATGATGAATAAGCACACTGAAAAATAATAAATCATAATAATTAAAAATTTGAAGTTAATTCTATTATACATATACCAATTTCTTCCCACATATAGAAATTCATTTATTAATTTTAGAATATTAATAAAACAGAAAACTCTTTCAAAGTAAATATCAACTCTACTCCATCTAAACTCTGGTGATGAGTAGTGGACTGTTTTATCAAATGCCACTCTTGAAATAAGAACTACTTTTTCTGTTTCTAAACAAATCTAAACTATGTCCTAGTATTATATCTTAATTAATATATTTTGAAAGTGATGATTTGAGAACTTCAATAAAACTAGTTTGCTTTGTACCTATTTTTTCTATACAGCTCCATGCATGACCAATTAAATATATTTTTAGAATCTTTCTGAGGAAATTCTAAAATTATTTTATTTTCTGCAGGCTTCCTGTAGAATATCTGGTCCACTCTGAAGGAGCTCCAAAGGAATAATTAATACCTACAGAACCATTCATTCAAGAATATGGAAGAAGGGAAAAATACTGAATTTCATCATCATGTAAAATATTTAATATCCTGTTTCTTATGGCCAGCATCCAGGGGTTTTGGGCTTTCCACTAGAATATTTTCTAACCAGATAATCAAATAATAATGTTTTAGGCCTTTTAGAAGTTTCAAAGGAGTCAACTGCTTTGTAGACCTTTTTCTTGGGGTAACAGGGTAAACAAGAGCCCTAGTGGAGCAATGGTTAAAGCACTTGGCTGTTAACTTAAAGGTCAGTGGTTTGAACTCATAGCTGCTCTGCAGGAGAAAGATATGGCAGTCTACTGCCATAAAGATTACAGCCTTGGAAATTCCATGGGGGCAGTTCTACTTTGTCCTATAGGGTTGCTATGAGGCAGAATTGACTCATTGGCAATGGCTTTGGTTTTTCTAAGTTTAATGAGGTAAAAAAAAAAAAAAAAAATCCCCCTTAGAAGAAATAATCTGGCAGCATCAACCCCAGGCCATCCTGCAATCCTAGTATTATTCCGATACAGAGAATAATGGGAGCTCAGAGTCCTCATGGGCCCATGAACTCTATTGGTCCCACTGGTAGCACAGTTAACAGCAGGTTGAAGAGATGATGACTAGACATGTGCTTTGCCTTTATCAAATCTAAGAATTTATCCAGTGGAGGTACAGATTTAATATGCTGGCAGTTTATCCACTCCAAGTCAACCACTTCAAAGAAGCATGTAAAACCAACCAAGTAGACTGTTTTCTTAATGGGTGGATAAAGGCCTTGGGTAAACAATTATACTGACACACAGCAGTGAAGAGAGTATTTCTCTTCTGGATATAACATTTCATCATTCCATAATACAGCAATCATGTCTTGGCAAGCTGGAAGTGGACTTCTCCAGACAACCCTTCTCAATGTTATTCAGAAGGAGTTCAGAGGATATGCAATCTAAACAATATCCTCTGGTCTAGGTATTCACTGAGTGCCATGTCCTACCCTTTAAATATGTATGACCCATGTTTCTATATAAATTTTTTTTTATATTTCATAGAAGTCTCTCTTCTAGCTATCCCTAAACAATGTGGAATCAAAATGTATCCACTGGCAGTTCAAACTCTTTTTTTCCAATTTTAACCCAGCAACTACTTCATATTGGCTCTTTTTTTATTAGTAGAGACTGACCAACAACAAAAAACAAACTTAAAGGAATTCCTGGCATCATGTTTGACCAAAAGGGTATGCAAAAGTTAGGAGTCACCCAATCTGATCAACTTTTCACCCTGGGTTCTGCTTACAGATTCCTCAGCTCACATTGTTGGAATGAGACAAATATAGCCAGTTGTCTTTGATCTGAAGTCAGTTTGGCTTTCCAATCCTGGCACCATGGTGACATTTAAGAGTCAAAGGGATAAAATTATTTTCATTCCAGCCTCTTACACATGATGAAGACTTATAAAACAGCTCTGGTGAAATATGAAGTTGGACCTGAACATTCAATTCCTCTTTTTTCTTAAACAAAGTCCTCCTTCTTACTGTGCTGGGTATTTGTAAGAGTATCAATAGTTAAGCACATCCATTGTTCTGAATAATTTTCTTCATAAAAATAAGGACTGATTTGACTGTGCTTCGAAAACAATAGGTGAGGAAGAATTGCTTCTATAAGGTACATCCCAAACCAGGGTAGTATTTGTCTTATAAACAAGTATCTGTAGTTTAAAAATAAAAAAGATCATAATAACTTTAAAAATAATTAATCAGGATTACAGAAAACAAAACAATCCTTTGTTTATATATCTGTTTACTCATCATTCAATAGCAAGTTGTCTGAATCACTCAAATTCTTGCTGGCTCACCTGCAAGCCCAGTCTCCTCAGTGTGACAGCTGAGAGGGTTTATCAGAGAAAAGGAATGGATGGTAAGCCTGTAAATGAACCATTCAGGAAGTCTACCCATTCAGAACAAAAGATCTCTTTCCATCATACAAGCTCTCTTTTCCATTTCTACAACTCTTATGGGAAAGTAAGGGGAGAAGAGGGAGAATAAGGAATCTGAAGCCATATTGATGGCATACAGGCAAAGCCTGCATTTTGTGAGATTGCCTAACAGACACATACCTATAGACACAAGCTTGTGCAGACTATCACCACAAGTTCGGATCTACGGGTTTGTGGCAACAGGCCTTCTTCTCTTGTTTGGGGATTTGAACAGTATCTTCTCTTGTTTGGGGATTTGACATGTCTGAAAATAAAATGTTAAAAACCGTTAGTTCTACCAATGATTTTGTCATTCTATTGTTTCATGCCAGAAATTGAAACATTCTTAAAAAGACAAAAGTTAGGCAGCATTTTCTATGTTCTCTCACACATACCTCTTCTTGGTTTTGTTTACTCCACAGGTATAGTGGGCTCTAAGTTAACCTCATTCTTTGACTGTTTCATATTGTGGAAGACATGGTCTTGTAAAAGTGTTATCAATACCTGTAATTACATGAAATCACCTTGGTGAAATTTTCCTTTTCTACTTGCATTCTGGAAAATAACTGGAATATTATTTTTGGCAAGCACTACCAACATACATGTAAGAATATTTCTGAAAACTGCTTTAGAAAAACTACATGTTTATGTTAAATTAGAAAGTTCTTCTTCAGGAAAAGTTTGCTTTTTGTTCTCACTCTCTCACCTTCATTACTGGTCCAAATACCAACACTGAATCAGTCTAAACATATGTTATAAAATTTGAATCAGATAAGAAATTATATAATTGTCCCCCCAAAACTGTTCCAGATATGGAGATAAATCCATTTCTAAGGCCTTCTTATACAAGAATTCCATGGGTCAATATATATTTGAGATAATAAGGTTTCATTAATGGTTTATGTGGCTTTTCTGGTGAAATTTATCTGAAAATAAAGTATTAAGCACAAGTACTTTGAGAACACATTATGGAAAATAAAATAATCCCCCTTCCTGGGTAATGGGAAAACATATACCTCCGTTCCTTTTTAGGACCTAAAAAGAGACCTCTCTTAACTTTTGTGGCAATGGCTTGGATGCTGGCTTTAAAAGAAAAATTAACACCTGGACCTCGATTTATGGACATTGATTCCCCCCGCAAGACTCTGGGAGATGAATTGAGTCTCTACTAAAAACAAAAATGACACAGCTTAATTTGGGAGTTATTCAGAGAAAAGAACAGGCCCTCATATACAACTTAAAAGGTGATATCAAGAGAATGGGAAACCCATAGGAGGAGGACTAGGAACTGACGTGCAGCCACTCAGATAATTCCTTGTCTGTCTATTTTATCTTGAGTAACCTATAAGCAGCTTTGCCTGGACCTTGCAGGTGCTGCAATGGCTGCCAAAAAACTGTGTAGCTGAACCTCTTTGGCTTGACTTTTAGATCTAAAGAAACAACAATAGTAAGTGGAAGTAAGTTGATCCAAACCAATCACCTCAAAATGGTCTTTACTTAATTTATTTTGTTTAAAAATGCTCATTTCCTTTAAAAAATAAAGCATTTTTTAATAAGCCCTGAGCCTCTTATTTTTCTTTGATTCCTTTGATAAAGGTATGGGGCCAGAGGTGTTTGAGGATTGCTGGAATGCCGTGACACGGGAATGCTTAATAGAATGGAAGGGAATAAACAAAGTCTTCTAAGTGAAAAGAACTTTTTTTTTTTTTTTTTTTTTTAACTATCTTGTGCATTAAAAAGATGAAACGTTGTATTTTTTAGCAATGGACTAAGAGCTGTCAAAGTGGTTCATTTAGTTGTTTGAATAGCACTACCTTCAAAATTTTGCATATCACCTTCTAAGTCCATAGAGGGGACATTAATGCTGGCTTTCACTGGAGGCTTCTCTGTATCTTTCTTTCACAAATATGAAACGGAAAGATATATTCTTTCCTATTAGATTGTATTGTTGACTTCCAAACAATCCACAGTCTTAATTACAGAAAATAAAGGAAAACTAAGATTATGTCCAGGTTGCAGAGAAAAAAGAAATTTAAATATTAACCTAGTACAGGAATGGTTTGTTTGGGAGTAGTTATTGTCTCCAAAATATTAATTGAATACCTCCTTCCAGAACCTTCTTTGTGCTGAGGAGGAAAATTAAGTCCCCCTCCCCACCCAAGAAGAAGTTTCTGCTTGCTTAATTAAGCAAATCTCTGAGATAGTTATACTAATAGTTAAGCTGGGAAATATGGCCTAATGCCTACAGACAATGGCAAATACAGGGTAAGGTAACTTACCATTAAATACAGCATTTGAGTTATTAAACACTTTAGGTGGTACAAAATCCTTTAATAACACTGAAAAGGAACTGTCTATGGCTCTGGTAGCATAGTACCTAAGGCACTTGACTGCTAACCAGAAGGCTCGCGGTTCAAACCCATCAGCCACTCCTCGGAAGGAAGATGGGGCAATCTACTTCCATAATGATACTACCTCGGCAACCCAAGGAGAAGTCGCTATGAGTCGGGGCCGACTTGACGGCACATAACAACAACAACATAGTACAACAGCTGAGCTTAAATAAATCATAGTCATTGGACAGATACAGGGATAACTCCATAAAATACCATAGAGTATTACTAATGGCATCAATTTTGCAATCATGTATTTAATATAACTCATAAATTCCAGGAACTCAGAGACAATAAGAAACATTACAGACAATCTTCTAATATGTGGGTTTTTGAATGGGTTTTTGAAACTCAAATAGCCACAGAGTTTAAGGATAGTTCCTGATGGTTTCAAATGTGTTGTGCCTAAATCACTGTCAAGAGGAATAGTACTGTTAAGTAAAAACTTAAAAAAAAAAAAAATCAAAGTTCCATAAAATCAAATGCCATGACTGCTCTTCTTATTGGCTGTGGTAGTTAAATTTTGTGCCAGCTTGGCTGGGCCTGGTTTTGAGTGGCTGGGCAGATGGGCATAGTTATTATCCTTCATGGGACTGGTAATCAGCTTCATGGTAGAATCTACTGGAGCAGCTGAGTAGCTGCCTTGGGGATGTGGTCTGCTTTCAGTACATAAAGAGAAGCATTGAGAAACATCTCTGAGCTTTTTGGCATACTTGGACCCTGCATGTAGCCAAGTGTTCATTTAGAAACCTGCCATGTTGTCGACCAATATCAGGATTGTTCCTACACTTGAACCAGTGGCCTACCATGTTGATAATTTTGGGATTGTGCCATTCTATTTGCTGATCTTGGGTTTGCCAGCCTCAGAAGCAGCAGCTCTTTGAGTTAAAAGAAGCCTCCAGCTTGAATTGGCTGGGAGCGAGAGGTAGAGCTGAAGCCCAAGGTCAAGGGGCTTTCTTGCAGCCCCTAGAGCTGGCACTTTTAACTTGGACTTCTAGCCTCCTAAACTATAAGAAAATAAAGTCCTGTTTGTTAAAGCCATCCACTAACAGTATTTTCTGTTAGAGTAGACCAAAACATTGGCTATCAATCTTATAAAGCTGATGGCTATTTTTAAAAATTAGATTGAAAATGCAGTCATTCTTCATAATTATATCATTCTAACATGCTCTAAGATTTTCCAATGCTTCAGAAAATGGGTCATCTGGGAACACTATAGAAAAATGTGATTACCTGAACAAAGTAACTTCTGATGAATCTTATTGTTAAATCTACTGCCATCTTCTTAGGCCAATATTTTCAAATAGTTGACCACATCTAGAAAATAAGACATTTAAAATATTTTGACATAGATTGAGATTCTTTGCTTGTGTGTTGGTTAGTTTCTTTTTGTTACCCAATTCTTTTGTAAAGCTAAATTGGATATAACATCAGAGTGAGAATTAAAAAAGAGCTCCAAAAATGAAAATATAAGTATTTATAGACAAACATTTAGAACCATTATGGTTATGTAATTTCCAGAACCACACATAATATAAAGGTTCTGCAAATAAGTCATTTTCAGACTTTTCCTGGAATTTCCCTGGCTACAGACAGACTTTGAAAACTATTTTGCCAGAAAAATGATCAAATAGGAATGTGAAGTCTTCGAATACTCCAAAATTCCAATGTTTTATACCAAACTGCTCACTTGCTAACAAGATAACAAGGTAGGCTATCAATATTTACCTAATTAACTCTAGTTAAGGTATAACCAAATATGGCATTGGTTACTTGGATGTGGCATCACTGAGACACTGTCTTAACTTTCTGACTCTGAAATGATTTGAGAATCACTAGTCCTATCTGTTGATGGGGCTGTTACAAAGAAACCAAAGACCAAACTCACTGCTGTCAAGTCAGATCCAACTCATAGCAACCCCTCCTTGGGTTTCCGAGGTGGTATCACTACGGAGTAGATTGCCCAGTCTTCCTTCCAAGGAATGGTTGGTGGGTTTGAACTGCCAGCCTTCTAGTTAGCAGTCAAATGCCTTAAGCACTATGCCACCAGAGCTCAGAATATCTAACTGTGGTAGATTCATGAAGAGTCCTCTTCCACCACAGCAAGATTCTTGACTTCCATTCCAACATGCGTTCATTGGCTGTGTTTTAGATCCAGGGCCTGCCTTTCCTGCATTGTCCATTTGTTTACTCATGTAAGGCAGACTCATTGGGCAGCTACTTGCAAAAGGAAAAAAAAATACATATTTGAGTTTTGCCTGGTCGTGAATTTGAACTTTAAATCCACAGTGCTATTAGGCAGAATGACACCAATAGAAAGATTTCCTGCCAGTCCCTATGTACCTTCATTTCTAAAGATGTACTTCCTGTATAAAATCTCTGAAAAATATCTTTTGTTCAGAGGGAATGGGGCCAATTTAACTGGACAGACTGAAAGAAAACAAGCGAGAAAGGAAAAGAGGGAAAGAAAGAGAAGGAGGAAGGGAGGGAGAGAGAGAAAAAGAAAAAGAGAGAGAATAAAATCCCAATATCCTCCCCCTTTGATATTTACCATCAGGAAGCAGGGGAGATAGCCAATCTCTGGTCTCCCTATGGCTTTATGGTTTTCCTCATGTCTTTTCTCTCACTTTCCTCATCCTTCATCTTTGGCTGAAAGGTCCAATCACCTAAACAAGAAGAAGAACATTTACTCTCAATTACTGTTCCCCAAGAGGAATTCCCTGGTGCCACACCATGTCTTATCCACCTGCAATATTGCCACAAGGATACCAGCCCACAGTGCAAGCACGTCCATCAAGCAAGCAGTGCAGAGGCTCCAGGCACCAGAGCCAGCCAGTTTACGTAGAATTAATTCTTCTTATCCAGGAGAAATTGACCAGAAGAGTGTGGGGGAAGGAGAAGACTAACAAAGCAATATCATGGCATTCATATTCCTTTCAAGCAAAAGAGGTATTAGAAATTGATATTTACCATCTTCTTCCTCCCACTCCCCTCACTAAAAAATATAAATGTTTTATGAAAAATGAAGTGTGTGTAGATCAGCTAAAGAACAAAGACATGAAAAGTGACCTGATAGAATATGATAGGTCAGACTGAAGCAAATGATTATTTGGTTAGAGGGGCTTTGGCGGGGGTGGGGGGGTAATTTTAAAATAATCTTAAACCCATTTAATGCTCACATATAACAGATTTATAACAGAGATCAGCTATTTAAGAAGGAGAAATTGGAGGCAAATTTGCTTTTGACACACCCAGTGAAACAAAAGAGAAAGAGACTTTGCCAATAACAAGTTGTTTCGTGTACAGCTGGCGAAGGAAACTACTTTCAGTTTTGAAAGGGGTAAGTTTGCTCATATGACATTATTTTTTCCCTTTTTAAAATGCAAACAGTGGTGCCAACCTACAATTTCCTTTCCAGCTATATTGTTAATAAAGCAGTGAAGGTTTTTAACAGAATTAAAACAAAAAATGACACAGGATACAGTATTTCAAAAATCAGGTGTTTGCCATTTCTTTAATAGAATAGAAATCAACTATATGTTGCACAAGGAGCTCTGGTAGCATAGTGCCTAAGGCACTTGACTGCTAATCAGAAGGCTGGCGGTTCAAACCCACCAGCCACTCCTCGGAAGGAAGGTTGGGCAATCCTACTTCCGTAGTGATGCTGCCTCGGAAACCCAAGGAGGGGTCGCTATGAGTCGGGGCCGACTCGACGGCAAATAACAACAACAACAACATATGTTGCACAAATGATTCCCACAGGCCAGCCAATTTCAACGGTCTCTATCCAAAGCTATTTTTTGCTCTTGAGAAAACATATCACAATCAGATTAGAAAGCTAGGAGAAATGAGTGGGGCTATGAGGTGGTTTGGGAAGGAAGAGAGGATGAAATCACTTGGGTCCTGCAAGAGATACAATATGTTAAGAATCCCTGTTTCCTTAGAACCTGATTGTGTAACAAAGGCATTCTTGTTCTGGGAAAGATACAAAAGAGCTGGAATGTCCCAGATGATACTTAATAAAAAAAGAAACAAACCATCAGCCCCCAAGAAACTATCTTCAGCTGAAACAGAAAGACCTTTGCCTTTACTACAAGGTAGAGTCACTTAGGGGGAACATGGGAACACCCTGGACACCTCTCTCTGAATTTCACGCCAGGCCAGATTTTCGAATCTAGGGTTCTCTGTGACCCCTGATTTCTGCAATTCCCTCTTCATTTGGAACAACAAAGAACCAAATAAAAGACAATTTTACATAGTTCCCACCAAATTAAAGTTTGGAAAGGAAAAAACAAACAAGTACTAACCTACATTACTTACTTCTCACCTTCTCCCAAAATCTGTTTTTGCTTTCCAGCTCTCCATCAACAACACACACAGACACACAGACACACAGACACACACACACACACAGAAACTGCTGCTTAGTCCAATCTGGTGCCTGCTTAACAATAGAATGACAAGCAACATCTGTTTGTGAAAGAGCCAAAATAAAACCTTAACAATTTTTGGCTAGATTACTTCTTTCTTTCTTTTCCCTGGCTCTAAAAGGGGAGGGAGTTAATAAAAAGAAATACTAAGATTTATTTCAATATCAGCCCCAATGAGACATCACTCACTACACTCCTCTAGAGCCATTTCAAGGTAAAACAACTTTAGATAAAATCACCGCAATGTTTACAACTGTCTCCCGTGAAGCAAACCCAGGGCTGCAAAATCCAACATAGCCGATTCCTAAAATGCACTTGTTTTCTAATAGCTTTATATTCATCTTCTAATTAGAATTAGAATTAGAATTTTGTGGAGGGGCAGGGGATGAGAGCTAGAGAAGGAGAAATGCAAGACAGAAGACAAGAACAAGGAGAGAGGAAGGGAGTTCTACTGTTTCTCCCCCATTTTATAACACAGGCATGTAAACAAGCACATTTGCACATATGCCACAGACAGGAGCATGCATGAGAAGCAGTAAGGCTGCAAGGCTGCGGTAGAAAACTGCACAGCTGTGGCCATCAGAAGCAGGCACTATCATTCCCCATGGAGATGTGAATTTCTGGAAAGCTACCAAAAGTCTACATAGTCACAAAGCAAAGGATCAGAGCTACCTAAATGAGGGAGGGGGTGGGAAAGGAGCTGGTAAGGGAGAGAAAGTCATGTTAACCAACTGCAACAATACATATTGCCTAGTAGAAGAGAAAGAGGGGGCTGGTAAAAACTCAGTTCCCCTTTCTCTCAGGGTTTGGAAGAAACCCACACACATAAAGGGAAAAATAAATTCAGACAAGTTGCTAAGGAGACTTGTGTAAACTCCAGGCACAGACATATTTCTTGGCCTTTCCCCCTGCGTTCCATCTTGTATTCTGATCACGCTGCTCTGCGGCAACGTTGCACCAACCTTCTGCATTAATCTTGGCCTTAACTGTGCAGACTGGCAAAGCACACTGGTTGTATATATCATCATCTTTCAAACTTAACAAGTTTAAAGGGTGTGTGTATCTAGTTGGGGGAAGAAATTGGGAGAATGTTAAAATCTTAATTTGTAATTTTTGAAACATAGGTTTTGAAAAAGAAGAATATTTAGACTCTGTTTAGCGGCAGTGGAGAAAGGGGTGGTGACGCAGAGAACACTGAATTTCTCTTGGCCTGTGGATTGTATCCCTGGACTCCCCCACCCCCCATCTCAAATTAAAATCCCATGTCCCTTGGCAGATGTAAGCAGCATCTGAATCACTGCAGATGACAATGTAGTGGCCCAGCCTTCTGAAGCAAACCGCTCGTTCCACAAAGTACCCTGTTCCCCTGTTCAGAAGGGGGTCCCAGAGAGATCACTTTTGGGAAACAAATGGGGACAATTCATAAAACTTCTAAACTAAATCAGTTTTTATTCTAAACTATCTAGCTTTTAAGAGGAGAGATTCCAGACCAATATCTACTCCTGGAGCAGACTATTTCCCCCATAGTAACACATCTTCAGTAGCAGCTGATATATGTCAACATTTGATTTAGGGGAAAATTAACATTTTCTTTCAGGACAGAGATGTTTGTATTGTAGAAGCCAATATTTTCCTTTCTCAGCCTCCTGTATTAGAATTTCTGAAATCTTCCCTAGGACAGAAAGGGCATAGACAACAAATACCTCAAAGAGTCAAACAGTCAAAAATCATGGCTTGGAGTGCTAGGGAAAACCATGTGGCCCAAAGTCAGGTTGAGGGGTGTGTGTGGTGTTTCCCTACCTCCTTGTGGTGTGTGGTGTGTGGAGATTAGAAGGCACACACCAAGAGCTGGAGGGCAAGCATCTGCTCCATCCCTTCCCACATTAGGGAAGTTCACAACGTTTGCCCACCAGCCACAATAGAAAAGCTCCACTGAAGGGCAGCCAACCTAGCCTGCTGTTTAAATCACAATTGTCAGAGGAATGGCCATGGAAGAAGGGATTGGTAGAGGGCTGGGAAGGCTTTGCACTCAGTGCACAGGGCTGGGTGTGTCTCTTTGTGCTCCAAGGCTAGGCAGCTTCCATCTCCTCCCTTTGCCAAACTTTATTTGATTTTCACACTTCAAGGTTAAAGCAAGCTGTGCTGCCTCAGTTGAAATAAGGCAGTGAAGGAACTCTTCAGCTGGCAAGATGGAGATTTTATTCTTGCCATTCACAGAGAAAGATGAAGACCTACAGCTAGCCCTACTTGCCCACCCTTTACAAATGACTCCATGAAACCAAGTCCTTGATTTTAGGGACAGAGAGATCATTGCAGTTCTAGATGACCTTTTCCCTACAAACGATGTCCTCAGATGTTTTGTGGCACAAAGCCATCATGACTCAATCAAAATGAAAAATGAACCCTGCGGGAGAAGAGCAGGGTGGGCCTATCCCAACAGGCAGCTGGACAATTACCCTGTGACCTGGTTGGCCTA
The DNA here is from genome assembly GCF_000298275.1 of Orycteropus afer afer. Taxonomy (NCBI): domain Eukaryota; kingdom Metazoa; phylum Chordata; class Mammalia; order Tubulidentata; family Orycteropodidae; genus Orycteropus; species Orycteropus afer. The sequence continues at coordinate 3,875,563 of NW_006921845.1, read as the reverse complement.
GGGGCAAGGAAGGAATCACCTGCATTTTTTTTCATCTGTCCAGGAAGCTACAGTAGCCTGAACCCCAGGAAATCCTGCCTACTCATCTGTTGGCTTATTTGTCTTGCCTGCTGCAAGAGTGTCACACTCTAATGTGAAGGCATATTTTCTGGACATTGCGTGGTCCTGTACCAACAAAAAGAGAAAGTAAAGACTAATAGGATCAATGAAACAACTCTTTCTGCAAGGAGGATTCTTTTCCTTCTAGATTGTCATAAAAATGCTTTGGTTTTAAGTTGGCTTAGTGCTCTCTCAAACTCCCAAAAGGCAAGAAAACATTAGATACTTTTCATTATAGCACCACCTGCCCTCCCTCCAACCCTGCCAATCCTTTGTGCAAAAAAGGAGAGATATCAGTAAACAAATAAATCAACATGGCTAGGCTAGCCACGAAGGAAGACTACATCACATGCATCAAAATTGAGTTCAGATAACTTTCAAATGGAAAAAAATGTGTAGGTTTTTTTTTTTTTTAATGCCATATTAGAAAAATCTTCAAGAAGTCTGTTCTTTGAGATGCAGAAAGAAAAGTAGCCATATTACCAAGGACTGGGAAACGAAAATCTTGCCCAGACACATTTCAAAGTATAAAATAATACATCTTCTATTTTCAACATGGGTATAGATACATATTTGAGTGTATGTATAGATTTGTAAACATGTATAGATTTCAAAGTATAAAATAATACACCTTCTATTTTCAACATGGGCATAGATACATATTTGAGTGTATGTATAGATTTGCTTGAGTGTTTGTCATTCAAATCTACTACTCCTAACTGTGAGGTCAAAGACCACATCTTTTTCACATTTTATAAACGGACCTTTCCTTACTCCACCCTGAAATTCAGTCTTACGCCCTGTAACAGGGTAAGGAACAGAATGTTTTCCCTCTCCATCTTTTATGAGCTAATGCTTTGATTGCAAAATGCTTTACACATCATTCAGCAATTGTCTAGTTGGTATTATTACTCCACAATTCAGTGGAGAACTGATAAAGAGAAAAGTTAAGTGTCTTTCCAAATGTTTGTATTATTTTAGTGGCTGTATCAGAATGAAGATTTCATTCCCCTTCCCAAACTGGTTAGAAAGTCCTAGGTCTGACGGAAGGAATTCTGGAGTGCCACTTCTCTGGTTCAGTCTTAACTGACTGCCAGCTATTTTATATCAGTTGGAGATTCAAGTCCAACCAGAGGTGTGTTGGAAGAAAGGTCTGGTGATCCACTTTTGAAAAATCTGATCTTGAAAACTCTATGGACCACAGTTCTACTCTGACACACATGAGGTCACCATGAATCAAAATCAACTCCATGGCAATATTTTATTATTATTTTTAAAGAATCGCAAAATGTAGGCAATGCAGGCTGCATCTATTATGGCTGCCACCATGTTGAGTAATCCCAAAGAATAAGCAACCAAAAGATCATATAGGAGATTGTCACCAGAGGCCAGATGAGGTTAAGAATGGTCTCCACAAGTGTTGATTTGGGTGAAGAGAAGGGCAATATACCAAATATGAGTAATCAACACGGTGGCACTGAGGAAGAAGAAGATATAGAGAGGTGCTTGGGAGGTACAGACAGCAAAGATGAACCCTTTTGTACATACAGTACGGCATTGTCTATGAAGGCAAACACTGATATACAGGTGGATAGATGGATGGACAGGCTGAACTATTAGGTATGTCCATGTAGTAGGGAGTGTGCCCAAGACCATGAATAGGGTTGGCAGACGATGTTTCTACAAGTGTATTTGTATGTTCTGTAAGAATTCCCAGGTATATAGTAGAGCTGACAAGGGGCAAGGTTATAGTCATTTCTTTGCCACAGCCACCTACCCAGAGGGAGCAAACAGTTGGACCTATGGGCTCAGGACCATAGTCACAGGGGACATCAAGCTCAATTGGCATAACATACCACATAAAAACAGTTTCACATCCTACTTTGGCAAGTAGCAACTGGGTCCTCAAAGCTTGCAAGAGGCCATCTAGATGCAATTATGGGTCTCCCCTCATCCAGAGCAAAGAATAATGAAGGAAACCAAAGACACATGGAAACAATTAGTACAATAGACTGGTACACCATATGATCCTCAACCTATAAGATTATGAGACCAGAAGAACCAGATGGTGTCCAGCTAACACTGTCAACCACTTGGAGGAAGATCTCTGTATAAGATCCTGGATGGAGTGGGAGAAGAATATGGAACGAAATCAAAATCATAAAAAAAAGGACCAGGTTTGTTGGTCTGATAGACCTGATGGAACCACTGAGAATATGGCCCCTTGTGGCCCTTTAGGTCTAGAATTGAACCCACTCCTGTGGCTTCCAGCCAAACAAAAGACAGCTATATGAACTGAACATTTATAATAGATAGATATTCTCCTTGGAGAGAACAATCATGGGAGAATAGAAGGGCTGTGTATGCACAGGGAGACAGTTCAGGGGGCAGGAGTGCATGGGAGCAAAGGACACAGGGAAGAGATAAATATGGGGAGGAAGTGGGAGGGGAGCTTTTGCATCGTGGTAAATTGTATTCAATGTCATGAGACAAAGTGTATGTGTGGTACTGTATGGAAAATGAATTTTCTCTGTAAACTTTCACCCAAATCACAACAAAAATTAAAAAAAAAAAAAAAAAAGAATGGTCTCCAGCAGTATGCTTTAATCAAGCCAGTCCAACTCTATGTAATTCTCATCATGAATGACAGATAACAGACCACAAGCTCAAGATTTTGCAAAATGGTTTAGCCCATGTGGACCCTGACTAAAGCCTTTGATATTGTTGTTGTCACGTGCTGTTGGGTCAATTCCAACTCATAGTGACCTTATATCACAGAATAGAACTACCCATTGGGTTTCTTAGGCAGAAGCAGATCACCAGGTCTTTTACCTGTGAAATTGGCTGATGGGTTTGAACCACCAAACATTGAGTCCTTAATCAGTGTACCACCAGGGCTTCTTATCTATTCTTTACATGAAGTAATTGTAAGTGCTAGCTGCAGTTTGTTTCCATACATAAGACAGGACTAAGGAACAGGTAAATTCAAGACAAAGGAAGGATATCAAGTTCAAAATATCCTGTGTAAAATGTTTACATGTTTTTTACATACTCCCAAGTCAACAATAATCTACAAATGGATACACAGACATACAAGCTAAATTGGTGTGGGAAGGCAAATGCAACTACATCTACAAATATATATAAATATAAAGATTTGACAGAGGATATTTCCATGTTATGAATTTATGTTGTTGTTGTTAGGTGCCGTTGAGTCGTTTCTGACTCATAGCAACCCCATGCACAGCAGAATGAAACTCTGCTTGATCCTGCACTAGCTCCATGATCCCTGCTATATTTGATTGAGCCCATCATCGCAGCCACCGTGTCAATCCATCTCATTGAAGGCCTCCCCCTCTTTCGTTGACCCTCCACCCTACCAAGCATGACATCCTTCTCCAGGGAATGGTCCCTTCTGACAACAT
>NW_006921845.1:3827099-3858472 GCF_000298275.1 Orycteropus afer afer | reverse complement strand
CTATCTGGTAGGGGCTGCCTGGAGCTCAAACTGAAAAGGATTCTGAAGCCCTATCTGAACTCAGTAGGAAAAATTATATGATCAATCAGTAAGTTATCACTGCCATAGTGGAAGCTGAATGAAGATGAAATATATACCGAATATTTGCCATTCCTAACTGTATCAGACAAATTCTTCTTTGAGGGACAAAGAACTAAATTTGTCCTTTTGTATCTGGTCTCTGAAAATAGCCAGAGCAGTTAAGGCGCTCTTTGTCTTTCTAAAATAGGCAGACAAGTGGGGGCTACATAGGACTCACAACTGAAGAACTATCCTCAGGAGGGGAGGGGGCATGATGCAGTCATGTGTATTCATTGATTGGATTGATCATAAGCATTAAGTAAGGCCCCATACATGCATATTCATTGAAGTTCCAATGACAAGGGAACTCTGGACCTTGGAGTTATCTCAGGGCCTCCTGGAGTGGTGAGAACATTCATGAATGTCCCTGGAAACAATGGAGGTCTTATGCCAGTAATTCTCCCGTACCTTGTCTGACATGTTTCTTTGCTTGTATTCTTTGTTACTGTAATAAATAGAAACTATAAGTATAGGTAATAAACCAAAATAAAACCAAACCTATTGCCATCGAGTCAATTCTTACTCATAGAGATCCCAACTGGGTTTCCAAGGCAGTAAATCTTTATGGAAGTAGATTGCTCCATCTTCCTTCTTTCCTTGGTTTGGACCACCAACCTTCTGGTAAGCAGTCAAATGCCTTAGGTACTGTGTCACCAGAGCTCCTTAAAAATAGGTAACTGTCTCTGTGAATTTTGTGAGCTGTTATAGAGAATTAATGAAACCACAAGTGACAATGGGATTCTGACTGAACTCAGGGTGGCTAATTCAGAGGAGGGCTGCACAGGCTGTCCTAAGGACTGAGTCCGAACTCGAGAGGAACAAGCTTTGGGTGGCTAGTGGATACTGAAAAACTGCATAGGCAATTGAAGAAGGACAGACTCCTTCTAGCTTGTGACTCAGCCCCAGGGGGCTAGAGGAAGAGGGAGAGAGGAGCTGGCTGGTCTGAAGTACAAGAGGTTGTGCTGAGTCCTGAGCCTATGGCTGGTTTCCGATGATCTGGCCTCAGAAGACTAGTGATAATTTTACCTAACTCCGGGTAATTAGTGAAAGAGAAGTGCCACAGAAGTGGCTGGTGATGAGGATTGGCAATGTAGGAAGGTGAAGGCTGGGTCTACTTCCAGGTGAAATTGGTTTCACGCTAATCCTGGCCATGCAGTTAGTGATAAAGATGGGGTTTGCCCACTTGATTCTTTAGTAGTGCAGTTAGTAGCGACAGTGTCACACTCTTATATGTCTTTCTCATGACAGTGAGGAAAAGACAATTTTCTAAAAAATACTATTGTTGTTGTTATGTGCTGTCGAGTCAGACCTGATTCATAGCAACCCCTCCTTGGGTTTCCGAGGGGGTATCACTACAGAAGTAGATTGCCCAACCTTCCTTCCGAGGAGTGGCTGGTGGGTGTGAACTGCCAGCCTTCTGGTTAGCAGTCAAGTGCCTTAAGCACAACATTACCAGAGCTCTTCCTAAAAATACTATTATATGTGATAAAGATTGGAATGCTTAGAAAATATTCTTATTATATCATTTCTGGACATTCTAGCTAATGATGAAGAAGTTCAGGTTCAATTTTTTTCTTGCATGAAATAGATCTTACAAATTTCATTCACATGCCCTTCAGAGCATAATCCAAATTACCAGAATGTTGTTGTTGTTATGTGCCGTGGAGTCAAACCCGACTCATAGCGACCCCTCCTTGGGTTTCCGAGGCAGTATCACTACAGAAGTAGGATTGCCCAACCTTCCTTCCAAGCAGTGGCTGGTGGGTTTGAACTGCCAACCGTCTGGTTAGCAGGCAAGTGTCTTAGCCATTATGCTACCAGAGCTCCCAAATTACCAGAATAGAGTTGAAAAATAGCAAAATAGTTCCCATCCTCTTCCCCAATCACTGGAAGACATAGCCTATTGACAGCTAAGCCTCTCTTGAAGGCAGGAAAACCAAGAAAAAGAGAAATCTCTACTCAACCAGGGCTTCCAAATCAATTAATCCTCAATCTAGTTTTCCTTAGAATCTATGAGAGACAATATATTTTACAAGGACCTCTCCTGGGGCCATGCAACTGGACAATACTGACATTATCATTTCTCCTGGGAAGCTTGGCTGGTTCCTGGTGAGGGGGGAGGGCAAGCAGGGGCAAGGAGAAGACACTGTTATGAGATATGGATGCTTCCCATCCTACGTCACTGACTTTGTCAGGCCTCCTCCTGCCTGGAGGTCAGACAGTTATGTCTGAACAGAACAGAAACTCAGCAGATTTGCCCTTTATTTAGGACATTCAGCCATAGACAGAGGCATCAAAATGCCTTAGTCAGGCCCTAGCAGAGCTTTCTCATTGTAAGCAAAGTCTTGATGTAAATTCACAGGTTCACTAATGGACGGCTACACCTATAAGGAAGTAAAGCTTTAATCTGTGGCCCACGGAATTATAGTAAAAGTCCCTTTTCAGAAACAGAGGCCTAAGGTGACTATGTCGAGGCACTCTCACTCCTATGATCTAGATTTCTCCACTGAAATCCATATTATGGGCTGTGAACTCTACTTTCTCCAGAGACAGAGTAGGAATCCTCCAAAGGGCAGTTAGGTATTGACACCAATCTGTAGGGAAACCAACTTTATTTTCACATTTCAGAGATGAGGGACAGGGCCACTTTCCTAGCTGCAGCCCTAAGAAACTCAGCATAATGGCCTGGAAGGATGGAGATATGCCCAACCATTGAATGGAGGCCATCAATCCTTTCTTAACTAAGCAAAATACATAGGGCAACAGGTCCTCCTAAAATTATACCATCACCTGGTCCACTTTTTTGCCACTAAAGGCAACTACAAATGGGCTCTCTAGTTCCTCCCCACTGCCAATACATTTGGTAAATGCACACAGAGGGTCAGGAATGCCAGATGTTTTTCAGTGAACTGTGTGCGTGTAGTGAGGGATTAAGATCAGGTCACTGATGAGTTTTCCTTGTGGAACTGGAGCCCCCAGCAGAAGTGGTGATCACAGGAGATGGGAGCCCATACCTTTGAGGTAGGAATTTTCTAGGAGACTTAGAGACTTGACCTCCAAAGGGGAAGGCTGGTTGGAGCATAGAAATAAAATACAATAAAAACTCTGTCTGGAACATGTTTACATAGGATCCCCTGGGTAACAGAAAATTACGATAAATTCCATCCTGGAATTCAGTTCACCATCATAACCTTGGCTTCTGCACATCTGTAAGTCCGATTAGTGCTTATGAGATTGACTCGCCTATGGATTGATTTGGGATCTGCAATTGCACTGAAGGGGCCATGAAGCTTTGAGAGGGAACATATGGCTTCTTCCATCCCTACTCAGAACTTCCTTTTGGAGGGATAAGAGCAAGTGAAGTGCAAACTAAAGGGTTCCCCGCCCCCATCCTAAATTATCACCATCATCCATGGTGCAGGAGTGTAATTGTGTGTATCCCCAGCAACTGCTAGGTTTACATAAGTGTGTATGTAGAGATGTCAGTATGCTGCTGCTGAAACCCAGAGCTGGGTTTGCTTCTTGGCACAGCCTCTTCAGATCCATGGCAGACAAAGGCACCACCAGACCTTCACTAAGCTAACATAAAAGCCCAAGAAAGAGAAAGCCTCTCTCTGTCTTTCTTACAACATATGTCCCACAGGCCTCACCAGTGTTAATACAACATTCCTATTTAAACATCTTAATGAATGAATGGCTCCAAAAAGTCACTGCCTGCACTATGCATTTCCTTGTTTCTGTTAGATATCTGCCTTTACTCGATTCCTATTTCTCTGCACACACACACCTCACAAATGGGCTGTGCCAGATGGGCTCTTAATCATAGTAATCAGCTGGGAAATCAAATGTTAGAAAATCCAGCCAGTCTCCTGAATTTTTCTACCTGAAGCCAAGGCCTGAGTTGTAGCCATGTCCTATATGAGACTTGGGCTGCCTTTCAATGGAGGGCCAATGTGACGGCCTGAGTGTGAGCTTCATGTTTTATGGGTATTTGTGTTTCTTTCCCAGAAAATGAATGCACCTCAATTCAGTTTTGTTTCAGTTCTGACAGCTGCTATTAATACCTCCTATTTACAGAACACACACTTCAGAGGAGCTCAAAACATTTATAAAAATCAACCAAGCCTTGCAACATCCCTGTCAAGTAGGCAGGCACTAGATGTTACTTTCTTCACATGAGAGAAGGAACTGAGTTACTAAAATGGCACATTTATTTACCATACCAGGTAGATAGGACCCTTGGTCCACTTCTTTCCAGGGATGTGCCAAAGCAACCAACCAAAAACCAAACCAAACTCACTGCCATCGAGTCGGACCTGACTCATAGCGCCCCCTCCTTGGGTTTCTGAGGCGGTATCACTACAGAAGTAGATTGCCCAACCTTCCTTCCAAGGAGTGGCTGGTAGGTTTGAACCACCAGCCTTCTGATTAGCAGTCAGATGCCTTAGGCACTATGCCACCAGAGCTCCTAAAGCAACCAAATGAGGCGTATATTTATACTGTGGTGTCCCTGAGTAGTACAAACAGTTAAGCACTTGGACACTATCCAAAAGATTAGCAGTTCAAATTCAACCAGAGATGCCTCAGATGAAAGGCCTGGAGATCTCCCTCCCCAAAAAACCAGCCATTGAAAACTCTATGGAGCACAGTTCTACCCTGACACACATGGGGTTGCCATGAGTCAGAATTTACTGTATGGCAACTGGTACTTGCATTTATACTGTATTTCCTAGCTTATTACTCTTTATGATTTTCCTGAATAATTTTTACACATACACAATCATGGCTTTAAGATCCTGATGTGTAAATATCATATCTTCCACCTATGAATCCCCCCACATGAATCTATTACAGATTTTCCTCTAGTAAGTGATCAGTAAGTGTGATTGACGGGTTTGCAATGAACCTATACCTCTTTCTAGTGTGTTGTTCTCCTCTGCCTAAAAGACTACTAGATTCTGTTCGTATACCACTTCCTCAGGTGACCCTGAGGTTCTATCTGCAGTCAGGTTTTCGGTGCTCCTGTAGCACATATCTCTCAAGTAGGTACACTACTCTATTGCCATTATTCAAAGATACCATAGTGGAAAGAAAGTAACTTTGTAATCTTTGAGACAGGAGACCTAGAATTGAATCCTAGTTCTGTCACTGTGCGACCTCAGCAAAGTAATAAGTTTTCTCTCTCTCTTCATCTGTAAAATGGGGGTAATAATATCCACTTTGGAATACAACACAGCACTATTTCTAATAGAAAAATGTAAAAAATTTATTATCTATCTATAGGGGAATGGTGAAAAACATGAAGAAACATCAATATTGGAAGAAACTCTGTCGCCATGATAAAGAATGACTATTCAAATCAACAAAGAAATGCGTCTAAGACATGAAGTGTGACGAACAAGTTGCACAGCATAAGTATGATTCTATATATGTCAAAAACTCCTAAATTAAGTTGTTATTATGAAAAGACTTACCTAAAGGCAGGGAATGAGATAAATGAATGAGATAAACTATATGAACCATGGATGAGTAATGTACTCAAGAAATGGCAGCTTTATTATTATTATTATTATGGTAGAATATATGACAAAATATTTGCTATTTAAATCATTTTTACATGTCCAATTCAGTGGCATTAATTGCATTCAGTATGTTGTGCAACCATCATCCACTAGCTGTTATCTATTTTTTTTTATCACCCTTAATAAAAATTCAGTGTCCCTGAAGTAATAACTCCCCCTGCTCCCCTCCTATCTGCTCCTGGTAACCACACATAAACTTTGGTCACTATTCATTTGCCTATCTAGATAATTCGTTTAAATAGGATCATACAATCTTTGTTCTTTGTGTCTGAATTATTTCATTCAGACTGCTGTTATCCAGGTTCATCCATGTCACAGCATGTATCAGAACTTTGTATCTCATTACGCTGAATAATATAGCATTGTATGGATACACCATCTTTTTGTTTATCCATTATCTGTTGATAGACACTTGGGTTGTTTCCATCTTTTGACTATTTTGAATACTGCTACAATAAACACTGGTGTACAAATATCATTTGAGTCCCTGCCTTCAAATTTTTTGTGTATTTATCTTGAAGCATGTCTTAGGCTAGGTTCTCTAGAGAAGCAAAATCAGTGAATCTTAGAGAGAGAGAGAGAGAAATTTATCTCAATGAAATAGGTCACACAGTTGTAGAGGCTGGCAAGTCCCAAGTCTGTGGGTCAGACGTCAAGCTGGAGGCTCCTCCTAAATCACACAGTTGCAGGGGCTGAAAAATTCAAGATCAATAGGCAGTATAGCAAGCTGCTGGCTTCAGAGACTGATGAATCCAAGATCGACAGGTAAAATGATAGATTGCTGGCTCACAGGCTGTGAAGGCATCAGCAGGCCACTGGGTTAAATCCAGGAACCAGAGATGACAAACCAAATGGGGATCCAAAATGAGCAAAAAGCCAGAAACCTTTCCCAAAGCTTTTTCATATATATAGGAAGCAGGCCACACCCCAAAGGCAATTCCCTTTCAATTGATTGGTTGCTCACAGCAGATTCCACTATGGAGATGATTACATAATACCCAATCTTTTCATGGAGAATAACTGCTAAGCCACTTAAAATCATAACCCACTGAGTTGTCACACAATCTTAACTACCACAGGGTGGACTTGCTAGGTCATATAGTAATTCTATGTTTAACTTTTTGAGGAACCACCAAATTGTGTTCCAAAGCAGCTGGACGAGTTTACATTCACACAAGCAATGGACTAGGATTCCAATTTCTCCACACCCTCGCCAATACATGTTTTCCATTTTTCTGATAGTAGCCATCTTCTGGGAATGAAGTGCTATCTCATTGTGGCTTTGATTCACATTTCCTTGATGACTAATAATGTTATGTTACTGGCCATTTGCATATTTCTTAGATGAACTGTCTATTTAAGTCCTTTGTCTATTTTTTGATGAGATTGTTGATCTTTTTGTTGTTGAGTTGTAGGAGTTCTTCATATATTCTGGATATTAAACTGTTATCAGATATATGGTATCCCAATATTTTCTCCCATTCTGTAGCTCTTTTCACTTTGTTGATAAAGTTCTTTGATACATAAACATTTTTAAATTTATTAAAATCTAATTTATCTATTTTGTCTTTTGTTGTTCTTGCTCCTGGTGTCATATTTAAGGGAAATGGTAGCTATTTCTGTTGCTGTAGTTGCTATAATTATCTTTGGTGGGTTATGAGTGGCTGGGAGTAGGGCTGTGTTTTAATCTTCTTTGCATCTCTCACTGCTGGCACACCATAGATGCTGACTGAGTGAGTAAAATACAATTACTCAATGAGTGACCGAATCAGGAATTAATTGTTGAGTTCATTAGGGAATAAGAGCACTAATGTGAATCACAAAGAGCCTTGTGTATTTTTTGGAATCCTTTTGAATATAGAGAGGCATCATAGTCCTTTGGGAAGAAACTGGACTGAGTCATGAGGCCTAGATTCCAGATTAGTGTTTCTTAAAGTGTGGTCACAGGACCACCAGCTGCCAAATCATCCAGTAGGCTTATTAATCATACATATTTCTGGGGCCTACTCCAGATTTTCTGAATCAGGTTATTTGGGATTGTGATCCAAGAATCAGTGTTATAACAATTTCCCTCTTATCTATAGATAAAAATTTGAGATTAGATTGATTAGATACTGTTCTGTTTTCCTGTTTCACTTTGGGCAAATCACTGACTTATTCAGAATTCAGTTGCTTCTCTATAATGTAGGGGTTGGATCTTAAATGCTCCTTAAGTTGTAAAATACTATATGCATGACTAATCCAATTTCCTGACTTCAGGCCAGCGGTTCAAACCCACCAGCCACTCCTCAGAAGGAAGGTTGGGCAATCTACTTCCATAGTGATACTGCCTTGGAAACCCAAGGAGGGGTCGCTATGAGTCAAATCCAACTCCACTGCAGTGAGTTTGGTTTTTTTGGTTTATACATAAGTCAGGAACTCTGGTGGCATAGCGGTTAAAGCATTTGGCTGCTAACTAAAAGGTCAGCAGTTCAAAGTTATCAGCCACTCTGATGAGACAATCCGCTTCTGTAAAGATTTACAGTCTTGGAAACCCTATAGGGTAGCTCTACTCTGTCCTACAGGGTTGCTATGAGTTGGAATTAACTCAAAGGCAGTGAATTTGGTTTGAGGTTTTGGTACATAAATCACATAAGATGTGCTGTTTAAAGTAGGTCTGAGCTCTTTGTGTCTGTGGGCTGTCGCTTGGACACTTGTCCAATTCAGAAGCAGTTTGTTTTTTTTCTCCTTGCTCCTTACAGTTTTCAATTACCAAAACCAACTAATAAGAACGTTCTCTGAGCACTGGTGTTTAATGATCAAAATAAATAATTTTTATATTTTAATTGATTTATATTATAATTTTAATAAACATAATAATATACTATAGTTACTATAACAAATAAATATATACACATACATAAGGAAAGAAAGGTGGTATGAAGACCTTGGAAAAGACACTGAAAAACATTTTAGGGAAAGACTATTGAAGAATGCCAATAAAATGTCTCTCTCTGGCCTTTGGTGTACATGGAATAAGAAGAATGAGTCCAGCCATTTTCATGGAAATTAAAATCCAAAAGCAAAAATGGCTGAGTTGAAGAGGGGCTCTTTAACATGTTCTAAGTGTAGCTGGCCAACAAATGGCAAGTTATAGCAACCCCAATACATCCAAAAGATTTTCTGATGGCAAAATCCAAAACTAAAGTAACCCATCCCTTAGTCTTCAAATGTAGAAGAGTTTCCGAGTCACCAAAAAATGGCTCTATGTCTTAATAAGAATGTTCTCAAAGAGATTTTGTCCTAGGAATGGATTTTGGAGTAAATAAATCAGGATTTAAATCTTCCCTATTGGATTTGTAAGATATAAGGTCTTGGGTGACTTCCTTAATCACAAATAGCCCCAATTTCCTTATATATAAAATGGGAATAAAAATGAGATCTATTTTACAAGTTTATAGAGAGAATAATGAAATAATGTATGTGAAAGTGCTTAGTCTTATGCCCAAATTATGCCCAGGGCATATGAAACATCATATATATATATATATATATATATATATTTGTTGTTGTTGTTGTTATGTGCTGTCGAGTCGGCCCCGACTCATAGCGACCCCTCCTTGGGTTTCCAAGGCAGTATCACTACGGAAGTAGGATTGCCCAACCTTCCTTCCGAGGAGTGGCTGGCGGGTTTGAACCGCCAGCCGTCTGGTTAGCCGGCAAGTGTCTTAGCCACTATGCTACCAGAGCTCCTCTCTCTCTCTCTCTCTCTCTCTCTCTCTCTCTCTCTATATATGTATTTCATTGTATTCTTCTTCCTGTGGTGGCATAGCAGATAAATGTCCTTTAAGCTGGGTTCTGTCTTACTTGTAGGAATCTGAGAAGGTAGAGTGACTTAGAACTAGCTGAGGGTCAGGCATTTGGAAATCCTTGAATTGTTTTAATTTTAGAGTTTCTAAGGCATTCAACTCTACTCCATTGTATTTTAAATTATTGAAAACCAAATAATAAACATGCACTATGAGACTTTTTGGTAAAAAAAAAAAAACAAAAAACTAGAGTCCAAAGACTATTCCAGTGGCACTTTGAAATCTTACAAAGGGAAAGCCAAGAATGCTGCTGCAGAACAGGGTCAATAATTTTGGACTGATGAATATCCAAGGCCTAAGATACTGCTTGAGGAGCCCTGATGTCATAGTGGTTAAGTATTGGGCTGTTAACTGAAAGGTCAGCAGTTCAAATACACTAGCTGTTCTGTGGGAGAAAGATGTAGCAGTATGCTTCCATACAGATCACAGCCTTGGAAGCCCTCTGGGACAAATCTACTCTGTCTTATAAGGTTGCTATGACTAGAAATTGACCCAACGGCAATAGGTGATGGGTTAGGACCTGCTTGGCACATAATAAATACCAAATAAATATGTACTAAATGTGCATAAAATTTGACAATTCTAGGCATTGAAAAAATGAGCTCTGGTGGTGCAATGACTAAGGCATTTAGCTGCTAACCACAAAAGTCAGTGGCTCGAACCTATCAGCCACTCCATAGAAGAAAGGTATGGCCATCTGCTTCCATAAAGATTTACAGCCTTGGAAACCCAATGGGAATCACTATGAGTTGGAATAGACTCAATGACAGTAAGTTTGGCTTTTGGTTTTTGGAGTCATTGTAAAAGTGGGAACAGATTTCCAAAATAGAATAAAATAAAGTAAAATTGGTAGAGAATGAAGATGAGATGGAGGGTTTAAGTCTGAGAATTCTCTGAGAACCAAGGATAAGAGTTTTAGGTCAGAGTTATATAAGTCATCTGGAAATAAGTTAGCCCCCAACCAACTAGATCGATGGGCATGTTAGACATTTTTCAAATTCTACTAACCCACTTTCTGTCTACTAAATTCACTTTCTGTCAATTCAGTGATACCAAGTTTTTTTCTTGGAATTGTTTCTAAGGGAGAAAGTTAAAGTTCCTAAAGTTAAAATCCCTATCTTTGAAGTTCTTTGGACCTAGAAAGAGAGGACTGACCAAAAGATTGTCAAGAGATTTTCTCTTCCTCCTTCTGTTTCCATCTTTTCTCTTCCTCTCTCTTATTTTCATTTTTGGTCACTCATGCTCACTTTCATTTTCATCAGATAGTTATATCTTAGCCTGAATCTTCCTTAGCAGGCACTGACACTTTTTACTCACTGTCATGTGCCCATATCCAGTATAACCCATTGCTGTTGAGTCAATTCTAACTCACAGTGACCCTATAGGACAGAGTAGAATTTCCCTATCAGGTTTCCAAGGCTGTAATTTTTATGGAAGGAGAATGACACATTTTTCTCCTACAGAGAAGCTGGGGGGTTTGAACGCCAACTTTAGATCTGATATAGTGTTGGGCAAGCAGCAGAATAGACAAAGAAAATAGTAAATAAATTATATACTATCTAAAGGAATCAGCAAATAACAACAACAACAAACTAATCAGGAAGATTTCATATCAGAGGTAAAAAGTCATTGTTTTACCTCCACAAGAATCCCCAGTCATTTCTCCTATACCCTGCTATTTCCTACTGCTGGGCATGTTATGTATCTCATGTATTTATTTATTCACTACAGTATGGACTGTTGCTGTTGTTGTTGTTAGGTGCCATTGAGAGGTCTCTGACTCATAGCATCCGTATGCACAGCAGAACGAAACACTGCCCAATCCCATGCCACCTCCACAATCCTTGCTATACTTAGGCCCATTGCCACAGTCACTATGTCAATCCATCACATTGAGGGCCTTTCCTCCTTCGTTGACTATCCACCTTACCAAGCATGACATCTTTTTCCAGGGAATGGTCCCTTCTGACAACATGACCAAAGTAGGTGAGATGAAGTCTGGCCATTCTTGCTTCCAAGGAGCATTCCGGCTGTACTTCCTCCAGGACAGATTTGTTAGTTCTTTTATCAGTCCATGGTACTTTCAGCATTCTTCACCAGCACCACAATTCATAAGCATCAAGTTCTTCGGTCTTCCTATTCAGTTTTATGGACTGTGAGAGTCTCAAAATGGAGAAAATATCTTCCTCCTCTGTGTCCTCCCACAAATAGTCCCCACAAGGTTCCACCTACAGTAGTTGGTGATTCACCAAGTACGGCTGACTGACTCAGAACTGACATGATTGGTGCAGCCCATCCTAGACCATCCAAGGAAGTAGGGACCATGTCTCACTCATCTTGGGATACAGCTCACAGCCTGACACATCAAAGACACTCAATAAATACTGAATAAGAAAGGAAGAGAGGAAATTTGAATGAATGATACAAAAAAAAAAAAAAAATCAAAAAGTTTCACTGAAGCGCCAACATACAGAAAATAAACTAATGGACTTTTCTATTCATTCTATCCTCAATTAACCCAACAGAGATAATCATTGACTACCTAGTTTATGCCAGCCATTGTAATTGGCAACAGTGACTCAAACATGAATTATATGGGTTTCCACGGAATTTCCATTTCAGTGAGAAAGATGGATGCTACACAAGGAATTATTTGTGTGCTAGCCTTATACACAGGGAAGGAAAGAGGGCATTGTCTCTTGTGAAGGTGCTGAGGTATGAAGGAAACTGGATGAATGGGGAGAAACAAGGTAAGGAAAGAGCAGACTACAGGATCTTCAACAACAAAAACCATCTGCTGCTTCAACAAGCCACTGCTTGTAGAGGCAAGTGTACTCAAGACATTAGTCACTCTTTAAAATGATGGTGATGTGTGATGGCAAATGCTAGTATATCAAATAGACATCTTTCATGCACAGTGATAATGACGTGCATCCAGTTAAAAAACACCAACTTTTCCATTTGACCGACTCATCTGACAAGCTCCATTGCCTGTGCTCAAGTATGGACTGACTTCCTTGACCTCAGGGCCAACATGAGATGTTTCAGTATGTTTTAATAAGTTCTAGAAAATGATAAGCTTTTGTTTAGTTGATATTCACAGTGATATCTACTAACTTGCACCTGGCATTTAATGTAATATTTTGTCCAAGAATTCAAGATCAGGAGGGAGGAGTGGCATGGATAGAGGATAAGGAAAAAAAAGGCATTTCATAAGTTATCAAGATTGAGGCACAGGTACTTAACCACTAAATAAAGCTATTTGAAAAAGCAATGCAGAAAAGAATTATAATATTGAATTTAGGATAAGTTCAAGCTAAAGTAGAATTACTTGGAATATCAGGATGTGTAAGAGGAAAACGAAAGTGCTTTGGTACTTGGCCACATACAACCTGTTGATCCAGCACTAATGAATCTATCCCTACTGTATTCTTTCACCTCTCATTCCCATCCTGTCCTGCTCAATAGTAAAACAGCAGGCGTAAACTCTCATTCTCATATTTGTGAAGGAGAACCTTTGCTATTGTGGTAATAGAAAAGGTGGGAGAGGACTTAGGCTCATATGTTGTTGTTGTTGTGTGCCGTCAAGTGGGACCCAACTCATAGCGACCCCTCCTTGGGTTTCTGAAGCAGTACCACTACAGAAGTAGATTGCCCAACCTTCCTTCCGAGGAGTGGCTGTGGACTTACGAAGATACAAATCTGTGTCTCTTTGTGTTGGCTTGTATAAAACTGAAGTGCAAGAAAACAAGAATATAAACCTTCAAACAGAATATTCTGTACTACCTAGTACTACCTAGCATGTGCTGGGAGATCTGGTGGCGTAGTGCCTAAGGCATTTGACTGCTAACCAGAAGGCTGGTGGTTCAAACCCAGCAGTCACTACTCAGAAGTAAGGTTGGGCAATCTACTTCTGTAGTGATATTGCCTCGGAAACCCAAGGAGGGGTTGCTATGAGTTGGATTCGACTCAATGACAGTGAGTTTGTTTTTGGATTAGCATGTGCTATTGTTCAGCTCTAAGAATTTGTTGTCTGTCTTGAGGTATCATCATTTTGAAACACAAAAAGCATCCAAGCAATTTAATTGCAGTCTCATTACTTAGGTGACATTCCTGGCTAAGTTACTTAACTTAGTTATTTAACTTTCTCATACTCAATTTTGAGAAGGATATCACTCATGGTAAAGTGGAAGGTCAGTGAAAAAGGGGAAGACCCTCAACAAGATAGATAGACAGAGTGGTTGTGTGTATGGACTCAGGTGTAGAAAAGATTGTAAGGATGGTACACGACCAGGCAATGTTTCGTTCTGTTGTGCACAGGGTCACTATGAGTTGCAGTTGACTCAATGGCACCTAACAAAAACAACAACAACAACAAAAACATATTTAATTTTCATCATCTAATACTTGTTGAGTTGGAGAGTAAGTAAAATTACTTACCACTTGTTGTTGTTGTTATGTGCCATTGAGTCGGCCCCGGCTCATAGTGATCCCCCCTTGCGTTTCCAAGGCGGTATTGCTACGGAAGTAGATTGCCCAACCTTCCTTCCGAGGAGAGGCTCAATAAATGTTGATACTTTTTCTCCTTTCCTAACAGAAATACCAGGTAATGACTAATATCAGTGTTTGCTTGCATATAGATTTTTGTAAAACAAGGAGGATTAATGAGCAGAAAAAGTGGCTACATGGGCAACACATCTAAGATACAGTCCTGAATAAGTAAAGGTGAGCATGAGGTCTTTTGAGTAGCAATAAATGAAGAGGAAAGGCACTGCTCCTTTGGGAGATAATTTCATTGTTTCATTTTCTTTTGATCTTGCTTCTGGGTGCTAGTGCCCCAGGTGCAATGATGCCTCATGAAGCTGGCTGCTGTAGGCAGCTATCCTAGCTACACTACTAGCCTTTATTCCTGACCTCTCCATTGAGTCCTCCCAGTGAGACTAAGAGACACTTAAGTCTTCGTGTAGCATTACGTGCTGCCCATATGTGGTCTCAGTCCTAGCCAGGCAGGCCAATGTCATTCTGATTTTGGTTGTTATTTCTCTTATTAAAGGCAAAATAGAAAGAGAGAAGGGTACATATTCACAAAACTGTCATGGGTTTCTAAGGAATAATTCTCCAAGCAGTCCCTAGTTTATGAAAGCAATCCGGTCCTGTGTCTTTAAGAATTTGTAGGTAAATTGGAATAGATGCATACAGTTCTTATTTAGCCTTATTGTAGTGCAAGAAAAGACTCCGGTCTTTTAAGTGATTGCAAAGCTACATGTGCAATAAATGAAGGTGGTTGTGATGGAGAATTTGTTCCAAGTAGAGGTTGGTTCATTTGTTTCAAAGTAAGGGTAAAAGGTAACATTAAAGGGCAAGTAGGAGTTGTCCATAAGTAGGAGGTTTGTAAGACAAGTTCCGAGGTTTGTAACCCCAGGGACTGCTTGTATTTGAATGGATGTACAGTTGACCCTTGATCAGTGTGGGAGTTAGAAGCACCGACCCTCCACCTGGTGCAAAATCCTTATATAACTTTTGATTGGCCAAAAACTTTAATTACTGTTTACCCAAAGCCTTACCGATAACATAAATGGTCGATTAACACAGTTCTTACAGTACAGTTACTGGATTTTCACATAAAGACACTCACACACATATACAGCAGAGAAGTTACATGTCATGATGACTACTTACTATTTATTAAGTGGATCATCATAAAGGTCTTCAGGCTCATCATCTTCAGGCTGAGTAGGCTGAGGAGGAGGGAGAAGAGTAAGGGCTGATTGTGCTATATCAGGGGTGACAGAGATGGAAAAGGTGGAGGAGGTAGAAGGGGAGGCAGGAAAGGCAGGCACATTTGTAACTTTATAGAAATAAATTGAAAATTCTGTCTGACTCTTTTGCTTTTTCATTTCTTTAAAGGTAATACGGTACCAATCCTGCCACCATTTGCTTTAGTTTCTGTGCCTGTATTATAGAAGGGTCCATATCATAAAGGAAGACAAACGCAGTCTTGAATAACTGGAACCCTTGCCTGATGTCTGTTTTCTGGCACTGCTTCTCCTACATCTTCTTTCTTATAAATCTGGCACTGATTCAGAAGCACTCATCTCCATCATGTTGTCTTCTTTCAATTTCTCTAGTATGATGTCTACTGCTCTTGAATTTCTCTAAGATCTATATCTTGAAAAATATCCACGTATAAGTGGACTCATGCAAAACCTGTGTCATTTAAGGGTCAACAACTGTAATTGTAAAACCCAGCTGCTAACAAATTAAATCACACTTCACACATACATAAGCAAGAAGTCTCACTCAAAAGCCTTACACCTATAATCTCTAAAGTTCCTGTCTGTCTTGAAAACATACAGAAAGAAGACTCTTCTAGTGCTTTATCAGTTAGTTGAGCTTCAGAAAATACTACATTCATAAACACATAGGGGACAGTTGCATTTTCCTTATTGGCATACTATAACCATGATAGAAATGATACAAATTATTTGTATTATAATGTAAATATAATAGAAATCCATCTATCTAACAAATATTCAGTAACCACCTTCTGTGGATTAGACAATGATTAGATCAACAGAAACATGAAGAAATTTTTACATTCCTTTGAGGAATATTTATCAATAGAGGTGAAACGGATATAGATCTCATGCACATATAGGGAAAGCTGTTGTGACGTATTCCTAGAGCATCCATCACATTTAGTTTTCATGAAGATTTTCATGAATGTAACTTTTGTTATTTTTAGTGTATTCTCTCTTCAAAATCTTTTTGATCAATTTCAAAAAGCTGTCATGTTTAGATTTGAAAAAATGGGGTTCCCCATTTATACTTGCTACAGAAATATTGATCCCAAAAATAGAGAACGAGATTGGATACTGATGTCCTCAAACCCCAATGTAGATAAGCAGCACTTAATAAGAGGATGATGCATATTCTCGAACAACACACACATACTGCCCTCAATTTGATTCTGACTCATAGCAACTCTACAGGACAGAGTAGAACTGGCCCATAGGTTTTCAAGGCTGTAAATCTTTACAGAAGAAGACTGCTCCATCTTTCCCCCATGAGCAGCTGGTGGGTTCAAACCACCAACCTTTTGTTTAGTTGCCAAATGTGTTGACTGAATGTATCACCAGAGCTCCTTTTTCTTAAGCAAAGCCATCCTTTTTCATAGTTTCCAAGGTTAAGTCATATTTGCAGTGGTCAAACAAGAAGAGAACTGGGAATAGGAATGGACAAGAGATGTGACTAGTAAAACAGCTAATGTTCCCATGCATGTATCCCTTATTTTAAGTTTAGTTTAGGGTTTTCTTTTTCATTCATTTAGCAAATACCTGCTAAGTACTTACTATATTGTAGAAAATGAAGCAGATTATTGTAAATAAAGTAAGATAGTATGGCCTTCACTAAAATATGCATTATATATGCCTTCAGACAAGTTTTTAAATCACTAGTACATGATTTTTTTTTTTTTTTTTAATCACCACCAGTGGTGGGATACCAGGAGTCTAATGCCAATTACTATTACTCTTTTGTCCCTATGAGGGGAACTAGAGGATGGGAATGTGACAATTCTTAAAAGTGGTAGGTAAAACATATTGGTGCATATGAAGTATATGAAATGGCAACAAATGACCCAGTGAATAGACAAAAGCAGAAGGAAACTCAACAAAGCAGAATGAAAGAGAACATGCCATTGGGCATCAGCCCACATGTTCTGGGAGCACACATTCCATGTGACTCCTACAACTACTAGCTGTTGTTGTTATTACGTGCCATCAAGTCAGACCCAACTCATAGCGACTCTTGGGTTTCTGAAGCAATATCACTATGGAAGTAGGCTGCTCAACCTTCCTTCTGAGGAGGGCTGATGGGTTTGAACCACCAGCCTTCTGGTTAGCAGTCAAATGCCTTAGGTACTAGGCTACCAGACTAGCTATTGTTTATCAAATGCCAGGCACATCATAAGATGGCAGAGATATCATGAAATTTATACATATAAAAAACCAAACCAAACCCATTGCCATCAAGTCGATTCCAACTCACAGCAACTGTAACAAGGCAGGTGATATTGTTCCTACTTTTTCTACTTTCTAATTAAGGAAATGAGGAGTAAAGAAGTTAAATGGAATGTCTAAGCTTACACAGTCAAGAAATCTAGTTGCTGTTGAGTCAGTTCCAATTCGTGGCAACATCATGTACAATAGAATGAAATGTTGCCTCATCTTTACTATCATTGATTGACTCAAGTCATTAATACAGTTGTTGTGGCTACTGTGTATTTTCAGTGACTTCCAAATAGAGGCTTATCTTCCAGCACTATATCAGATAATATTCTGTTGGGAGCCACTGGGTTTTCATTGCCTAATTTTCAGAAATAGAATGCCAGGCCTTTTTTCCCAGTCTGTCTTAGTCTGGAAGCTCTCTGAAACCTGTGCGCTGGTATTTGAAATAGTGGTGGCATAGGTTCCAACATCATAGTAAGAAAAATTCCACCACAGCATGACACACTGCTAGATGGGTGGTGGCTCTTAGTATTAGTTGGATTACAAACTTCTTTTGGCAACTTTTTGAGACCTGTAGAGCCTCTACCTAGAAGGACACATATATATTCATCCTTTTCTTATGTACACTTTTTGAGGCTATCCCAACTTCTCAAGCCAAGGCTAAGAACCTGTGCCATGAAATATGCCACTAAAGAGGGAAACCCCAAATCACAGACAGGACTAATTGGGGTGGAGTGCATAGAAATACCTTATTGGCCAAATGAAACTGGTTGATTCAAATACTCTAATAGAAGTATTTTTTTTTTTTTTAATAAGCATAGAATTCACTCTTAGCAGAGGCTAGTGATAAGATAAAGACCCCTATTAAATTATTCACAAAAACACAGGTTATGACCTGATTCTTGCTGGATACTTGAAAGGAAGTGAATCAGCACTGTACAAGGCAATAGGAAAGAATGTTGCTAGAATGAATGTCAGCCCCAGAGTTGGGCTGTGCCCCTTGGTCATGACCTTGAAGCTCCAGGAATTGGCTCAGGCACTTCTGAATCCAGTAGCCATTTCACAGACAGCCCACAGCCCGGTAGGACATTGCTCTCTAACTCTGCCATCCTGACACTGCCATCTGCAGCAACTGAGCTGAGATTTCTCAAGACCAAATTTATCACAACCAAGATCCCATTCTTACATAAGAGTCACCTGTCGCTGGTGCATAAATTTAAGCACCTAGCAGAGCCAAGGGTAATCAAGATTTAAAAGGAAGGAACCTGAATAAACATCAAGCAGATTTTCTCTCTGTAGGGCTGAGTTTTGAAAAATCTTTGTGCTCTTATGTGCCCCTCAAAGGAAGCTGACATTTTTCTACTTTCTGTCTGCATCACTGCTGTCAGGGGAATGATGCTGTAAGGCCACAGGCAATCTGTCTTCTTGGAAGTTCTGTTCAAACTATGACCTCGGTTTGCTCCAGTTTATGTCTCTCTTTCCAAGCTTCAGCTTGCTCTCATCACCCGCTAAATTAACCATAAAGCAAAGCCTTGACTCTCATTATTGAAGCCTGTGAGAATTCAGTACAAGCCTGGAGCTATGAATCACTGTATCAAAGGCAGCAGGTCTAAAGAGAAATGCAGGAATGGCCCTTAGGTTTGCAAAGCACTTTGGCTAATCTAAAAGATTCCCTTAGTTTGAGACCCTGGAGTGTAGCACAGGTATATTGACCAATAATAAAGAAAATGCCATTTCAAAGTGATAGATGGAAGCAGAGTTGTTTAAAAAGTAGTGGGATTAGGAGTCTCTGTGTGGTACAAATGATTTACATATTTATCCAACTGCTAACCAAAAGGTTGGGAGGTTCAAGTTCATACAGAGTTGCCTTGGAAGAAAGGCCTGGCCATCTACTTCTGAATAAATCAGCCATTGAAAACTATGGAGTAATGTTCTACTCTGACACATATGTAGTTGCCATGAATCAGAGCTGACTCAACAGCAAATTGTGGTGGTGGTGTGGGGATTTGGATAAACAATGGATGGGGGCAAAGGATAGAGAGGAGGGTGTCTGCTGAACTCAAAAAGCACCAAGAAAATTACCTATGGTTCTCTCTGGTGAAGTGTGGAACAATTAAATTAGGATTAACAAAAATCTGGGAAGTTTTGGATGACCTCGGGCAAATGACTCCTCCCTCTGTGTTTCTATTTGTAAAACAAAGGGTGAGAATGAAGGCTTTTTCCTGCTCTAGCATGCCAGGATGGAAGGTAGAAGAAAAGGCCTTTGAAGACAACATAATTACTCCTCTGTCCAAGGAAATATAAACAACAATAACTCTAATAGTCCTCAGCTCTGCTTTTGAATGGGTTCTTTGCTTCTGTCTGAGAGGTAAAGTAGCTCCTTCCTTGGGGAAAAGTTGAATGTGGGATGTTAGACCATACTCTTTTCACTCTGGTGTTATTATGTTATCTTCAATTCTTATTAATACACAGAACATTCACTATAAGTTGGTAAGATTTTACTGAGGGCCTACCATGAGACTGGGCCTGCAGTGGTTCTACGGGGTAAAGAAAAAGTGTATAACATGTTCTGGGCCTTCAAGTACCTTAACATTTTCTCAGTAAGGTTTATGTGTTCCATTTCGAAAGTTAAGCACAAAATAAATTATGCTTTAAAAGTTTAACTTTCTAAATAAATATTATTTCTCTCAATGCAAACAACTGAGTTTGACTGACCTGGCTCATTTTCATGTCTTTGTACTACTTATTTTTACTATGAATGCCTAAGGAGCTCTGGTAGCATAGTGCCTAAGGCACTTGACTGATAACCAGAAGGCTGGCAGTGAAGGAAGGTTGTACAATCTACTTTCGGTAGTGATACCGCCTCAGAAACCCAAGGAAGGGTCGCTATGAGTCAGGCCTGACTTGACAGCACATAACAACAACAACAACATGAATGCCTATGTGAGAAGCCTCACTTTGGCATTTTTAGGCAGTCGTTAGAACAGAACAAGGGAATACAGTGTAGCTTAAAACTGGAAAAGATGTGCAGCAGGATTGTATCCTTTCACCCTACTTACTCAATCTGTATGTTGAACAAATAATCTGAGAAGCTGGACTATATGAAGAAAAATGTGATATTAGGATTGAAGGAAGAGTCATTAACATCCTGCAATATAGATGACACAATCTCACTTGCCAAAATTAAAAATGACTTGAAGCCCTTACTGATGAAGATCAAAGACCACAGCCTTCAGTATGGACTACACCTCAGCATAAAGAAAACAAAAATCCCTACAGCTAGATCAATAAGCAACATCATGACAAATGAAGAAAAAAGTTGAAGTTGTCAATGGCTTTATTCTACTTGGATCAACAACCAACGTCCATGGAAGAAGTAGCAGTAAAGAAATCAAACACTGTACTATACTGGGTAAACCTCCTACAAAAGACCTCTTTAAAGTTTTTAGAAAGCACAGATGTCACTTTGATGACTAAGGTGTGTTTGATCCAAACCATAGTCTTTTAAATTGCCTTGTTGTTGTTGTTAGGTGCCTTCAAGTCAACTCCAACTTATAACGACCCCACGTACAATAGAATGAAACACTGTCCAGTAGTGTGCCATCCTCACAATCTTTGCTATACTTGAGCCCATCGTTGCAATCACTGTGTCAATCTGTCTTGTTGAATGTCTTCCCCTTTTTGCCAATCCCCTACATAACCAAGCATGATATCCTTTCTCCAGAGAATGGTCCCTTCTGGCAATGTGTCCAAACTAGGTGAGTTGAAGTCTGGCCATTTTCTCTTCTAAGGATCATTTCGGCTGTACTTCTTCCAGGACAGATTTGTTTGTTCTTCTGGTAGTCCAAGGTATTTTCAGTATTTTTCATCAACACCACAATTCAAAGGCATCAACTTTTTTTCAGTCTTCCTTATTCACTGTCCAGCTTTCACATGCATATGAGGTGATTGAAAGTGCCTTGGCAATTGCCTTATATGCATGCAAAAGCTAGACAGTGAAAAAGGAAGACAGGAGAGGAACTGATGTATTTGAACTGAAGTGCTGGCAAAAAATACTATATATACTGTGGACTACCAAAAGAACGAATAAATCAATCTTAGAAGAAATACAGCCAAAATGTTCCTTAGACATGATGGTGGCGAGATTTCAACTCACTTATTTTGGGCATGTCATCAGGAAAGACCAATCGCTAGAAAAGGACACAATGTTTGGTAAAAGAGAGGTCAGGGAAAATTAGAGAAACCCTCAGTGAGACAGGCTGACACAGTCACCGCAACAATACGCTCAAACACACCAGCAATTACGAAGATGGCACCAGACCTGGCCTCATTTCCTTCTTTTACGCATCAGGTTGCCATGTGTCAGAGCTGACTTCATAGCAACTAACAACAACCATATTGGATTGAAAGCTGATTGGATGCCTTTAGATAAAATACAACTAAAAGTTAAAAAAAAAGGAATTTTTAAGCAAATGGATGCTTGTACATTTTGACATTCCACTAAACTATAATGTCTATCACTAAAGTATAATGTCTATATGATCTGAAAGCAAACTAACAGGATCATTTTTTAGAAACATGTCTAATTACTGAGTGTGTGCATTGGGTAATGTTTTTGTACATCTATTTAAGCCACTCCTCGGAAGGAAGGTTGGGCAATCCTACTTCCGTAGTGATACTGCCTTGGAAACCCAAGGAGGGGTCGCTCTGAGTCGGGGCCGACTCGACGGCACATAACAACAACAACATTTAACACCATTGTACCCTTAAGTTAATTCACAGCAATGTACAGTCTTTGGTGTATTTATTTCTCGGATACCAAGTAGTTGGTCAGTAACGTCATAGTCCTCAAACAATTTTTTTTTTTGGTATTTTCTAAGACAAACCATGAATTAATTTACTGTCCATGATAAACACTTAAAAGTATGCCTTGCATGCAAACCAAACTTTTCAGGAAGTAAAAGAGGTTTTTCCAATGTAAATCTTGTAATATGAAAGTACTTGCCCTAATTATTCTGAATATACTTTTGTGTACTTTAAATTTATGTAAACACACAAGCATGATATAAAACATGGTATACCCATAAACATAATTTGCCCAAGATGTTACATATTTCTAAGTAGTTTAAAGAATGATGCAAGCAACTGGGGTTTTAAAAGCTTGGGAGCAGCCATCTAAGAGGTCTCTCCTCATCTGGAGCAAGGGAAAAAAAAAAAAAAAAAAAAAAAACCCAAACCAAACTCACTGCCTTTGAGTCAATTCGACTCATAGCAACCCCTTCTTGGGTTTCCGAGGGGGTATCTCTATAGAAGCTGATTGCCTAATCTTTCTTCTGAGGAGTGGCTGGTGGGTTTGAACTGCCAGCCTTCTGGTTAGCAGTCATATGCCTTAGGCACTATGCCACCAGAGCTCCAAGCAAGGAAGAGTGAGGAAAATCAAGGACACATGGAAACAATTAGTTCAAGAGACTAATGGACCTTGGCAACCTCAGCCTACAGACCCTGAGACCAGAAGAACTAGATGGTACCCAGCTACCAATACCAACCATTGGGAAGAGGATCAGAATTGGAGATCCTAGATAGAATGGGAGAAAACTGTGGAACAAAATTCAAAAACACAAAAAAAGACCAGGATGACTGGTCAGAGAGAGATTGGTGAAACTCCCAAGACTATATGGCCCCTAGTTTCCCTTCGGGCCTGGAATTGAACTTACTCCCATGGCTTACCTCTCAGCCAAACAACAAACAGGTCTGCAAGCTGAACCAGGGAGAAGTACTCCTTAGAATAATCAACCGTGGGAGATCAGAAGGGCAGCATTTGCACAGGGAGAAAGCTAGGGAGGCAAGCATGCACAGGAGAAAAGGCCACAGGGAAAAGGTAACCACAGAGAGGCAGTGAGTGGGAATTGCCATCAATGTCACAAAACAAAATGAATAGAAATGTTGAATATAAAGTGAATAAACTCTGTAAAATTTCACCCATATCACAATAAAAAGTAAAAAAAAAAAAAAATGCACCAAGAATTAACGTGCAATATTCTTGCTTGAAAAATAATATACTGTGTTACTATGCCTTTTTTCCAATAACTGAAAACACTATTTTTGGACCTTATTGTTGTTATTGTGTGCCATTGAGCCAGTTTTGACTTATAATGAGCCTATATGACAGAGGAGAGTTATCCCATAAGGTTTTCTAGGCTGCAGTCTTTATGAGAGTAGACCACCCGTAAAGGTCTTTCTCCCGCAGAGAGGCTGCTGGGTTTGAACTGCTGACCTTTCGGTTACCAGCCGAGGACTTAGTTACCACACAACCAGGGCTCCTCTTTTTTTGACATTAATTATACAGAATTGAGTTGAGTATACTCTTCTGTTCATGAAATATCACAGCACCTATGGCCATCACATGAGCACAGTAAGATGAGGCAGTTATTTATAGTGACCATCATCCCAATTTCTCAGGACTGGTGATATTCCCAGCATGCAGGATTTACAGTGCTAAAACTGGGAAAGTCTCAGGCAAACCTGTGGCAAGTTGTCATCCTACAGGTATTATAGTCTTCATTTGTAATTGCGGAAACTAAGGTACAGAGAAGCAAAATGCTTTGCCAAGTTTACCCAGCAAGCTAGACACAGATGCAGGACTCAACTCTCTGTATTCCAACTAGCACACATTCCCACCTCAATCCCTGCTGTTTCCTAGATACTTTACTCTCACCTTGAATTTTAAGAAACTCCACATCACCTTTTTCTCTTTTTGTGAGCTACCATTCTGAAAGTGCTGGGCTGAAATGTCATGGGTACTAGTGAATGGCTCCTTTGTCTGTAACACACATTATTCAGGAGGATTAATGTTGCTGCTTTGTGTTTTAAAAAATTGAACAACAGGAGGAATGAGAAGTTATAATTATCACAGCTCTTAAAAGCAGAGGAAATACTAGTGTAAGTTCTGTCTACCCCATCAACTACCTCCTACCCATTCCAGGTCTTGATTGAGCCATATGTATAATTTCATTAAAAAAAACTCAAAAACCTCAAATTAGATGAGCCTCAGGAAAAATGACCAGGTGGCCTCCTTTTGAACAATAACATGATAATAGTTAACACTTACTAAGGGCTTACTCCGTGCCAGACACTATGCTTTATGTGGGTTAGGTCAATTAAGCCTCACAACAATAATTCCCTTTCTCACTTTACAGATAAGGAAACTGAGGCACAGAGAAGTTAAGTAGCGCACTCAACGTCACACATCTTATAAAGGTCAGAATTTGGATTTAAATCTAGGCAGTCTGACTCCAGAACCAGTGTTTTTAACAAACCACCATATTACCTTTGGAATCCCTGGGTGGCTTAATGGTTAAGTTCTGAGCTACTCACTGAAAGGTTAGTGGGTCAACACCAATCACAGGTGCCTTGAAAGAAAGGCCTGGTGATCTGCTCTGGAAAGGTCATAGCCATGAAAACCCTACGGAGCAGTTTTACTCTGAAACACATGAGGTTTGGCACTACTTTGACAGTGCAACTTTTTGAATTGACTCTAAGGCAATTGGTTTTTGGCTTTATATTGCTTTATGGAGTCCCTGGGTGCTGCAAATAATTAATTGCACAGCTGCTAACCAAAAGTTGGAAGTTCAAGTCCACCAGAGGTGCCTCAGAAGAAAGGCCTGGTGATCTACTTCTGAAAAAATCAGTCACTGAAAACCCTCCGGAGCACAGGTCTACTCTGACACATATGGGGTCACCATGAGTCCCAGTCAACTTGGCAACTTGGGGGGCGGGGTAGTGGTGGTGGTGAATAAAAGCCACTAAACAGCACAGTTCCCAGTGTCCAATCACTGAGGCAGCACTTTGTTAGGGGAGACTCAAGACATACTAGACCACACCTTCTTGTGATACACAGCAGGTCCAGTGTTTGTCTGTCTACCTATTCAGGTCCGAGGCATGAGGCATTCTAGTTATAGGCATTAAACAATTCAAAGGAAGAAATTTTAATGTGTTTATTAACTCAGGAGTGAGAGAAGTTGCACTAGCAAGCTGCTGCTATGTTATTTCCTCATTACCTTTATTTCCTTTTCTGAAAAATGTAAATTACAAGTCCTGGCCTTGTGTAATAAATGGCTGGGTGAAATAACGGGAAACCACTTTGCAAACTGTAAAGTGCTTTAAAACAATCATCCCATATGTTAAGCAGCTTCCAAAATAGCAATTTCTTCAAATGCCCTTGCGAAGCAAATGAGACACAGCTGCCAGAACGCTCTGCAAAGGGACGGAAATCCAGCTCTTTAAAACATTCAAGGGGAAAACACACACCGTAAAATTAGCCCAAGGATGAATTTTACAAGTAGCGCGGAAGTGTCATCAAGTTTTTCCGTGGTTAATTCTAAAAGAGTGCCAGCATTGCAAAGATCAAACGAGGCAGTGCTTCCACAGAAAACTGGGGAAATACTTTTAATGACACTTGCATAATAGAAATATGATTTATACTCACATGAGGAGCAGGCGTGAGGAAGCCAAATTTACCAGCTCTTCTCCATTTTTTTTCCAAAGACATGTCTGTTGACAAAAAAAAGAAAGAAAAGAAAAATCGAGGAAGACTTTATAAAAAGGGGGCAAAGAAAAAAAGAAGAAAGAGAAGAAGGCTGAGGTGTTCTGGAATGCTGAGAAGCTTTGAGCATGATTCAGCACTGGCCAAGAGGCAGCTACAATTAAATGAGTTTGTTGAAAGAACTCTAATAAAACTCGGCATTCCCTGTAATCTCAAAACAAGACTGCACCACTAAAGAAAATGTTAAACACCGCATTTGGGGGGCTGTGGTTTGGGGGAAGTTGCTTTGGGGGTGGGGGAACTCAGGGATGAGTCACGGACTCCTCAGATGAAGTGGATCAAGGCTGGAACGGAAACCGGGTTGGGCCTCTGCCCTCTCTTCCTCTTTCTCTCCCTTTCTCTAGAGGATTCAGCCCTTCCACAATAAACCAAAGGCAGCAAGTGAGCAGGCCATTGGGCAATGAAAAATTGTGACACAAGTGAAATTCAGTTTCACTTGTAGTTTAAGGTATAAAACATATACACTCTACAGACAAGTCATAAAGAGCTCTGGCAGCATAGCGGATGAGCCATTCGGCTGCTAACCAGAGAGTAAGCAGGTCAAGCCCATCAGCAATCTGCGGAAGGAAAGTGGGGCAATCTATTTCCCTAAAGATTGACAGTCTTGGAAATGCAATGGAGGTTGCTGTGAGTCAGAATGGACTCGATGGCAGTGAGTTGTTGTTTTCCAGTATAGACTACTCCTGAGATTGGAATGAGGGAAGCCTTTTGCGGAATTCTCCGGGCTGATGAGAATTATCAGGGCTGGTGCCTGCCTCCGGGTAGAAAAACACCTATATCACCCGAGATGGACGCTAACTAGATTTCTGAAATTCTTTGGGGGAAAAAAAAAACACAATTCATTTTAGTAATTAATTTTTATCTTTACATATGCTTTTAGTAATTAACCCCTGCTATACAAATACTCTATATTTTTTCCTGCTCTAACTGGCCTTTGCAGACTTGGCTGAACAATTTTTTTTTTTTTTTCTGCCATTGAAAAGTGTAATTCCTTCATATATTTGGATGTAGTTATTCTCAAACTAAACTCACAATGGAAACTCAGACACCTCTCCTCCCCTTTCCCTAGTGGACTCCCATCTCTACCTCCTATACCCTACTCTGCCTAGATTATAAAAAGAAAAAAAAAAAACATTTTGATGCTGTCGCCTCATTTCTCCTACTTCGGTTAATCAATTATAGACTGAATGGAGAGTTTATATTTTCATATTGTAAGCAAAAACAAACAAAACCTGACTGCAGTGTAGTAAATTATCTGGTATGGTTTTTCTAGGTATAAGTCTTTGTAAACTCTGTGGTAGAATTTGCCATGAGCAACTGAGTAGCTCCTGATTGTGAAAGTTATCCACCTGGGGTATTTCTGTTGAGAGTGACAAGAAGCAATTTTCTGGGAAGTTCTCTCTCTCCCTCTCTCAGGTGCACAGAATTCTGATGTTGGGATTGGTTAGTATGGCCATTTTGCCAAGCTCAAAAGGAGCCCTCCAAGAGGCAGTAGGTATGTCTCACTGCCAGCTGGAAGATGTGAGAAACATGCATTGCTGAGAGAGAGACCGAGAGACACGCACTGCTGGGAGAGAGACTGAGGGAGACTGTCGGCTGAGAGAAGGAGGGCTGAGAGAGACTACATGTGTTCCTGAACTTGAATTGTAGCTTGTTGCTTCCCTAATAAATCTCATAACCTGTGAGTTCTGTGTGGCCACTGCAGCAAATTATCAAACCCAGCAGAGAGGTGGTGGGTGCTGTGGGAGGAACGCTTGGTGTCAGGGTTGGTGATAGGGCTGGAGGGTGGTGGCACACCTGGACTCACAGGAATAGGCCTTGGGCTACTGATGGTGATTCTGTCTTTGTCTTGTGGGGTCAGAGGAGGTCATAAGACATGGCTTCCCTGCCCCTTTGGCACTTGCCAAAAAAGTGTTAAGAACTGGAGAATTGAACTCGACATTTTCTTTTTAAGTTTCCAAAATGCTTATATTGATTGTTTTGCTGTTCCAGAATAAATCCAGGCATACCATATTATATCTGCAAATTATTCTGCATGCCAAACCACCTTCATTCATAAATTGAGCTGCTTTGTATTCCCAAAAAAACTGCCATCGAGTGGATCCCAACTCATAGTGACCCCTTCTTGGATTTCCGAGGTGGTATCTCTATGGAAGTAGACTGCCCAATCTTACTTTGGAGGAGTGGCTGGTGGGTTTGAACCACCAGCCTTCTGGTTAGTAGTAAAATGCTTTAGGCACTATGTCACCAGAGATCCCTTCTTTGTATTAAACAAATGATTACTTTGAATGAAGGAATATGATTTCCCTACAATACTTCCTAAAGTAGTCAAAGTCAAACTTTGACTATTGGTTTTCTCCTTGAAAGGAGAAAATTGTTCCAATTGTTTTTCTTTTGTTCTGAATAATTTTTTCTTAAATTAGGTTGTTGGATTTTCATTTTATTCTTCATTTTCACATTCCTGTAGGAAGAGAGGGAATGTTCCATTTTTCATTAACCAGAACACAAACCAAGCTCCGAAGAAATTGTATTATGGTCTGGAATTGGAGGAACTTTCTCTTAAGAGACAGAAAGTGGGATTTTCCTTTTGTTCTCAACCTTGGTCAATAAAGAATGAACCAGCTCTATATACATAACTAGAAGCATGAACTGAATCCCATGATGAGAAGCAAAGTAAGCTTTCTTTTTCTGTCCAAGCATTTGTATTTGGGTTGGATTTAGATGAGCAATTCAATAACTTAGTATAGTGGAAAGAAGACTGGGGCTTAGGAATCAAATCCCACAGTGACCTTGGTGAGGATTTTGCTCTTTTACGGGCAGCTTAGTACATGGGGTCAGTCTTTTAATTTCCTTAACAATTTGCAGAGAGCTTTTCCACTGTAGCACTTAATCGTTTCTCCCCAACTTAATTTCCTCATCCATACAATTGGGTTAATACAACTTACTGAGCAAGCTTATCATAAAGACTAAATAAAATGTGCATAGAAGATGCTTACTATACAGCCTGGCAGATAAAAACTGAAAAAGTGTTTCCTTGCCCACTTGGCCCTTATAAGGCTTGGCTGCTAAGCTGTTGGTTCTCAATAATGTAGTATTGGTTAGAGTAACCCGCTTCCCCACCAAAAAGAAACCACAGCTAACTAAGAACAATCCTCTAATCTTAACAATTTTATTGGATCTTTTTAAAGTAAACTTGCCACCTTGTACCTACTGTAATCATTTATCAGACACTTATTATGGAATATGTACTTCCATGGCCATCTTATTTCATTTCCCCTAAAGTTCTATGGGGAGCTCTGGTGGCATAGTGCCTAACTGACTGCTAACCAGAAGGATGGCAGTTTAAACCCACCAGCCACTCCTTGGAAGAAAGGATGGGCAATCTACTTCTGTAGTGATATGCCTTGGAAACCCAAGGAGGAATCACTTGGAGTTGGATCCGAGTCGACAGCAATGGGTCTGTTTTTTAAAGCCCTTTGGGTCCAATACTATAATTATTCCCCTATTGCTTCAAACCTCACCACCCGCCTGTCAATTTCTTAAACTGTGGTGGCTTGTATGTTGCTATGATGCTGGGAGCTATGCCACCAGTATTTCAAATACTATCAGGATCACCCAGAATAGGCAGGTTTTAGTAGAACTTCCAGACTAAGACAGACTAGGAAGAAAGTCCTGACATTCTACTTCTGAAGATTAGCCAATGAAAATCCTATGAAGCACAACAGAATATTGTTCAATAGAGTGCTGGAAGATGAGCCCCTCAGT
Organism: Orycteropus afer afer; assembly: GCF_000298275.1. Taxonomy (NCBI): domain Eukaryota; kingdom Metazoa; phylum Chordata; class Mammalia; order Tubulidentata; family Orycteropodidae; genus Orycteropus; species Orycteropus afer. The sequence goes on along the minus strand of NW_006921845.1, from coordinate 3,828,546 downwards.
TGGAAACCACTCAACACATACAGTGTCCACAACAATGAACTCCACCATACCAGTGATCATGAAGGTAGCTCAAGACCAGGCAATATTTTATTCTGTTGTGAATGGGGTCACCATGAGTCAGAATCAACTGACAGCAGCTAATAACAACAATAGCAAAAGCTTCAAATTCACTGATTACCAACAGGAATGAATCCCAATGAATATTTTTAAAGAATCTTTCATATGTAAGAATGTTTTATTACTACTGCAAAGCACTTATGCAAACCCTTTCTAAATCGTGTTATACAAATTTTATTCAAAGCCAAGCACTAAGATATATCCTTCCCTAAGTGATATGTTTACTCCAACAAGGGTCTACTATGTTTCTATCTTTAAAAAAAAAAAAAAACCATATAGGTGGTTTCTAGGAGCCCTGGTGGCATAGTGCCTAAGACATTTAACTGCTAACCAGAAGGCTGGTGGTTCAAACCCACTGGCGACTCCTCAGAAGGAAGGTTGGGCAATCTACTTCTGTAGAGATACCACTTTGGAAACCCAAGGAGGGGTCACTATGAGTCAGATCCGACTCGACGGCAGTGAGTTTGTTTAGGTGTTTTCTTTCTCTGATGACATTACGAACTTAAAAATAATGGCCAAAATTCTTATTTGTATCTATTTAAGAACTGTAGCTGATATCTACAGTGCCAAATTGACAACACTGACAATAGAGTAGAGGCCAGCTACCCTGTTGAATGAAGAGTAAGAGATAATGGAAGAAGAATGCCCATGGAAAATTCTCCTTCAGCATTCACTATTTCAGATATGTTAGAGATATCCATGTACACTGATTTCTCAAATGAAGGAAAGAAAGAAAGGAAAAGTCAATCAAACATCTCTAATTTTGAATAAATTAGAAGGTAAATGGATCAGTGAAATATGCCTATGCTTGATACAGAGAGATTTACTAGAAAAAGAGTCCCTAGTCGAAAAGACTTTAGATCCCTATTTAAGAACTTCAGTCAATCCAGTACATTTAGAAAAACTAACATGGAACATTCATGACACACTCTTTATATTATGTTTGGCTTCATTTTATTTTTTGAATAAGTATTTGAGAGGCATAAACCAAAAACCAAACTCACTGCCATTGAGTCAGTTCTGACTCATAGTGATCCCCATTGGATTTTCAAGGCTGCAAATTTTTACAGAAGCAGACTGCCTCGTCTTTCTTCCAAGGAGTGGCTGGTGGGTTCAAACTATTGTCCTTTTGTATAGCAGTCAACTACTTTAACCACTACATCATTAGACTTACTTTGTAGAGGCACATACTTAAGTTTTATTTTCTTTGGAATAATTTCTGATATATATATATATTTTTTTAATTAGGATTTGGGTGAAGATTTACAGAGTAAATTCACTTTTCATACAGCAGTTCACATATACTTTGTCTCATGTCATTGACCAAAAT
>NW_006921845.1:3817870-3822258 GCF_000298275.1 Orycteropus afer afer | reverse complement strand
CTTTCTTCATTTTGTTTTGATTTTTTTTCTGATTGATCCTTTTGCAAAGAAGTATGCAGGTATTTTTCTTCCATCTCATTAATTCTGTCTTCCATCGCAAATTTCTGATATTTTTTGAGATGACATTTCCTATTTTATGGTGAAAACTGAAGTGACCAAAAAGGATTTTACACAGGATCTCACCATACCAGCACCAGTACCCCAAACCCTATAATCCTGTCTGATAGGGATGAAGCCAAATCTCTCACTTGTTGTTGTTGTTGTTAGGTGCCATTGAGTCAGCTAGGACTCATAGCAACCCTATGTACAACACAACAAAACACTGCCTTGTCATAAGCCATCCTCACAATCCTTGCTGTAATTGAGCCCATCATTGCAGCCACTGTGTCAGTCCATCTTGTTGAGGGCCTTCCCCTTTTTCAATGACCCTCTCCTTTACCAAGCATGATATCTGTTCTGGTTACCTAGTGCTGCTCTGACAAGAATATACCACAAACGGGATGGCTTTGAACACCCAGGAATTTATCCTCTTTATAATTTGAGAGGCTAGAAGTCCAAGTTCCAAGTGCCAGTCTCTAGAGGCTGGGTGAAGGCCCCTCAACATTAGGCTTCAGCTCTGCATCTTGCTCCTGGCCCACTGAAACTAGAGGCATCTCTTCACTCAGGCAGCTACTGGCTGCTGAGGCTAATAAGCCCAAGGTTGTCAAACAAAATGGCACAATCCTGATGTTATCAAACCACATGGCAAGCCATTCAATCCCTTAGAGCCATAAACCACAGGGCACCAGAGGACCAATGTGCAAATTGAGGAAATGCAGGACAAACAGGATTGCATAAATATGAGGGGCACAGGGGGAGGGTTCTTAGGTAGGGAGGGGAGGAGACTGGGTTTGGGTTGGACATGGTAAATGGAGAGTGAAACTAAATGTTCACGTAATGTTGAATGTAAAACAAGCTCTTAAAAAAAAAAAAGAAAGTCCCAAGGTCAGCAGAACATGGCAGGCTGCTGAATAATGACATGGCTACATGCAGGGTTCAAGCATGCCATAAGCTAGAGACCATTCCCAAAGCTGTTTCTTATATAAGGAAGCAGACCACATACCCAAAGCAGTTACTCAGCTGCTCCAATAGATTCCACCATGGAGTTAATTACCAGTCTCACCATGTAGAATAACTACATTCAGCTGCCCAGCCACTCACCCAGGCCCAGGCAAGGTGATACACAAACGTAACCACCACAATATCCTTCTCCAGGGACTGGTCCCTTCTGACAACATGACCAAAGTAGGTGAGACAAAGTCTGGTCATTCTTGCTTCCAAGGAGCATTCCACCGGCACTTCTCCCAGGACAGATTTGTTAGTTCTTCTGGCAATCCATGGTACTTTCAGTACTCTTCAGCAATACAACTCAAAAGCATCAACTCTTCTTCAATCTTCCTTATTCATTGTCCAGGTTTCATAGGCATACGAGATGATTGAAAATACCATGGCTTGGATTAGGTGCACCTTTGTCTTCAAAGTGACATCTTTGCTCTTCAACAATTTACAGATGTATTTTGCAGCAGATTTGCCCTGTGCAATACGATGTCTGATTTCTTGACTGCTGTTTCCATGGGTGTTGGTTGTGGATCCAAGTAATATGAACTCTTTTGACAACTTCAACCTTTTCTCTATTTATCATGAGGCTGCTTACTGGCCCAGTTGTGAGGATTTTCATTTTCTTTATGTTGAAGTGTAATCCATACTGCAGACTGTAGTCTTTAATCTTCATCAGTAAGTGCTTCAAGTCATCTTCACTTTGAGCAAGTAAGGTCATGTTGTCTGCATATTGCATGTTGTTAACGAGTCTTCCTCCAAGCCTGATGCCACATTCTTCTTAATATAGTCCAGCTTCTTGGATTATTTGCTCAGCAGACAGATTGAATAAGTATGGTGAAAGGATATGCACACCCTACCCTTCTTTCACTTAAATATTAGATACTATCTTCACTTGCTGACCAAAAGAAATTGCTAAAGAATTCTTAATATCTGTCCTGGGAGCTCTGGTGGCAAAATGCCTAAGGTATTTGACTGTTAACCAGAAGGCTGGTGTTTCAAACCCACCAGCCACTCCTCAGAAGAAAGGTTGGGCAATCTACTTCTGTAGTGATACTGCCTTGGAAACCCAAGGAGGGGTCACTATGAGTAGGATCTGACTTGACAGCAGTGGGTGGGTAATATCTGTCCTGTATTAATTTGTCCCACTCTACTGGCAATCTACTTCAGAAAATCAGGCAATGAACACCCTATGGATCACAAAGGTCTGGTCCACAATGGATCATGGAGATGGTGCAGGACCAGGCTACATTTCATTCCATTGTGCTTGGGGGCACCATGAGTGGGGAGTAACTCAACAGCAGCTAATAACAACAACATATAGATCATTTCCATCAGAACATAGCCATGTTATTATTTTTCCCCATTTAAAAAAAAAAAAAAAAAAACCCTAACATGACCCTACTTCCCCTTCCTGTTACCAGTCTACTTCTCTGTTTCCTTTTTCAGGAAACTCAAGAGTTGGCCTTGATCACTATTTCTAATTCCTCTTCTATCACGCTCTCTTAAACTACTTTAACCAGGCTTTAACCATCACCACTCCCCCAAATATGTCCTTGTCAAGGTCACCAATGATCCGTAGTTATGAAATTCAATGGTCAGTTATCAGGCTTCACCACCCTCAATCTATCAGCAGCATTTGACACCATTTTTTTGTTCCCTTCCATTTGATCCACTTCCTTCTCTTGGTTTTCAGGATATGTGACCTCTTGATTTTCTTCCTTCTCAGTCTCTCCTTTGATGGTTCTTCCTTTCCTTCTTGACCCTATAATGCTGTATTTTATGAGATTTTGACTTTGCTGTGTTTTACCTATACCTACTTACTCATCTCATTTAATCTCACAGATTTTAATATCAACATGTTGATGACTACTATATCTCCATCTTTAGCCCAGCCTCTCCTATATTCTCGTAAGCCCCCTTAGAGACAGCAAAGGGAGGAAGTAGGAGAGGCCAGGACCTCCAGAGCAGCAGGATATCTGGGTAAAAAGGGGTGGGAGGCAAGGCTAGGCCCCAAGCCCCCTAGAGGCAGAAAAAGGAGGGAGCAGCCAGGGACCACAAAGTGGTAGTTTCCAGGTAGGAATTAAGTAAGGGGAAGGTGCAGAGGTTTCCAACAACTAAGGAATTGTCTGTCAATTTGTCATCCTGTGGAGCTTGTATGTTGCTGTGAGGCTTGAGGCTTTGCCACCAGTGTTTCAAACACCAGCAGAGTTGCACATGGCACATAGGTTTCAATGCAGCTTACAGATTGAGACAGACTAGGAAGAAGGAGGAGGCCACCCACTTCTCAAAATTTAGCCGGGGAAAACCTTATGAATAGCAGAGAAATACTGTCTGATACATTACTGGGAAAATTTAGGAATATCTCAGAAACATTGTCTGACACAGTGCAGGAAGACAAGCCCCTTAGGTTGGAAGGCACTCAAAATAAGACCGGGAAAGAGCTGCCTCATCAGAGTAGAGCCTACCTTAATGATATGGATAAAGTAAGTCTTTCAGGACCTCCATGCACTGACATGGCACTACTCAAATTGAGGAGAAACAGCTGCAAACATCCATTAATAACTGGAACATTGAATGTACCAAGTATGAATCTAGGAAAATTGGAAGTTGTCAAAAATGAAATGGAACACGTAAAGATTGATATCCTAGGCATTAGTGAGCTGAAATTGATGAGTTTTGAGCATTTTGAATCAGACAACCATATGATCTACTATGCCAGGAATGACAATCTGAAGAGGAATGGCATGGCATTCATCATCACACATGATGTTTCAAGATCTGTCCTGAAGTACAATGCTGTCAGTGATAGGATACTATCCATATGCCTACAAGGAAGACCCATTAATACTACTATTATTCAAATTTATGCACCAATCACCAAAGCCAAAGATGAGGAAATTAAAGATTTTTATCAATTTGGAAATTGACTGAACATGCAATCAAGATGTGTTGCTTATCACTGGTGATGGGAATGCAAAAGTTAGAAACAAAGAAGCATCACCAGTAGTTGGAAAATTTGGCCTTGGTGACAGAAATAATGCTGGAGATCGCATGAGAGAATTTTACAAGACCAATGACTTATTCACTGCAAATACCTTTTTTCAACAACAGAAATGGCAGCTATACACATGGACTTCGCCAGATGGAGTACACAAGAATCAGACTGACTACATCTATGGCAAGAGGAGATGGAAAAGTTCAATATCTTCAGCCAAAACAAGGCCAGGAGCTGATTGTGGAACAGACCATCAACTGCTCATATGCAAGTTCAACTTGAAGTTAAAGACAAT
>NW_006921845.1:3784474-3816460 GCF_000298275.1 Orycteropus afer afer | reverse complement strand
TCACATTGCTTGGTTCTACAATTGACACCAATGGAAGCAGCAGTCGGGACATCAGACAACATATGTTGTTGTTGTTGTTATGTGCCGTCGAGTCGACCCCGACTCATAGCGACCCCTCCTTGGGTTTCCAAGGCAGTATCACTACGGAAGTAGGATTGCCCAACCTATAGCACTGGGCAAATTGGCTGCAAAAAACCTCTTTCAAATGCTAAAGAGCAAAGATGTCTCCTTGAGGACTAAGGTGTGCCTGACACAAGCCATGGTATTTTCAATCGCCTCGTATGCATGTGAGAGCTGGACAATGAATAAGGAAGACCAAAGAAAAGTTGATGTTTTTGAGGTGTGGTGTTGGGGAAGAATACTGAAAGTACCATGAACTGCTAAAAGAACTAACAGATCTGTCCTTCAAGTAGTACAAACAGAATGCTACTTGGAGGTGAGAATGTCCAGAATTCATCTCACATACTTTGGTAATGTTGTCAGAAGGAACCATTCCCTGGAAAAGGATGTCATGCTTGGTATGGTGGAAAGTCAATGAAAGAGGGGAAGGCCCTCAACTAGATGAATTGACTCGGTGGCAGCAGCGATGGACTCAAGTACAACATGAATCATGGAGGTGGCTCAGGACTGGGCGGTGTTTCGTTCTGCTGTGCATAGGGTCACTATGAGTCGGAAATGACTCGACGGCACCTAACAACAACAACTCCTATTTCTAGATAAGCAAGATTACCAACCAACTCAACATCTCCATTCAAGTCTAAGTCATTCCAAACAGTATGCCCAAAGCCAGAATCCTAGAAGCCCTTACAAAGTGGCTCTTCCTGAAGCCTTTTACATCTCATTTGATAGCAATTTTATTTATCCAGTTCCTTAGGCCAAAACCTTTATTCCTTTTTCTCACATATCATAATCCATCTATCAGAAAATACTATTGGTCTTTACTTTGAAAATATATGCAGAATCCAACTACTTCTCACCACCTCTACTGAACAACAGCAACTGATAAACCCATGATCTGAGCCCCATCTTCTATTGCTTGGGTTACTAGCATAGTCTCCTTATATTGGTATTTGCCTTACTCAGTCTTTTCTCACCATAATGTACGGAAATATCCTTTTATAAAAATCAACTCTGCCTCAACACATTGCAGTGATTCCCATTTCACTCTGATTAAAGCTAAAGTCTTATTTGATCTTGCCCTTGCCACTCTATTATCTCTTTGACCTACTACTATCCCTTCACACATTCCACTGGCCTCTTTGCTGTTTCTTAAACATGCCAGGCATGCTTCTGCCTTGGGACCTTTGTGTACTCTCTTCTTTCTGCCTATGACACTCTTCCCCAGATATATACAGGGCATATAATTTGATTTTCCTCAGGCATTTGCTCAAATGGCACCCTCATTTCAAATTAAAACTGTGCACAAGACACTCCACTGCCAGATCCTGCATTCCTGAACCTCATTATCCTGTTTATTTTCCTCTTTTCCATAGCATCTACTTCTAAGAATATTATATATTGATTTATGTACTATGCTTATGTCTCTCTCCTCCTAAAATGTAGGATCTGTAAAAAAAGGAATTGGCATCTGTGTTGGTCATGTGTTTTCCTTTGCACGTGAAGTCACTCAGTAAGTGATGAATCGAATTGATTCTAATGAACTTCCAGGAAATGCATCTAAATTGATAACATTGTACCTACAAGAAATAAGGACTTGACTTAAAACAGTTTGATAGAGGATTGTGGTCTGAGATTCAATTAGATCATAAGACAAGAAGAGAGACAGCTGAATACATCATCCATTAGTTGGGAAAGAGGATATGGAATGAAGAATGATAACCTGGGAGAAAATTGAGGCATATTTTCTTTGTTTTAGTTTCTAAATCCAGGCAATATGTTTCCAGATAACTGAAGAAAGAGTTTGGAATAGACCATAACAATGTACTCTAAAATTTCATGAAAGAAGAGCTGGAAGTTAAACTTAAAAAAAGAAAGAAATCTAGCTTTCTCTTCTAGTGCTCATTGTCGTTCTATGAAGATACTCTGACTCACAGATGTCTGCCTGTGGTTTGTACCATTGAAAGCTTACTTGAGATCCATCTCATTAAAGCAGCCCTATACAAGAGCAACAGTCTATGAGACATTTATTTTACCAGCCTTGGTGATCTTAAGGAGAAATCAGGTAGCACAGTACTCTCAAGGTGTGGTCCCTGGACCTGCACCATTAGCATTGCCTATGAATGTGTTAGAATTGCAAATATTCAAGATTCATTCCACACACACACTTAATCAGAAACTTGAGGGGTAATGTCCAAGCATTCTGTGATTTAGTAAGCCCTCCAAATGATCATGATGCCAGCTCAGGTTTGAGAACCTCTGAGGAAGCAAAACAAGAGAAATCATCAAGATTGCTCATTTATAAATTCACAAGGGTTTTCTTGGCAGCAGATTTCTTTTGTTGATAAATGCAATAAATCATTAGGTCACCCAGCACCCAACAATGACTAATGGAATTTTCTCTTGCTGTAACCTTTGTATAAAGTTTTTTCTGGGCATTCTGCTTCAGCTTAAAGAGAAAGTGGTAGACTAATCACCAGGGCCCAGATATACTGAATCGGAATTTACATTTTAACAAGATCTCCCACCTGAGGATCTATAAGAAGTACCCAGGTAATGGTAATTCTTATAGATCCTCAGGTGGGAGATCTTGTTAAAATGTAGATTCTGATTCGGTATATCTGGGGAGGAAATCCAAGTTTTTCGCAGGGGGTTGAATGAACCAGTTGGAAGCCCTGCTGCTCCCATCCAGCAGCCTAATTTAACTGATTTCACAATGCTCTGAGTCACTGAGCACCAGGCTCTTCCTGTTAAGAGTTATGAAGCCAGAAAATAAAGAATCATTTCCCAACACCTCTTCAAGTTGACAATTCCATTTCAACACTAAAGATGACCATTACAAAATGTGAATTAAAGGAAAAAACTTAGGCTATGAATTTGTAAGAAAGTGATTTACTAATTCAAAATATTGATCCACAATCAGGTCACCAAGACTCCCTTTGCATATTCACACCAAAATGATCAGTTTCTAAAATGTTTTATTTACAAAATAGAACCCAGCGTAGCCTGTGAAGTCAAAAACAAACATTTCTTAGAATCTAATTTCCTGTAACTCCTTAGTCATTTAAAGGTAAACAGGGATCCCATTTTACAGATGTTGTAACAGAAGCTCAATGACTTATCTAACGCCATACTGTTATAGACAAAGTCAGGATAGACTGAGTCTCAGATTTCTTGGATTTTCATATAGGTGTCAATTCAATTTAATAGACATATATTAAGCACCTACTCTGTGCCAGACTCTGGGTTAAAGGATAGGGATATAAAAACTACTGATACCTGTCTTCAAGGAGCCCAATACAAGAAGTCCTGTGTCCCCGGTCATTTAATACATATCTTTCACTGACTTTGGAAGTTACAGTAAAGGAAAGGAATAGTAAAGAAATCTTTGAGCATCATGAGGTACATCAAGATCCCATTACCAATAATGCTCTATTCATCAAGTCACCAAGATGTCACATGCCTTATCATGTCCTATTTCATAGCCTACACAAAATTCAGAGATACCATATGTGAAAATGATAAGCCTGCAGAAACAAACAAACAAACAAAAAAACCCACTGCCATTGAGTCAATTCCAACTCAGCGACCCCCATTGGGTTTCCAAGGCAGTATATCTTTATGGAAGTATATTGCCCCATCTTCCTTCTGTGGAGTGGCTGCTGGGTTTGAACTGCTAACATTCTGGTTAGTGGTTATATATGTTAGGCCCTCTGCCACTGGAAGCTATACCACCGATATTTCAAATACCAGCAGGGTCACCCATGAGGGACAGGTTTCAGTGGAGCTCCCCGACTAAGACAGACTAGGAAAAAAGGCCTGGCAATTTACTTCTGAAAATTAACCAATAAACCCTATGGATTACTATAGAACATTATCTGACACAGATGAGCCCCTAGGTTGGCAAGCAATCAAAATACACAGTGGCTGAAAAAATGGACTTGAGTATGCCAGTGATCACGGAGACCATGCAGGACAGGACAACATTTGCACACGGCGTCTCCATGAGTCAGAGCTGACTTGATGATAAGTAACAACCAATGTACTCTGAGCAGCCTTAGTTCCTGGGTACATCCAGCTGAATATATCCAAGTTTATTCTATTATCAAAATAGCTGAGAAGAGTAACCAAAAATCACCTAAAGTATAGGAAAAATAGGACTTAAAAGAGCTAGGAGCTCTGGTAGCATAGCTAAGGCACTTGACTGCTAACCAGAAGGCTGGCAGTTCAAACCCACCAGTCACTCCTCAGAAGGAAGATGGAGCAATCTACTTCCATAGTGATACTGCCTGGGAAACCCAAGGGGGGGTCGCTATGAGTCAGGTCTGACTCGACAGCACATAACAACAACAACAACAAAAGAGTTAGGATTGCTTAATTAGAAAAACTTTCAAAAAAGAAAAAGGAGGTGAGTTTTAATAACTCAAAAATGTTCACAGTGTCCTTTTAAGATTAGCTTAGGTCAGTCAATAACAAAAGAAAAAAGTAAAAAAAGTTAGTTTCAAGTCACAGGAAAAAAGAAATAAAAAAGACCTAAGGAAGAAATTAGGGAGAACTTTTTCTAGAACACTAGAGCAGGTTATTGAAATAAATATTTCTCCTAGAAATATTTTGAAAGTGACTAGCTAATCCCATTTTTCAGCGGGTTTAAAGATAAGACGAAAAATGAAGTGTTAGAATAGTCATTTTCTTGAAGTTCCACTTTGAGACCTCTGTGAATGGTAACTAGATGGATTAAAAGTCTGTTTTCTTCTTTCACTCTTATTTGGCTGGTATGTCTAATTCCAGATTTGGAAACTCATAGACATTGCTAGGGAATGTACCATAGACTATGACTCACTATGAAAAGGACAAGTGTGTAAGTTGCCTTACCAGTGAAAAATCCTCTGCCTGCCCTCCTTTTTCTTTCTGGGACAAGATTTCAGTTCTTTCTCTCTGATTCATATCCTCAGGAAATTAACATGACACAAAATGGCTACGTGTTCAATAAAATATGTTTCAACCCACACTTTAAGAATGTAAGCTCTTTTCAACCCAGATGTTCTTTATGTCCCCAAGAAAACTTCCCTTCTGAAGAATTTGATGCAATTTGAGAAAGGTAAAACAGTCAGGATGCCATTCACACAATGATAGCATTATATATCTTTAGCCAATAGGTCTACAAAGTATACCTATCAATGGCAATCATTTTAAAGTTAGCAATTAATAGGAGAAAGAACTAAAGTTTTTTGAGCTTATGTGTGTCAGGTATGCTAGATACTGTTCTATAGTAATAGTTACTATTGAGTAACTATTCACCATTTATCAAATACTGTGCTAAATTCTACATGCGTCATTTCATTTAATCCACACAATAATTCCATGTGATAAATACTACTATGGACTCCGACTGGCAGATGAGGGAATAGGTGTAAAGAGGTTCACTAATCTGCTCAAGATGATGAAGAAAGCAAGAAGCAGAGATGGAATTCAAACACAGAACTGTTAACACCAGAACTTAAATTCTCAACTAACATCCTCATTTAATCCTTTAACAAAGGTAGCTATAATATCTCAATTATATAGATGAGTGCACTGAAGATTAAAGAAGATAATTTGATCTAGAACACTATGATTATAAAGGGGATTTGAACTCAAGTCAGGCCGACTCTAAAATTCATATTCTAAGCATATGGATATTAAATCCATAAGACAAGCAGATATCCTCACATTTACTCCATCTAAGTAATTAGTAAATCAAATTAAATTAAGGAACCCCTACTCTGTACAGAGTATTGCGTGTGAGACTTCGAAGCTACTCTGAAAGGATCAAGTTTATTTTATATCTCTCTCCAATGAATTTTGAATTCTAGTTGGCAGAGAAAATACACACATGAAATGGACTGAAGTCAGTTGCAATGCATTGTGTCAAGAGAAGTAAATAACATCTTGTGACTTGAATAAATGCAACGCAGGGGAAAGCGGTGATTAAAGGAGAAGAGGAGGTTTAATGTGAAGCGTATGATGAGTAGAGTTGATTCCATTGACTAATATCTTCCTGAGTATTCTGAGGATGGGGAGAAAAAATATTTTTGAGAGCTTATGGAAAGGAAATACAATCTTAACACTTTTGGGAAAGCTCTTATTAAAGATATGGCTCACTATCAGAGAGCAATGGAAAGGTTGAAGGAAAGGAAAGAATTTTCTGTGATTCTAACTAAAACTGCTAGCTAGTATTCTTTCTCTCATCAAGTAGAAACCTTAACAGCTATAAATCAAACCCAGACTCATTCTTTATAAAGAAAGGCAAAAGGTTAGATGCAAGGAAGAGAGTAAATTTCAACATTTTCTAATTCCATGAAATCTATCCAGTCAAATGGAAAAAAAACATTTTTTTTTCCAAATTAATCTTGGAATTAGAACTTTACTGGAGGAACGGACTAGAATGTTGATTACTGTATCATGCTCCCCACCTCCTATAAACCTCCAAGCTATTCAAGAATGAGCTGTTAAAAAAAAAAAAAAAAAAAAACTTGGGATGATAAATATGTATTCCCTACATACAAGATTATGTAGGAGTTCTGATAGCATAGGGCCTAAGGCACTTGACTGCTAACCAGAAGGCTGGCAGTTCAAATCCACCAGCCACTCCTCAGAAGGAAGTTGGGCAACCTACTTCCGTAGTGATACTGCCTCGGAAACCCAAGGAGGGATCACCGTGAGTTGGGTCTGACTCAACAGCACATAACAGTAACAACAACATGCAAGACTGTATCTAAGCTATGTTTGACTTTTCTTCAATCTAGGGCATGGACTTCAGCTTTCAGTAAAACTAAAGAACAGAATTTTCTAATCTATACTACACAGGAACAGGAAATATTCAAGATGTTAATGGGTATTACTGAATTTACTGAATAAAGCTGTTCTATGATCAAATAAGGAGTCCCTGGGTAGTACAAAGAGTTGAGCACTTGACTCCTAAGCAAAAGGTTGGCAGTTTGTATCCACCCAGAGCACCTGGAAAGAAAGGTCTGGCAATCTGCTTCCAAAGGCCATTGCCTTGAAAAGTCTATGTTGTTGTTGTTGTTATGTGCCATCGAGTCGGCCCCGACTCATAGAGACCCCTCCTTGGGTTTCCGAGGCAGTATCACTACGGAAGTAGGATTGCCCAACCTTCCTTCCGAGGAGTGGCTGGTGGGTTTGAACCAGCTGTCTGGTTAGCAGGCAAGTGTCTTAGCCACTATGTTCTATTATGTAACACGTGGGGTCACCATGAGTTGGAATCAACTTAATGACAACTGTTTTGTTTGACGGTCGAATAGGAGTCCCTGGATAGTGTAAATGGTTAGTATACTCAGTTGTTAATTTTAAGACTGAAGGTTTGAGTACACCCAGAAATATCATTTAAGAAAGACCTGACAATCTACTTCCAAAAAATCAACAACTGAAAACCCTATGGTGCACAGTTCTACTTTGACACACGTGTAGTTGCCATGAGTCAAAATCAACTTGATGGCAACTGGTTGGTTTGTGGTTAAATAGTTTTAGAAAAGCTGAGTTCAAACATTTTAATTTTGGGAGCCTTAAATATGCTCATGTGTATTTTGTATTTCCAATAGGGGCATATTTAGCAGTTATCAAACTTATTTAACCTTAGACTATCTCCTTATTTTATAGAATTGGTAGCCTTACCTCATCAACCTAGTATTCCATGAAAGAAGCCATGTTCTCCTTCCTTACATGAGTTTTAGAAAGCCAACTCACAAAAGGTGATGAGGTGGATGGAGTAACGAGTAGATAGAGAAGACTACACACAGGCCATGACTTTGATCCCACACCTGGGTGTGATGGACATCCATTTCCAAGTTCTCTGGATTCATCATTGAACAAGAGTGAGGGATAAATCTCTAATGTTCCATTCCATGTTTCTCACGGCCACCCTCACAGCATACCAGAAAAGCACTGTAGTCATTCTCCCTGTGTTGTCTCCCTCAAGGTTGGTTTCAGGGGAGAATCTGGAAGGCAGCATAGAAGTTTCTTACCAAAGGAGGGCCAAGGGCCCTCTAGAACTGAAGAAGTACAGAGAATGAAAGATTATTATTTCCTGAACACCTGGGTCAATTAAATTTTAGTATTTCACTCACAGACTTTGAAATATGCTCAAAGAGTTCAGATTCCTTCAGCGGGTCAATCTATATCTGCTGGACATACTTCACTGCCCTCTTCCACACTTGACCAGAGTGAAAGACTAACTCATATACAGAATACATTGGAATAACACTTCTCACAGATCCCGTGTGTGAGTGTGGCCCTTAAAAATGCCCCATCACGTATGCCCCATTTAAAGAGGAGGAAATGAAGAAATTGAGGGGGAAGTTTCACCTCTTAGAATTCTATTGCTAGAAGGAAATCCTTAGGCAAACCTGTCTACAAGAATGTGAATGTCAGCTCACTTAGTAGAGTGAACACCTTATAATCAGAACACCCAAACTACTTAATTCCTAGTACATCACATGTACAGCTGAGTCAGACTTCCTACAGTGAAATGGTGATTTCCTGCCCTATTCTCAGAGTCAAAAGAGTAAAAATGCCACAGTTGACTCACTAACAAGTTAGGAATTTTTTTTTTTTTTTTGCAAAAGCATTAATGAAGCTTTTAAGCAGTAGGTAAAATTGACATATCTCTCAAAGTAAATATTATACCTTTCCACGTAACTATATTTATATGTGAGCTCTGGTGATGTAGTAGATCAGGCACTTGACTCCTAACCAGAAGGTTAGCAGTTCAAACCCACCAACTGTTCCATGGAAGGAGACTAGGTGATCTACTTGCATTAAGATTTATAGCTATTGTCCAAATATTCTTGTCAATTAAGAATTTCCTATTTTATCAATAAGTGGATTTAAAATAATAATATATGTTTGTATAGCGCACTATATTTTATTGGGAGCTCTGGTGGCACAGTGCCTAAGGCACTTGACTGCTAACCAGAAGGCTGGTGGTTCAAACTGACCAGCCACTCCTTGGAAGGAAGGTTGGGCAATCTACTTCCGTAGTGATACTGCCTCAGAAACCCAAGGAGGGGTCATTATGAGTCAAAAACAACTCGACAGCACGTAACAACAACAATGACATATTTTATTAAGAACTTTCTTTTACATGCTTTATTTTATTTTCAGTATAACTCTGATAGATGGATTATAGTGATAATATATAGAAATAGAGATTTAGAAATTATCACTAAGATGATACCTAACAGAGTGAGATTAGAACCCAGTCCTTCAGATTTCAGATTCAGTAATGTCAACTTCACATGAAATTGAGTCAATATCCATGTTTTCTGAGGGATTTTTCTACTAAATCCATAGTGATCTCAATCTTTTCTCTATTCCTACGACTCGACGGCACATAACAACAACAACAACAACAACTGCATATTATACTGTAAAATTATGGCTTTGTTGGAAATAGTCTTGTTTTTCAATAATTTCTCTGTCTTATCTAATAAATGCTTGAAGATTCATACTCAAGGCTTTAGTGATCTGAAATGGACTGGTATTAGCCATTTTGACTTGGACAATCATATGATCTACTATGCCAGAGATGACAAATTGAAGAGGAATAGCATTGCATTCATTGTCAAAAAGAACATTTCAAGATCTATTCTGAAATATAATGCTGTCAGTGACAGTGTGATATCTGTACACCTATAAGGAAGACCAGTTAATATGGCTGTTATTCAAATTTATGCAACAATGCCAATGATGAAGAATTTAAAGATTTTTATCAGCTTCTACAGTCTAAAATTGATCAAACATTCAATCAAGATGCATTAGTAATTGATAATCACTAGTGATTGGAATGTAAGTTGGAAACATAGAAGAAGGACCAGTAGTTGGAAAACTTGGCCTTGGTGTCACAAACAACATGGGAGATGGCAGGAGAGAATTTTTTTTTGCCAGACCAATGACTTATTCATTGCAAACAATTTTTTCAACAACATAAAGGGTGAGTATATATGTGGACATTGCCAGACGGGATACACAGGAATCAAATCAACTACATCTGTGGAAAGAGAGGATGGAGAAGTTCATTATCAGTCAGAACAAGGCCAGGAACTAACTGCAGAAAAGACCATCAATCGCTAACATGAAAGTTCAAGTTGAAGCTGAAGAAAATTGAATCCAGTCCATGAAAGCCAAAGTACAACCTTGAGTATATCCCATCTGAATTTAGATATACCTCAAGAATAGATTTGACCGAACACCAGATGAACTGTGGGATAACATCAAGGACACATACATGAAGAAAGCAAGAGGTCATTAAAATGACAGGAACAAAAGAAAAGACCAAAATGGATGTCAGATGACACAGTGAAACTTGCAGTTAAACATAGAGTAGTTGAAGCGAATAGAAGAAAAGAAGAAGTAAAGGAGCTGAGCAGAAGATTTCAAAGGATAGCTCAAGAAGACAAAGTAAAGTTTTTAATGAAATGTGAAAGGACTTGGAGCCAGAAATACTTCCCAAAGGGAAAAAGCTGAAAGAAATTAATAAATTCAAGCCTCATGTTGCAACACTGAAAGATTTTATGTGAAAAAAGTTGAATGATGCAGGAAATATATATAAAAAAAAGATGGAAGGAATACAGAGTCACTGTACCAAAAAGAATTCCTTGTTATTCAACCATTTCAAGAGGTAGCATATGATAAAGAACCAATGGCACTGAAGGAAGAAGTCTAAACCGCACAGAAAGCACTGGTGAAAAACAGAGCTCTAGGAATTATAGGAATATCAATTGAGAAGTTTCAATAAACAAATGCAACACTGGGAACACTCATTTATGCCAAGAAATTTAGAAGAGAGCTACCTGGCCAACTGACTGGAAGAAATCCATATTTGTGCCCATTCCAAGGAAAGATGAGTCAACAGAATGTGGAAATTATCAAACAATATCATTAATATCACATGCAAGTAAAATTATGCTGAAGATAGTTAAAAAATGCTTGCAGCAGTACATCTGCTAGAAATTCAAGCCAGATTCAGAAGAGGACATGAGAAAAGGATATCATTGCTGATGTCAGATGCATCTTGGCTGAAAGCAGAGAATGCCAGAAAGATGTTTACCTGTATTTTATTGACTATACCAAGAAATTCAACTGTGTGGATCACAACAAATTATGGATAACACTGTGAAGAATAGGAATTCCAGAACACGTAATTGTGCTCATGAGAAACCTGTACATAGTAATGTGACCATTACTATGGTTCACAATGAAAATATTTGAGCATAGAATCAAAATGATAATATAGGGATCTCATCTTTTCTTTAAGGTAGCTTAGAACTTAATTGTGCTCATGAGGAACCTGTATGTAGACCAAGAAGCAGTCATGCAAACAGAATAAAGGAATACTGCTTGGTTTAAAATCAGGAAAAGTGTGTGTCAGGGCTGTATCCTTTTGCCATACATATTCAATTGGTATGCAGGGCAAAAATTCTAGAAGCTGGACTATATGAAGAAGAATGCAGCATCAAGATTGGAGAAAGACTCATTAACAACCTGAAATATGCAGATGACACAATCTTGCTTGCTGAAATGAAGAAGACTTGAAGCACTTACTGATAAAATTCAAAGACTTTAGCCCACATTATGGATTACACTTCAATAAAAAGAAAACAAAAATTCTCAAATCTGGACCAACAAGCAACATTATGATAAATGGAGAAAATATTGAAGTTGTTGAGGATTTCATTTGACTTGGATCCATAACATACACATATGGAAGCAGCAGTCAAGAAATCAAACAATATACTGTGGTGGGCAAATCTGCTGAAAATAAAAACAAACAAACAAACAAAAAACCTCTTTAAAGCATTGAACAGCAAAAATTTTGCCTTGAGGACTAAGGTGCACCTGACCAAAGCCATGATATTTTCAATTGTCTCATATGCATGTGAAAATTGGACAATGAATAAGGAAGACTAAAGAAGAATTGATGCATTTGAATTATGGTATTGGCAAAGAATATTGAATATACATACCATGGACTGCCAGAAGAACAAAGAAATCTGTTTTGGATGAAGTACAACCTGAAGGTTCCTTAGAAGTGAAGATGGTGAGACTTTGGACACATTATCAAGAGGGACCAGTTCCTGGAGAAAGACATTGTGGTAGTTAAATTTGTATGTCAACTTGGCTGGGCAGCTGGTGGTAGTTTTTCCCTATGATGAGACTGGCAATCAGCTCCATGGTGGGATCTACCACAAGCAGATGAGTAACTGCTTTGGGATGTAGTCTGCTTCCTGTATGTAAGGAGAAGTCTTGGGGATAATCTCTAGCTTATGGCACGCTTGACCTTGCATGTATCTGTGTCATTGCTCAGCAGCCTGCCATGCTCTGCTGACCTTGGGATTTACATTGGACTTGAATGAATGGCCTGCCGGTGGTTTGATAACGTGAGGACTGTGCCATTTTATTTGTCAACCTTGGACTTGTTAGCCGCAGCAGTCAGTAGCTGCCTGAGTGAAGAGATGCCTCTAGCTCCAGTGGGCCGGGAGCAAGAGGCAGAGCTGAAGCCCAAGGTTGAGGGGCTTTCACCCAACCCCTAGAGCCTGGCACTTTGAACTTGGATTTAAAGCCTCCAAACTGTGAGAGAATAAACTCCTGTTTGTTTAAGCCATCCCATTTGTGGTATATCCTTGTCAGAGTGGCACTAGGTAACCAGAACAGACATTATGCTTGGAAAAGTAGGTTAGCAGAAAAAGAAGAGCCTCAATAAGACACAGTGGCTGCAACAATGGACTCAAACATAGGGAAGACTGTGATGATTGGGCACAACCAGGCAGTGTTTTGTTCTGTTTTCCATAGGGTTGGTTACTATGAATTGGAATCGACTCAATGGTACCTAACAACAGTGACAACATCTTATCTACCCCATTCAAATATAAGCCTTGATTATGTCACACTTTCAGCTTCCCCTTGCTATTCCCACTGCAAAGAATGCTTTCTCCTTCCTCCCTGCCCACCCCACAACAAGGCTCAATCCTTCTACTCAGTCCACGTCAGGGTTGGCCCCTTTCTACCTCTTGGAAACTCCTTCTATCCTTTCCCATTCCTTTCCTTGCTCAGGGAGGTGGCTTCCCTATGTGTTTCCTATAGCACACAGCATTGACTTCTAGGATGGACTTATCCCACTGCAAGTATCTGCTTATCATGCATTTCCCACTTGACCTTGAACATCTTGAGAAAAGAAATCTTATGTTACTTATTTTTGAGTCCCCAAAACCCAGCATATAGTAAACTGTCAATAATTGATAAATAAATAGTTGAATAAATAAAGCAACTCCAAACCAAATAAGGCTGTTAATACCTTTGGGGAGTTTCTAGTCTTGTGGGGTAAAGAAACTTGTAAACAGACCACAATGAGTAACATGATGAGTACCTGCTACACACTGATGGAGCTCTGGGAGTGTAGAGAGGGAGGGACTGAGGCAGTCAGACCTCAGAGGAAATGAAGTTGAGCAGGGTCTTGAAAGAAGACGGTCACCAGACTGTGTGTGGAGCTGAAAGGAGTAGGGTAAACAGGTAGCAGCAGGAGAAGGCAGGCTCTTAAGTAGCTCTATATTTTTGGCTGTACAACATCTAGTCTGGGGGAGCTGAACCTCTCTTTACCCAACCTCATGGTTCTAATTGCAGCAGTCATTTATTTCCCTGGCCCCAGACAATTTCCCTATGATTTCACAAATATCTTACACCTCCTGGATCCAGCAAATCTGAGGGAATGTAGCTGCAAAAGGAGCAGGGAGGCACCATCTTCTGACCTCCTCCAACCCCACAAGAGGAATACAGAATCACCATCAGTAGCCCAAGGCCTGTTCCTGCAAGGTCAGACTTGCTGCCTCCCTCCAGCCCTTTCACCAACCCTAACACCAACTGTGCCTCCTGTAGCATCCACCACCTCTCTGCTGAGTTTGATAATTTGCTGCAGTGGCTGCACAGAATTCATAGATTATGGGTTTTATTAGGGAAGCACCAGGCAACAATTCAAGTTCAGGAACATGCTCAGTCTCTCTCAGCCCACCATCTCTCAGCCCACAGTTTCTCTCAGTCTCTCTCCTAGCAGTGCATGTCTCTCAGTGTCTCTCTCAGCAGTGTGTGTCTCTCAGTGTCTCAGCAGTGTGTGTCTCTCACATCTCTCAGTTGGCAGTGAGAGATTCTCTCTGCCTGTAGGAGGATTCCTTTTGAGTCTAGCAGAGTGGCCAAACTAACCAATCCCAACATCAGAATTCTATACACCTGAGAGAGAGAGAGAGAGAGAGAGAACTTCCCAGACGATTGCTTTGTGCCACTCTCAACAGAGAAATACCCCACGTGGATGACTTTAACAATCAGGAGCTACTCAGTTGGTTCATGGCAAATTCTACCACAGAGTTTACAAAGACTATGGCTAGAAACGCCACACTATTTAATATACTACACTGCAGTAGCTGACCCAGAGAGAGAAGCAGAGGACAAACATGGAGAAATCATGTTGTGGAAATGCTTGATTCTAGTCATTTCTGGAGCATTCAGTAGCCTTGTCTTTCCTGGATTTTTTCACTGTTGTTGTTATTGTTTATTTGTTTGTTTTAACATAAACAAAATCAAGTTGGGTAGCTATCATTTGCAAACACAAGAGACTTGAGCAACACAAAACCTTTTAAAAAAAAAAACCAAACTCCCTATAACATGCACATAGAGGTACACAGGAAATAGCTACTCAATAAATTCCTTGTATTTTATTCCTCAAATGGCCCTTTTCCCATCATCTAATTCTTTTGTTTTAAAATGGAAACACAGGTTAAGTATCTTGTCAAAGGTCACCCTTCCTATTCATCATAGAGTTTACACTGGAACTTCAATTTTCTCACCAGAACTGTGTTCTACGCACCATAGATTGCTTCCCTTACCATTTGCTGGCTAATATGCCTCAAATCAAGAAGACATCATGGAATACATATTTTTGTGGAAAAATTAAAATGAAGAAAGAATTCATGAGAAATGACTGACTATAAAGTAATAGTAGTATTATTTTTTTAGTTCATTCAACAAATAGTCCTTGACATGTATCTGGTATTGTGATAGGCAGGTATTTTGAGATGAACAAGGTATGCACCTTGACCTCAAGCATTTCACCACATAGAAATGGTAAAATACCCTCTCATAGGCCTATCATTCTGAGAGAACATGTACTTATTATATTTTCAATTGCTGGAAAATTCCTTTTGAACAGTTATGAGCTAAACAAAAACATCAGTCTCATAACTTTAAAGCTGCATGCAGGTTTATGCTTAATCAGAAATAGTATTACCCAGGTGGATCAATTGGATATGGCAGCTTTATATATATACAAAAAAAAAAAAAAATCCTCCAAAGACAATGATTTTCTCCCATCACATATATTCAAGACCATGCTACTTCTGAGGTCCACTATAAAACAGGCAGTTCAAAGATGTTTTGCCTAAGGGTAGACAGCATCACTGACCTAATGGGAACTATACTATTCAGGATGAGTAAGTTTTTCTGTGTTTGTTAAAATAATGACTTCCCAATTTTCTATTAAATTTCCAGACATGCATATATCCACCTAAGGCAGGTGCCTGGGCCACCTTAAGTCACCTTGAGTCCCTTCCAGCTCTGTGTTTTTACAATTGCTTATCTGGATTTCTCCAAACCTGTTATGGGCTAAAGAGCTATTTCTGTCCCGTTCTTTTCCTTATATAGGTCAAATCCTGTTGCAATGAGTACCATAACAATAACCACCTCTTGGCCTGGTTATTTTAGACAACCTGATAAAATAAGAATCAAGTATGACCTCCAAGCCAGAGTTGGCTGTTACAGAATTTGACCTGAATATTATTAAGTAAGGAATCAGTCAATGTCTTAAGTTTTTGTCTTCATGACATTGGGCCATGGCAGGGCAGTCAGGTGGAAGGTACAGAAAAATTGTCAGTGAGTCCAAACCACAACACCTAAGTTTCTGAGTCAATGACTCTACTTGTCTGAAAGATACTGTGGACTCAGAATATCTGGTGACCCAATGCTATGAGTTTCCATGTAAGAATCTGTCAAATTAAGCCAAAAAGTCTCAGGCCTAATTTCTCATATAGGTCTATTAATCAGCTCTTTTGTCTTACTGGGCACCTACAAATTTGAAGATTTTTTATTCTCACCCAGTGGGGCTAGATTCATGTTCCTTTTTGCAAATGTTATCTTTCTTCCTGGAATAAGGTGTGAGCAGTTGCTAAACTCACTGAAGGCAGGGATTTGCACCTATTTGCTTTCCTAGTGTATTTACTCTCTGGGTCCTCTTGCTAGTATTTTAGTTCCACAGAAGCATGAAATCTCATGCCTAGAACAATGTCTGGCACATAGTAGGTGCTCAACAATTGTTTGCTGAATGAATGAATGAATGAATGATTCAGTTATTCTTTGAGACTCACCTCCAGTGCCATCCTTCCTCTCCCATAGCAGTGCATCTTTCTTGTGGTCTCTTAGTACATTTGGATTTGTCTATTACCACACTAAGGAGTTCTGGTGGTGCAGTGCCTAAGGCATTTGACTGCTAACCAGAAGGTTGGCAGTTCAAACCTAACAGCCACTCTGCGGAAGGAAGACTGGGTAATCCACTTCCATAACGATTTACTGCCTCGGAAACCCAAAGGGGGTTTCTATGAGTTGGAATTGACTCGATGGCAGTGAGTTTGGTTTTTTTGGTTATTATCACACTGATAGCATATTCTCCTTACTGTTTGTTTTATCTCTCTCCAGCTAAACCAGGAGATATTTTATGGCAGGAACCATGTTTTATAACTCTATATACTTTGTGCCTAAAAAGAGCAGAAGTTCTATAAATGTTAATTGGTTGAACAATTGAAATAATGAATAAAACTGTTTTTCTTGTAGCAATGAATGCTGAAGATTTATGATTGAACATCACAACTCAAATTCTGCCTGGACTCCAGGGCTTTCCGTGGTTCAAACTGAAGAAGCCATGAGTCACTGGATTGGAGGGAAAGGGTGTTTGTTTGTGGAGGACTTGTTTCCCCACCTCGATGAATCACATATATAGTCACCCAAACTGCATCCTGTCTGGGGAAGTAACCAAAATCCCTATTTCTAGCCTCAATGGATTTTGGTTTTGTGAGTAAATGCCACTGGCATGCCATTAAATAAATACCCTCAGAAAGCCTCAGCCAGTCTTTTAACCTGTGACACTCAGGGTCATGGTAGAGGAACAGGCTTGAGACTAGAACACAAGACCAGGCATTGCCTTGACCAGCGCTCTAGGTTCTAACTGGTCTCCCTGCCTTTAAGCTCTTTTTAAACACCTGCTACACTTACTCGGAGGGAGCTCTGGTAGCATAGTGGCTAAGACACTTGCTTGCTGACCAGACGGCTGGTGGTTCAAACCCACCAGCCACTCCTTGGAAGAAAGGTTGGGCAATCCTACTTCTGTAGTGATACTGCCTTGGAATCCCAAGGAGGGGTCGCTATGAGTCGGGGGGCCGACTCGACGGCACATAACAACAACAACAACAACAACACTTACTCGGAAGGAAGACTGGGCAATCTACTCCTGTAATGATACTGCCTCGGAAACCCAAGGAGGGGTCGCTATGAGTTGGGGCCGACTCGACAGCATATAACAACAACAACAACGCTTACAAAACCCACCTATAATCATGGAAATTCTGCATAAATATTCAACGGTCCTCATCATCTATAAAATAAAGACTGAATTTCTTAACCCATAATTCAAGGCCCTCCGGAATTTGGCTCTGGCCCCTTCACCAGCCTTATTTTCCTTCATTCTCACATAACCATGCTTGCTTCACATAGAATGATCCATTTTCTGAAAACACACAAACTCTACATTCTCTTCTGTGCCTTTGCTCCTTCTGTTTCCTACAAGAAGGTCCACCCTCTTCCATGATTTAATGGCTAAAATCTACATATTCTTCAAATTCAAACGCCACTTACTCCACAGTATCTTTGTGATTGTCTAGTAAGAAATAACTTCTCTTTTGACCATGCTGAAGATTTTACTGGTATTCTACTCCATCTCTTATTTCTACTGTGTGTTAGAGACATACATCCATGTTTCTTTCGGTAATAAAACACTTCTCTGAGAAAATATGAAACCTAGTCAATGTGATACTCCTTCAGTTTCTAGTAGTGCCTGGATAGTTGACATTCAAAATAAATGTTGTTTTAATGGAAAATTGAATCAGTTCAATTGTGTCAAATCCTTATTGGTGACCTAGAATCTTCAAGCCTCAACATAGGAGTTTCTTATTTTCATCTCTCTCATTTTAATCCTCATCCTCTTTCCAAGAAAACATAAAACTAAGAAAATCTTGATCTCTATGGATCTCAAAAGCAAGATCTTCACTCTAGATGTCCTTTCTCCTAATATCCAGTACCCTGTGGTCCATTTTTATGAGTAGATGACATGAACCTGGAGGAAAAGAAGAATCTAACTTTGATATTAATATAATTAAGAAAGAATTTGGTGTTTTAATTAAACAAAATTTTAGAAGATAGTATATTCCAAAGGCAAAGACTTTCATGTACTTCCTGTACCAGAATATCCATGTCACAGGGCCAGTTTTAGGGTAGATACATCCCTTCAATATGGATAAGGAAGAGTTGACGCAGTACTGTTTAGCTTTGTTTGATTGCAAAGCACTTTGCTCTCCTCTCTATTTATTATTATTACTCTGGTCATTAGAATGAAGACATAGAAGCAGAACAAGATTACAATCATCCAGGTCAAGGTCAGATAAAGAGGGAACAGAATGCCAAGGGTTTTGTTTCCTCTACTGACTTTTGGCAATGACCACATCTGCGTATGTGAAAAAGACAGTGACCATGACTGCAGTTTGTAAGAATGTGCAGTTTGAGGGTGATCTCCTTCTCTGTTTCTCTAAAGGCTGCATCCTTCCCTTTTCAGGGGCCAGCTGAGACCTATACCAATAATGGCTGAGTGACAGCAGAAAAGTTTATAATTTCTTCATCAGTTCAGTGGTGATTATAGTACCTGTTACAAAATAATGACTTTATAAATTCTGAAGTGATACTCAAATATTAGCTGTTATTATCAATTCAAAGATGACTATTTTTTTCCTCATTACTCCACACCAGGGTTTGACAAACATTTTCTGCAAAAGACCAGATAGTAAATATTTTAAGTCTTGTGGGCATGCAGTCTCTGTTATATTGACTCAACTCTGTCATTGTAGCAGGAAATCAGCTCTAGATGATATGTAAATGAGTGGTTGTGGCTTTGTTCCAATAAAACTTTATTTATAAAATAATACAGGTGGCAGAACTGATTTGGGCCATGAGCTGTAGATTTCAAACCCCTGACTTACACCATTGGAGAGAATAAAATACCAGGGAGGAATATTAAAATCTCTCAGAGATATGGAGAATAATATTGTCACAGTATTCCTGTGAGTAATCATCCTGGAACTTTCAGATATCTCTTTATGTTCCTTTTTGAAATTAGGGTTTTAGTTTTGCACATTATTATCACCATGCTCTTCCTTCTTCTCATCATCATTGTTATCATTTTGCTACCTATCTGAGAAGTATTACTAAGAGAGGCATAAAACTATCGCAGATTTCTATATCTACAACTTGACCATGCTCTCCTCTGGGAAAGACAGCTCTGATTATTGTTAAAGAAAGTATCAATCATACTTGTGTTGAAAGGTCACTACATTTTTTAACAAATTGGTCCTTTGAGCAAGATGAATTTTAATGGATTGGTTTATTAACCTAAAGGTTGAACCAGACTCAGAGTAACTGAATTATTTGTTCATAATTAGTATTATTTATACGTATTTTGCTTAGGAAAAAATATCACCTTAAATGTCAGGACGTTTTTTAATTGCCTCAGATGAGATTCAAAAAAATTGACTTTGCAGATGTATTTTTAAGAAACTCATTTAAAAATATCTGAAGCTGCTGATGGTCTATCTAGAAGAGACAAGATATTGATATTCATTACTAGGAACAGGGCAGAAATTGATCCATGATGTATTTATTTATTTATTTATTTATAGCCACATGAATTTTGCATTGTGATCACTTCTAGACTCTAAAATAGCTAAAATGCTAAGGGATGTGCTCCTCATTCCCATAATATCTTCTCTGAAGTCATACTTCTCTGCAGCATGCTGTGTAAATATTGGTGTGTGTGTGTCATTCAAATATATATTTGCACATACTTTGTATTAAAAGGGGAATATGCACATGCTCAAAAGGAAAAGATATGTGTGTGTGTGTGTTTCGTTGCTTTAGAAAAATATGGAGTATATGTACACATCACGTGTCTATACACATAGTTTAGATAGGATATCAACTTGCAAAGTTAAGTATCTTGGTCACCTGGGTGACACAAATGGCTGAGAATTAGACTACTAACTGCAATGATGGTGGTCAAACCCACACAGAGGTGCCTCAGAAGTAAGGCCTGCCAATCTGCTTCCAAAAAGTCACAGCTTTGACAAACCTATGGAGCAGTTCTACTCTGCACACACGGGGTTGCCGGAGTCGGAATCAACTCCATAGCAGCTAACAACAACAATATCTAGGTGTATGACTTAAATTTATCATCTCTAGAAGTGTTCAATTTATCAGTCTATTGGTGGAGATGAAAAAAGAGGAGGAGAATATATTAACAGCTGGGGAGACACAGCTTTAAAAAACAATAGGTAGGGAAATGTGGATACATCACTAGACTGACACATGTAGCATCATGATGATGATGGTGTCTGGCACTGTAGAATTACAGACTACTGGTATGTGTAGGTATAATCTCATGGGCTCTTCACATCCACAGTTGAATTCAAGAAAGCAGGGGAGCAACAACGCCATTTGACAATAAAGAGAAGGCTCAGGGAGCCAAGTGATTTGCCTGTGGTCTACATTACCTTCCCCATACATCACACTTCTGGAACCTGAAGTGAATTCAGGTATCTGTGGGTCAGTGCCAACTTCAACCTTCCTAGGTAGACTGAACCTAGCCTGACCCAGCGTGCAGAACCCAATTTTCTATCTGAGACATTTCAATGATTAAGTAGCAAGTAGCCTGGAAAAAATATCCCAGGCAGGGAATATGGTGATGGAATTATAAACTGGCTTATTTGCTTCTTTCAAGCATATTCAGTCTGATAATGTGCCTGAGACATGGCATGACATTTACTTCGGCAACACAATGTCCAGGACACAGACAAATCACTCCTCCAGGTAGCCAAGCAGACATCATCAATCATTATCTACATGTTTGAGAAACAGAAAATGTAGCCGAGGCTGGGGAAATAAAGAACATCTGAAGGTGGCTAAAAGGGAAAGAACAGTATGTTTTCCACTTCTCTACCAAAGAGGTTACTCTAGAAAGTGCTGTGGAATTAGGGGGTCATATATTTAAAGTTCCCGTCAATAGTAGAATAAGATACATATATTTTTATATTCCTCCAAAGCTCAGCAGGCAAAATCCCCTACTGAGAATAGTAAGGGTATGTTAACTGATTAATTATTATTAATGCCATTTCTTATTTAGCTAGCAGTTGCAATCTATTAAAGCATTTATTCACATTATCTTATTTGATCCTCAGAAAAATCTTGTAAGGCACATCAGTAATAGATTTTTATCTTCTTTTCGTAGACATAGGAAAGGAAGCTCAGATGCTTCCTCACAAAGTTAATCTAGCTAGTTAAGTATTAAAGCCTGACCTAGAACACAGAACTGCTGACTCCTGTTCCATTACCTAGAGCAACTGTGGCGGATTCAAAGGAAGAAAGGCAAAGTCTCAATCATTAATGCAGCATGGATCAAACCAGAGAACGCCAACAGAGCAGAATTCCTTCCAGTTTAGCTCAAAAGTCAGGACTAGATGTGGGTATACTATACACAACCAGCATGTTAGATCAGCTTTCAAGCACACCTACTCACTTTGAGATTTCTTGGGCAACTTAGCATTCACTCTCAATCTCCCAGCCTCTGTCTGATATCTTACGAAGTTTCTGGGGCAGCCGAGTTGGAACCAACTTCAAACTAGCTTAAGTCTCTGATTCAGTTTCCAAACCAGTTCCCAAACTCTCCCTCCTCCTGCTCCGTGGTCAATTTCTTGCATCACACCCTGCAACCATTTTTTTTTCTTTTTCACTCCTGGGGCTCCTCCCTTCCCTTGCCCTCAGTCTCCCAGTGTCTCTGTGCACTGGCTTCCCCCTCAGTCTCTCCTGGTCTCCCTCTTTGTCTGACCATCCACTCCTCCCACGGTGTTCTTGCAGTCCTCAGGGCTCTGTGCCTCTCTCTTCCCCCTCTCTTGGGCACCTACCTGTGCTCTTCAGCCACAGATGTCTTGGTTCAGACTGTCTAAAGCCGTCAGCCTTCATCCAGGGCCTGTGAGCTGTTCATGTCTTGTGGCTCTTTGTTACTTTTCCGCCTTAGCGTTTAATACTAGGTAAATAATAACAAACAACGAGAGATGATGTCAGCTATGCTTCCCGCCTGCAGCCTCCAGAAGTCCTATCTCAGACCCCAACATTGCAACAAAGAAATCTCACAGTTGGGTGAGTGAAAACCAGTTAAGGACAGGAGGAGAAAAACTTCGGGCGCTTCCAAAATTCCGCAGCCCCAGCTGCCCTCCGGGGGCTCCCCCTTGTGGGAGATGTGGAGCATGGCAAGGCAATACCCAGCTGGGACGCAGTAGGACTTTAGCCTCCAAGGGCAGGCAGATGGGAGAGAAGAGCACACACTGGAGAGTAGGGTCTGACTCCAGCCACAAAGAAGGGCCTCTGTGTGCGATGCAGTGTCGGGGTCCTATGTGATTAATCAGGAAAATACTTTGGGGACACAGAGGGTCTGTGTCTGGGTCTCTGGGTCCAGCTGAGTATAGTGTGAGTAATGAATTTATGTTCTGAACAGAAGTGGCGATTGGCAGCCATTTGCTTCTACTTCATGTCCCATTCTCTAACTGGCACAAATGTATCATAACATTGGACATTCACACAGGGCTGTTCAGGGGAGACAGGCGTGGTCTCCACTGTCTGAGTAAAGGTGATGGTTCAGTCTCCTGGACTCTCTCACCAGTGTGGACACTCAGTCTCTGGGTGCCACTAAATCTGCAACAATGCCCTCTCTCTACCTTGGTGAAGATAAACTGGTTATCCAAGTAATATCTTTCTCCAGAGAGATACAATCTCATTCATTCTCACCCACTCTGGCAGGCAGGTAAGAGACCACGTCTATTACTCTCTTTATGCAGTGAATAGAGGTTCATGCAACCAAGTAATGGGTCCAAGGCACTAGAAAAACCACCAGTGGAACAAAGATCACCACACAGGATTCCTGACCTCCTCCCGCCCAGTATGTCTAGACGATGCTCTGTCTCTGGAGAAAAGGGGAGTGAGGCTCACTGACCTTCCTCAGTGCAGGGCAATGAGCCGTGTCGTTAGGAGTATTGATTGACTCCCAGCCAGGAGGGCAGTGTGCTGGACGTGACACAGACAGAGAGACCCAGACTGAGCCTATAGGAGAGGATTCATCATGATGTCGAATGAGGAGGAAACTGCTAACAGGCCTGGTGGGAGGCTCTCTATTTACCAGCACAGTTAGCAAGACATGAGTAAGGAAACTTTGCAGAACGACAACCATACTCAGTGAGAGTTTCTCACAGGCTTTGTGACACATTATCTCATTTCAACATCTTAACAGTTCCTAGATGCTGGTTGTGAAGTTTGGTTAACTCCATTTTATAGATGAAGGAACTGAGATCAGAGTGGCTAACTGACCTGTCCAACATCACAAAATAAGAGACAGAGATAGGAATCAAGCTTAAATCTATTTAAGCTCAGACTCACTCTCTCATATCACCTCACTGACTCTCCCAGCAACAATCTGACTCTGGCAAGAGTCAATATAAAACATCTCATGTTAATTCCAGCAAAACAAATCTCAAACTTGAATCCACAGGTTTCTATTAAATTCCCCACCTCCCTGATGTTGGTGGCATGACAGGTCCATACTGAACCTTATGAGAAAACTGAACTTGGAGTAACTCTTAAAGCTCTGTTTATTGAAAAAACAAAAAACAAAAAACAAAAAACTACTCCATATGCAGCATAGAAACTACAGGAACAATAACAAAACCCTAAGCAAAACAGCTATGTGCCATCAAAATGATGGTTATAATGCTGATGAAGTCAATTCATGATATAGTTACTAATCATGGACTCAATAAATATTTCTCAAAATTATATTGGACAATCAGTTGAATATGAAAAAGGAAACATGCCCAAAAGTACTTAAAGTTTGTTGTAAACTCACCACACTGCCATTGAGTCAATTATAACTCTTAGTGACCCTATAAGACATAATAGAACTGCCCCATAGGATTTCCAAGGCTGTATACCTCTAGGGAGATTGCTTCATCTTTTTCCCATGGACTGGCCAGTGGATTCAAACTGCCAACCTTTTGGTTAGCAGCCAAATATTTTAACCACTTATATCACAAGAGCTTCTTGCTATAAACTCAAGTCAAGTTAAGAATGGCTTCAGGATTTGGAGAATCCAGGGAAAGCTACAAAAGCAAAAAGATTCCATTTCAAATGGAAATCTTGGATAGAGTGGGAGGGAAAATGTGGAAACAAATTCAAAAACACAAAAATGACCCGAATTACTGGTTGGGTACAGACTGGTGGAACCCCCAAGACTATAACCCTGGGTTATCCTTCAGGCTTAGAACTGGACTCACTTCCATGGATTAGCTCTCAGCTGAAGTGTAGAAAGGACTACAAGCAGAACACCTACCCCAGGGAGATGCATAGCGCATAAGGCATTTGGCTGTTAACCACAAGGTCAGCCGTTCAAACTCACCAGCCACTCTATGGAAGGAAGACGGGGTGATCTACTTCCGTAAAGATTTACAGCCTCGGAAACCCAAAGAGGGGTCACTATGAGTCAGAATCTACTCCATGGCAGTGAGTTCCGTTTTTTGTTTTGACTCCTTAGATCATTGTCATTGGGGAATCAGAAGGGCAGCATTTACACAGAGGGAAAGGTAGACAGACAGGAATGCATAGGTAAGAAGGACACAGGGAGGGGGTGGTCACAGGGAGGAGATGGGAGGAGAGCTTTATCTTGATGGGATTGTGACCAGGGCTGTGTTATGCACAAATGTACATAAACTGTTGAGAGTAAAATGAATCTGCTTTATAAATACGTGCCCAAATCACAATAAAAAAATTTTAAAAAATTATTCCCTGCACACAATGGATCTAAAACTGAGGGCTTTTAGTATAAGGATTGCTGTTAAAGATGGAATTGAAATCTAGAAATACTTCTCAAGGAGAAAGTCTCAGGGAGTCTGGATCATGTGAGAGGCACTGGGTCAGGGGTTGAAGAACAGAAAGATGAATGGAGTGGGAAGGAAAGTACAGTTTCCCAAGCAAGATGTGATACATGGAAAATAGAGCAATGAAAATATACCAAACCAAAACCAAACTCACTGCCATGGAGTCAATTCTGATTCATAGCAACCCCCACTGGGTTTCCAAGGCTGTAAATCTTCATAGAAGCAGCTTGCCTCATCTTTCTTCTGCAGAGTGGCTGGTGGGTTCAAACCACTGACCTTTTGGTTAGTAGCCAAATGTCTTAACTACTACAGCACCAAAGCTCCTTAACTGCAATATAAAAAGACTTAAAACTATTTCAAGAGAAATTTGGAAAACTAGGAATGTTTAGGCTTATGGAGAAATGACTTCATGTAGGAGATAATCACTATCTTCAAACATTCAAAGGACTCCCAGGCAGAAAAGGGGTGGAAATTGATTTGCTGAGTTTCAGGAAAGAGTATGGAACCAATGGGTAGACACTCCAAGAAGAAAAGGTATTGACTTATAAGAAAAATGTTCTACTAGTTTAGTCCAAAATTGGAGAGGCCACCTGCACTCTGAAGAAGGCTATTTGGTCTTTCTTTTTGAAAGTTCCTCCAGCATTGATCAAGTAGAGGACCCAAACAGAGAGGCCCACTGGGCTGAACTAATCACGGGGATTCTTCTAGTTCTCAGAGTCTTTGATTCTACGAACAAACTGTGTTCAGAAGAAAAGAGGAAAATGTGAAATCCTCCCACAGAGCATTTAAACTCGTATTGAGGGATATTTTGGTCTAATGCATTAACTGATCAGATAATCCAAAGTGTGCTTGCTGCCTTTTCCTTATATGTTGTTGTTGTTGTTATGTGCCATCGAGTCAAACCCGACTCATAGCGACCCCTCCTTGGGTTTCCGAGGCAGTATCACTACAGAAGTAGGATTGCCCAACCTTCCTTCCGAGGAATGGCTGGTGGGTTTGAACCGCCAGCTGTCTGGTTAGCAGGCATGTGTCTTAGCCACTATGCTACCAGAGCTCCCAAATGCTATATAGAATTATTTATTTTAGTATCTCAGGTAATTCCAAGATTTAAGCACTTCCTGGTTGGGAAAGATGCCCTTTGTTGTTGTTGTTGTTATGTGCCGTCCAGTCGGCCCCGACTCATAGCGACCCCTCCTTGGGTTTCCGAGGCAGTATCACTACGGAAGTAGGATTGCCCAATCTTCCTTCCGAGGAGTGGCTGGTGGGTTTGAACCGCCAGCCGTCTGGTTAGCAGGCAAGTGTCTTAGCCACTATGCTACCAGAGCTCCCAAATGCCCTTTAGTATAATGAAAAACAAAAGAAAATGCAAGACTCCTGTACTCTAAATGATCAGTTTAAGGAGATGGGTAAAATAGAGTGATAGTATCTCAGGTTTCAAAAAGTATTCTGAGATCCATCTTGTCAGACAGCTCCCTCCCAAACACCAGAATTCCTTCCATATCTTCTCTGATTGAATGATTGCCTGATGTCTGTTTGAATACTGTCTCTGAAATAAATATCATCACGGGCCATTCTAAACAGCTTCAAGAATAAGCAAAATATACACATACAAAATGTATCAGCAATATGCATAAAGTAAGGAAAAAGAAAAGTGGTACCTTCAGTATGCACTTGTGGCGTAATGGATAACACATTTGGCTGCTAACCGGAAGGTCAGTGGTTCAAAACCACCGGCTGCTCTGCAGGAGGAAGATTACATGATCGTAAAGATTTGCAGCTTTGGAAACCCAATGAGCCATCGCTATGAGTCGGAATAGACTCAATGGCAGTGGTTTTTTTTGTTTTGTTTTTTTGGGGGGGGTTAGTATGCACTATGCCAGAGTATAAAGACAGAATCTAAAAATAATTAGGATTTTAACAAGTTAGTATTAAAGTAAAATTAGAAAATACCACCTCCAATTTTGCACCTAATTCGACCCACGGTGTTTTTAAACACCTCATATGCATGTGAAAGCTGGACAGTGAATAAGGAAGATTGAAGAACAGTTGATGCTTTTGAGTTATGGTGTTGGCAAAGAATGCTGAAATTACTGTGGACTGCTAGAAGAACTAACAAATCCATCCAGGAAGAAGTGCAGCCGGAATGCTCCTTGGAAGCAAAAATGGCCAGACTTCATCTCACCTACTTTGGTCATGTTGTCAGAAGGGACCATTCCCTGGAGGATATCATGCTTGGTAAAGTAGAGAGTCAGCAAAAAAGAGGAAGACCCTTAACAAGATGGATTGACACAGTGGCTGCAACAATGGTTCAGGGTATAGCAAATATTGTGGGGCTGGCACAGGACTGGGCAGTGTTTCATTCTGTTGTACATAGGATCACTGTGAGTTGAAGCTGACTTGACAGCATCTAACAACAACTTATGACACTATTTCTCATCAGACCCCAATGGTTACTGGTAAAAATCATGGGTGAAATTATTGCATCTGAAGCTATCTTTTGCATCTAACAGTGCAATGCTGGAAAGAGAATAAGGGCGGGAAAAAGAAAAAGTAAAGATTACTTAAAAAAAGGAAAAAAGAAAGACTGGAGCTTTGAGGGGTACTGGGATGTATATGTGTTTGGAGTTGTTTGCAGGATGTGAGTTGGGCCAGGTTGTTAAAAGGAATGCAAAGCTGGTGAGGAAATGGACAAGAAAAATGGAGCATCAAAGACTTGATCTCCAATTGAGTCAAGGGAACAGT
Organism: Orycteropus afer afer; assembly: GCF_000298275.1. Classification (NCBI taxonomy): domain Eukaryota; kingdom Metazoa; phylum Chordata; class Mammalia; order Tubulidentata; family Orycteropodidae; genus Orycteropus; species Orycteropus afer. Next base: position 3,788,216 of record NW_006921845.1, on the reverse strand, counting down.
TCTGGTTAACTAGACAGCTTCTAGTTAACTAAAAGCTCTGGTTGGGGGTAGTGGGGACAGAGTTAGGGATAAAGAAAGAGAGAGAAAAACAAGATCAGAATGGGAAATTTAGAAGTAGAGAGAAGTAAGTAGGAGCTTATATGGAGTAGGCCCAAGATAGCAGGGAGGTTTTCAGGACCACTTGGAGGTGTCAAGCTGTGGTCAGAGGTAGAGATGAGGATAAATGCTGAGAGTCAAGGAGGAGAGAAGGTATTGAAAGATCTTCTGAGTGGAGTGAAACAGAAAGGAAGGAAGAACCACAATAGGACTTAATTTCTCCTTTTCTCTGACTAGCTCCCTTCTCGAAGGAGGGTAGCCAAGAATACCTTCCTGGCTACAAAAGATTATTGATTCATTAGAAAAATCACAATCAATTAGGCATAGGTTGACACCTCCTACAAATTCAGGTTTATGATGGAGAAAGAAGTGAAAATATTAGTTGTTGTTGTTGTTGTTGTTGTTGTTGTTGTGTGCCGTCGAGTCGGCCCCGACTCATAGCGACCCCTCCTTGGGTTTCCGAGGCAGTATCACTACGGAAGTAGGAATGCCCAACCTTCCTTCCGAGGAGTGGCTGGTGGGTTTGAACCGCCAGCCTTCTGGTTAGCAGTCAAGTGCCTTAGCCACTATGCTACCAGAGCTCCCGAAAATATTAGTACTAAATCATAATATAAAGTGCCCTAGAGCAATCTGAATTACTATTCACCAGTTAACAATCATTTATTCTATAACTAATGTGGGCTAAGCACAGAGAACACAGTTGGGACCACAGACATTGTTGTAAAGGCTGCAGAGGGAGAGGGTTTGTAATCAAGTGTAAAGTCTACTGCAAAGAATTATAGAGTACTGTGGAAAAATGACAGCCAAAATACTGTTCCTAGTTTTGTGGTTTTTTTTTTTTTTTTTTTTTTTAACATGTGAGAATCCATAGAGATGCAGGAGTATGGAGCACAAAGACTAGCTTTACTCTTCAGGGAAATAATCCATATAAGATACTTCTCCCCTAGACCCCAAGCACCCTGCCTGGTGTGGCCAGTTCTGTTCATGTTCAGTTCTGAGCCCATTGCTGAGGGAGAGAAATGGCCCCTTTGGAGCCTCTCTGATTCTGGGCTTTTCTGTCCACCTTGCTTCTCTATTTGGGTTCTCAGATGAACCCAGATCCTCTCCTCCACCCTAAGCGCCTCTGTTTCAGGGAAACATTTGCATTTTCCTTGGCACAGGTACAGCTTGCTGAATTCTTTTAGCCCAGGCCAATTACAACAAGCCTGAAAACTGCTGAGCCAAATGGTTTCTTCAGGGATCTGCTTACATTCCCTTCCTGAAAAGAGCAGGGGGCCCACTTCATGCAGTCTTCTCTGAACACAAAGAGTGTGTAGCTCACTTTTAAGACAGAAAAAGCATGGGGTAATTTTACCAAAGAGAAGGTGCACCCCAACCAATTTTCACTTTCTTCGTTGTTTGATGGGATTTCACCCTGCTTTAGAGAACAACTGAGATAGTTCAAGAGTAGGCTCTCTTGAACACTGTCTTGAGAAAAGGGCTGGAGAGGCTGTTAGTGCATGTCCCATGGGGACTCAAGTTGGCAAAAGAATTTATATGTGTCAATACCCTCTGTCATTTCTTTCATTCCTGAACTTACACTAGGTTCAGGGTTCAATACTGCATTTACATTCTTCTAAGTTCTGGCTTTGGGAGGAAGATGGAGTTAATATATGGATGACTTTTGATTTTTTGTAATCGTGGAGGAATGTTTAGGCAGAGATAATCCAATTCCATAAAGGATTACTCCTAAATTGCTTTTTTTTTCCTGATTTGAAAGTTGTTAAATGATGATTTTTCAACAGAATTACTTCCCTGGTTATGTTCTATTGTGTTAATATTAGAATGCATAACATTCTCTCAATATCCCAGGCTTACAGGAAGACATTGAGGGATATCTTAATGGGAGCATGTCATGTAGTGGTGCAGCCAGTTTGGAATAAAAAATTATCCATGAATAATAAATAAATAAATAATAATAAAGCATATAATAATTTATTATGATTATTATTATCATTATTATAAAGCATATAACCCATGTATGGATAAATGAGAACTGACTAACTCTGAGAGATGTCTGCAAAAGCAGCCAAATAGTGTCCTCCCAACAACAAAAATATGTCATGGAAGTGTGTCCTCAGTACTTTGCATCGATTCTTGGCTAAGGCAAAGGCACTAGAGGTGTATGCTCTGAGACCGTGGCTTTCTTCCGACCAGGGAAACAAGGTCTCTTGAAATAGAAAATTTGAACTTATTTCTCACAGGCCAAGATGATCCACATGTATTTGGGCTCTATGTCTGGGAATCCCTAGAGCAGTCATTCAGAAATGAACTATCTTATTTAGACAGAACTTAAGTATTACAAGATCAAACCAGCCATTTTTAAGTTGTTAGAACAAAAAATCAGGGGAAATCTCCTTTACGGAGGGTAAAATCTAGGAATCTTAGCTGACTTTGATCCTCTTATTAAAAAATTTGGCACTACAAGTGGGAGAATTATGGTAGTAACTCTCCTAGGAATGGACTTCTCAAAGAACCCTTGGCACCACCTGGTTACACGCTGAAGTTTGCCTGACTTAACTATAGGGATGCTTACATTTTTCCTATATCAACTAACAAAGAGTAGATATTAGGAGTGTCATATCAAGAAAGAAAAGGACATCTTGGTCTAAAAGATGCCTTCTGTGTGAAAGTCCAAATGGGGTGATGAGAAGAGTCAAATTTCTTGCATTTGTTTAACTGGAACCTTAAGAGCCACTCATCTTCAGGGGATTTCATAGGCCCTTGGCCAAGGACAAACCTGGTTCATGAAAAGAGGAAATCTTCTGGACCAGGTATATCCCCAAAGGAAACAGCTTTAATAGGCTGGGCTTTGTTCATTCAAAGAGTATCTTTTCCTGTCCTGAAGTTAGCATAAAAGAATGTGCTTCCCAGTTATCTGAGAGGCCTACAGGCAGATGCTAATGAGAAGAGCCCAATTGTCTCATGCTGAAGTCTTCCATCTTGAAGGCAAATAAGACACTATCTCAGCTGCTCTTCCAATTGCCCAGTGTCTTTAGGGGGCATGACAGATCTAAACACAGAACAGTATTGAAAATCAGGACCCATTTCAATGTTAGCCAAGGAAATCTGATACCAGAACCTCAGATCTATGAGCAGGAAAATGGTGAGAGGAACAAGGAGGAATGGAAGTGTGGGAAATTAAAGCTAAATGTCATCTAATACTGAATATTTGTAGAGCACTTAGAACAGTGCCTGCCAACATCCAAAAGCAAATGAAACTCATTGTTGTTGAGTCTATTTTGATCCATGGTGACCCCATATGTGTGTCAAACTGCAACTACTCCATAGGGTTTTCAATGGCTATGATCTTTGGGTGCTACTGGTTGGATTTGAACCATCAAGCTGTCAGTTAGTAGCTGAGCACTACTGTTTGCACCATGCAGGGAACTCATGTCTAACATCAATGTTTTTTTTTAATTTATTTATTTTTATTTGGGTGAAGATTTACAGAGCAAATTCACTTTCCATACAGCAGTTCACATATACTTTGTCTCATGTCATTGATCACAGTTTACCACAATGCAACAGCTCCCCTCCCACTTTCTCCCCATAGTTACCTCTTCCCAGTGACCATCCCTCCATACTCTGCTGTGCCCTGAGCTGT
>NW_006921845.1:3732126-3778569 GCF_000298275.1 Orycteropus afer afer | reverse complement strand
CATCTTGCCAGAACTCCCTCAATGTTTGTTAAATGAGTAAAAATGCTCATAGCATCCTCTATCACTTACATGGCACACTAAGCTTTTTTTCACTCATCTTTTTCTTCTATTGGACTATAAATTTTATGTTTTTATTTATTCTCATACATGAATTTTTCATAAAAAGATTTTATATCTCTGTATTTCCAGTGTCAGAATCATTGAACACTAACACCTAAGACACTGTTGGTGCTCAGTAAATGTTTTGGTGAAAACTAGGGAAGGAAAATCACCCAATACTGTTGGGGGTGTAAGATATTGCCATGACAATTTTTGTTCAATATTTCCCTTCTAATTCTTTGCAAAAATTTATTCACTTTGTGTAGAGACCCTGTGTAGAGACCTAAAATAAACTGACTGTTAGATATGATCACTATGAGAAGTGGGGGCATTGGCAATGGGACCCATCAATGGTATCACCTCTCATGGAAATACAAACCTGATTCATCATGCTCCTTCTGGTCTTGATTCTCCGTATGTCAAGGTCACACTTAACTCATAATGATAGGTCATAGGAGTCAGTTTGCATAGCTAACAAGCCACTGATTCTCCCTCTTTGTTACTCATGAAGAAAAGTACAAAAATTTCAATTCTCCTATTTACAACTGGATAAATGCCCAATTGCTTTCTGGGGAAATCTGACAGGGATTGTGTCATAGTCAGTTCCTCCCTCACCCACAGCCCTCCTTATTCATAGATGCTCAGTTGCCAAGCTCAATCTATTTTTTTCTCCATTGCATTTTTTTAAATAACTCACTTTATTTATTTCTCCTGCAATTATCCTGGGTTAAATTCTAATTTTTATCTCCACTACTGCCTTGGAAACCCAAGGAGGGGTCGCTATGAGTCGGATCTGACTCGACGGCAATGAGTACACTATTGCTATATTTTTCTAACTAGCTTCCTAGAACTAGTACGTGTTGTTGTTGTTGTTATGTGCCGTCGAGTCGGCCCCGACTCATAGCGACACCTCCTTGGGTTTCCAAGGCAGTATCACTATGGAAGTAGGATTGCCCAACCTTCCTTCCGAACTAGTACATACCCACTAGAATCTATTCTAGATGTAACTTTCAGTTTAGTTTTCCTAAAGCATGCCTCTGATCACATCATTCTCCTGTTAAATAGTTTGGTCAAAGTCCAACAAATAAATGAACAACTTTATTCACAAAAAGCAAATTCTCCAATGACCTACATGTTACTGTATGGACCGAGAAAGTTAGTCAAACTTCATGTAGCCCATGCACCTAAGGCAAATGTCACTCGTCCCACTCAAGTGAGTCCCTCTACATATCTAAAGGTCTTCCTTGTCCCAACCGAAAAGTCCTTTTTAGTGTCTACCCTGAATTATCCCATCTGCTCTTGAATTCTGCTATCTTTAGCCATGCTTTGTTTTGGTAGCTAGCTCTCAGAATGGATTAAAAAAGTACAGGGATAAAAGTGTCTCCCAAGAAACACACCAGAGAATGATAGCATATTGAGTTGAGAAAGTCTGGAATGGAAAGGCAAGTTAATGGATGCTTGTGATTCTTGTTTGTTCAACACCATACATCTTAGGATCTTAATCATCTACAGATGATTATCTTGATTGTGATGGGCATTTCTCTGCTGCAGTTATGCTGCAGTTACTCAGAACATAAGAATTTATTATATGTCAGCATAATTAGAATATAATAATAGGACATGACAATAGAAACACACTCAGGTAAAGATTTCTGGATATAAGAGTGATGTATAAAGATTATAGAAAGCAACCTAGAGAATAATACACAGAAAAACTACTCTCTTTTCACCCATGATTACAACATTTCCAATCTGGGGTTGAAAGCACCTGTAACTAGGGGTAAACATTAACTCTTCACAGTGAGAGGCAGACATACTACACTACATCATGCACAAATCTGTGGATTCCAATTCTAGAGTTTCTTTCCAAACTCACTGCCATTGAGTCGATTCCAACTCATCGTGACCCCATTGGGTTTTCAAGGCTGTAAATCTTTACAGAAGCAGACTTTCTCATCTTTCTTCCACAGAGCAGCTGGTGAGTTCGAAGCACCAACCTTTTGGTTAGCAGCCAAATACCTTAACCACTACAGTACCAGAGCTCCTTAGAGTTTCTTTAAGGAGGTCTGGTGGCACAGTGCCTAAGGCATTTGATTGCTAACCAGACCGTTGGTAGTTCAAATCCACCAGCTGCTCCACAGAAGGCAGATGGGGGAATCAGTCACATATTAAAGATGGACACAAAGGGTTTCATCTACACAAAGCCTACAATAATTAATAGTCATTCTATCTCCAGAAGTATTATGGATTATAATGATAATAGCCTAGAAAAGAAAGAAGGAAGGGAGGGAGGAAGGGAAGGAAGGAAGGAAGGAAGAACAGAAAGAAAGAAAGAAAGGAAAGAAAAGAAAGAAAAAAACCTGTGGAAGAAAACTTACAATTTAGCCTACTATCTCACCATACTGTAAAGCTGGGACTTTCTTCTTAAGATCTAAGCTGAATTTCTCTTGTTCTTGTTTATTTGACCATCGATTGCTCATAGCCTCTTTACAAATAGAAAACTACTCTTAGCTCTTTCCATCTGGCCAACTGGCTCAGCTAACACACTTGTTCTAATAAAGCCATGATTAAATTTCTGTTCCCAAAAAGGCCATGGAACTTTGCCTCAAAAGAGAGCTACAGATAACATCTCTCAAGCTAGACAGTCCTACCATCTATACAAGCAAGACAGGCCAGGACAGTGACTGCAGATGTCATCATCATTGCTCATCTATGAACTAAGAAAAAAACAAAGGTAAGGTCTCTGCCTATTCTTCAACTAGATCTAAGAGCCACAGAATCAGACATTTGGGATAAACTCCTACATTTATCTGTGAGGAGAAAGCCAAGGAGCTCTGGTGGTGTAGTGCCTAAGGCATTTGACTGCTAACCAGAAGCCTGGCGGTTCAAACCCACCAACCACTACTGGGAAGGAAGATTGGGCAATCTAGTTCCGTAGAGATACCACCTCGGAAACTCAAGGGGGGGTTGGTATGAGTCGAATCGAATAACGCAGTTGGTAGTAGAGCTGTAACCACCAAAAAACCCCTCCCTTCCCCAAATTGAATCCTGCCCTCCCTCCCTCAGGTGGTGCTTGCCTAACTATTCTATCTTCTGGGGAGTGGAGTGGGGTTTTTTAGCAAAATTTTCACTATTTAATTGTAACCCCAAATTTTCCTTATATAGCCATAATTTCTTCCATCTCACAAAACCAAATATTATTCTTGATATTAAGAGTTAAAAAAAAAAATACAAAAAACACAGTGCAGAAGGGTAACAATGAAACAGGATTTAGAGGGCCCCAAGGATCTCCTCCTTTTGACAGAACTATGCTGTGGCTTCCCTTTGGGTCATTTAAGTTGTTCAGAACTCTCTGGCATAGAGATTTCTCAGGTAGCCAAGCATACAAGTACCCTTAGGGCCTCAGTTTCTGGGAAGAAACACTGAAAGCTATAAGGAAGAAGTAAGGACAGAGACCTATCCAACCAGTATTCACTTTCCTGCTCAGAATGACCTCTGGCTTGTTACTTAACATTTCCAAAACTTGGTTTCCTCTGCCATAGAGTCGATAATAAACCAACATCTCAGATGTTTTAAATGCAGGTTATTTAAATGATAAAGCCCTTACACAGTGCCCAGGCATAGGGAAGGGCCTCATATTATCAATATTACCATAGTCAACCCTTGAAACAAAGTGGCAAAGAGGGAGAGTAAGAAATAGCTAGGGGAAGCTATTGAGGGACAGCCATCCCCATGGCCCGGCTGATGACCCCAAGTGCAGGGGTGCAGAAAATGTCTCCCATTCATCCAGCTCCCGGCTTGCTTCCAAGATGGAGTGACAGGGCGGCACGATAAAGGGCTGCCTCACACAAGATGGGCACCACGCCGAGTTGCACCAGTATCCAAAGGAGACATCTCTGTCCAGCATTTCCATCAGGCTCTTCCGAGCCAGTTCCTGGGGTGCACACAAAGACCCATTCAGGATGGCCGAAGCTCTGAAAGCAAGCAGATGAGCCGAGGGGCCAGGAATGGGGAGAAACAGCACAACGCCTGGCACCAACTCCGCAGGGTCCCCGCCCCAGGCAAGTGGGTGTGGAGGGCTCAGGTCTGCAGCCACGGCTGCACTCTTTGTTTTCCCTCAAATTCCTTCTCTGATGGTGGTCCAGGGCATCAAGGACACCAGCTGCCATGGCTGGGATTGAATAACTTCCCCAGAGGAGGCTGGGAACCCTCACCCCATAATGCCAGCTCAGTAGGCAGGGTATCCAGTGGAAACAAGCCATTACTAACTGGCCTGCCATTTCAGAAAATGACTCTTTCTGGGAAAAATGATTCTCAGACATTCCCACCCCAGAAAGATGCTAGCTGTGGCATTGAGGTGAGAAACAAGAAGCTACATAAGTACATAATAGTCACCTGTTCTTCCCCAGGAGATGGAAATTGGCTCTATAACCTTCAGCCTCGGTTTCCCCATCTGTACAATGGGGTGTGATAAAATAATCTGTTGGAATTCAAAGAACAGCTACTGTGAGGGAGTTTCTAAGTAGTAGTAGGTTTATTATCTCAAAGTCAGCAGGCAGGCCCCTTCCTCTATGTGGCTTTCTGGAACTCATGAGGAACTCTGGTCTGGGTCTCTTGTCAGCATGGTCCTGCACCCAGCCCCCAGATATATCAGATCTGCTGCAAAAAGAATGTACCAGTTCTTCAGGTCCTTAGATAATGAGGAAACCAACTCTCCCTCCTAAATATAAGAACATCTGTCCCAACAAAATGACAAGGCAAACACATGACAGAAAACTGTGCCCCTTTTTGCCACCAGGATTATAAGACGTTTCTAAGGGACAACAACATTTCTCAGGTGATTCAATTCAAAAGGACTGAAAGGATTTCCCCACAGTCTAAAGATATTTCTACAACAGTAAACTAGCTGCTCACCTTTCCTGGAATGCACTGACCATATCTACTCACCTAGCTATTTCTCCTTCATCCTTAAGACTTATTACAAGCATCATCTCCTCCAGCATGCCTTCCCTGACTACACAGCTTGAATTAATGCCCCTTCTTCATATTCCCACAACACCCTGGGCACACCTCTATCTTAGGAGAGAGAAAGATAGCTGCCATCAAGTGACTCATACTTACCTTAAATACAATAGAATGAAATATTGCCCAGTACTGCATCATCCTCACAATTGCTAGCATGTTTACATGTATATCATTATGACTGTTATGCCAATCCAACATACCAAAGGTCTCCCTCTCTCTGGTTAGCCCTCTACTTCACCAAACATGATTTGATGTCTTCCTCTAGTACATGATCCCTCCTGATGATGTGTCCAAAGCAAGTTCTATTGTGACTCCTAAGGTATTCATTGGCTTATTCCCTCTTCAACATGGGTGGCCCTACTGGTATTTGAAATACCAGTCCTGAGTCCCTTGCCCAAAAGAAGAGAGCATGCCAGTTTTGGGGTTGGTGATCAAAACTCAATAACTTTCTGGTATTATAGAAACATGCAAGCCACCACAGTGCAACAAACCGACAGACCTTTGTCTTAGAAAATTGTACTAAAATTGTCTGTGTAAGTGTCTCTGTCTTCTTTATGGTCAGTCACTGTGCTTCATTGATATTTGTAACTCCAGTATTTAGCACAGTTCTGGAGCAATGTAGGAGCTTAATAAATGCTTCTTTAACTAAATGGCTATGTCTCTATCTCTAGAGTATTTGCTGGCATAAACCCCCACTTGTATTTTGCAAGACAATCTTTTCCTTTGCTCTCAGGAAGGTCAATCTCATACCTAAACCAATTCTCTTCTGCATACATACATTTCTCCTTTGCTAACCTCAGGAGATAACAGCTGGACACAATTCTCATTCTTGTAGGAGTGAGAATATGAACCATTACTATCACTCACCACTTCTTTCTACCAAGTCAGCTTTACTGTTTTCAGGTATAGTTCAGGAACGAACATTAAGAATCTCAGCTGTGGTCTTTTGTTTCCCTTTAATAGACATATGAAAAAGGACATCAAGAAGCATTTTGAGCAGACAGAGTCTGCTCATTTCAACAACATTTTGGGAAGCACCTACTTTGTGCCAGGGTATATGTGATGTGTCTGCCCTGCTTTCAAGAGATTTGGGACAGGGAATAGGAGATGCACAATCTAACTAATAAAAAGCAGCACTCCATTTCTTTGTGATCCCTTAGTTACAACATAGGAAAGTCTAGAGTGTTAAAAGGAGCTCTGGTAGCATAGTGTCTAAGGCACTTGACTGCTAACCAGAAGGCTGGTGGTTTAAACCCAGCAGCCACTCCTCAGAAGGAAGATTGGGCAATCTACTTCCGTAGAAGTAAAAACTCAAGAAGGGGTCGCTAGGAGTTGGATCTGACTTGATGGCAGTGAGTTTTTTTTTTTTAGAGAGAGTGTTTTTTTTTTTTTTTTTTTTTTTTTAAAGTTTCCAATTCCTGAACAACTTGGGATAAACTTAGTTGTCCAATCAGGGGGCATGTTGGGGAGCCCATAGAGGATAAGTGCCATGTGTCTGCTAACATTCTGAAATAAATTCATTTGCATTTTCCCTGCTAAGAAGAAGCAGACCTCCATTGACCACACATTCAGAAAACTGGCAGGAACTGCTGGTCACCAACCTCCAAACTGGCAAGCTCTCTTGGTCAGGGGCTGCGTGACTTAACGCAAGTCATCTGGGGACACTTGGGATTCTGGTCTAGTGAGCCAGTGGAGCCAGTGGAGATAAGGCTCAGGCAGAAATCTGCCAGCCTAAATAACATCTGCTTGGTTTGAGGTATTGGCTCTGGCTCCTGCTGGGAGGCAAGGGCTGGAGAATGGAAAGGCTGTGTTTGCAACTGGTTACAGCAGGTGGCACAAGTGAGCAGAAGCAACTCCCTGAAAGAAAGCATGGTATTTCTTCTACCCCAAATAGTAAAGACCAGGGCTCTCTGCACAGTTCTGGAAATCTCAGAAAAAGAAAACTGCCCAGACAGAGCATAGAACAAGATATGGACATTTCTCAGTGAAAGAGAAACCAAAGTGGATCCTCAAAGGTATGGATAAAATGCTTAGGATGGCCAGCAAGTTTAAGAAATAAACACACACACACTAAAGAGAAACCAACATAATAACACCATTCATTTATGGGGCAAGATAAACGCTCCTAAATTTGAGAAACTCACACTATTCCAAACCCTTAGATAGCTGATGACCAATATATAAACCCCCAAGAGTGCCCCCCTCCAACAATAAACAAAAACAACACAAGAAAATCCCATCCGTTCTGGGTGTTCTGGGTTAGTAAAGCTCTAATGAGCAACATTAAAAGAAAAAAAAAAAAGGAAATTTATCTACATTGTAAAACTCATAGAAGAAGCCACCTTCTCCATGTTCCAATCTCTGGGTAGGGTGGCTCCAAACAAAAAGGGTAAGAGGGCAGCAAGAAAGTTTCCCTTCCATTTTCACATCCACACAAAGATTCCTCATTTTCTGTGCCCTGAGATGCAGAAAGCTACAGCTCAACTAGTAGGGGAAATGAAGTCTTGACACATGCTACAGTATGGATGGACCTTGAAGACATTATGATGAGAAAAATTAGCCAATCACAAAAGGACAAACATTGTATGCCCTCACATATATAAAAAGACAAATGTATAGAGCCAAAAGTTTATTAGTAGTTACCAGGGGCAGGAGGCAGGGGGAAAAGGGAGGTTAATGATGATGGAAAAGTTGCATTGGTAAAAGGTAGGATTGCACAGCTGCTTATTATAATTGCTGCCAATAAACTGTACACCTGTAAATAGGTGAATTGACAAAAGTGTGTGATAGATGTATTTACAATAATGACCAAAAAAAAAAAAAAAGAGAGAGAGAGAGAGTAGCTGCTGACGCTGCCAAACACCAAACACCTCAGGGGTGTTGGTTCCTTGGTTTGAAGTTTCAGGGACATGGTTTCACAGATATTCCAGTTAATTGGCCTACTAATGTGTTTAGTGCTTCTGTTCTACTTCCTAGTGCATGGCTTAGTGCCTGGGGTCTTCAAAGCTTGCAAGTGGTCATCAAAGGCACAACAATTGTTCTCTATACAAGTGGAGCAACCGGGGAAAGTCAGGAATGGGCAGAGGATATGGAACGTGTGTCTAATCGCCTCCATGAACAACTACCTCTTTTACCATGAGACCGAAAGAACTGGATGGTTCCCAGATACCATTACTGAACATTTTGATCAAAGATTCCCTAGAAGAATCCTGATCAAAGGAGGGAAAATGCAGAGTGGAATTTAAAATTCTCATGGACTCTAAATATCCCTTGATGTCATCTTAAAACCAAACAATAGTTAACTAGTAAATGTCTGCCTTGAGCATTGTACTTTTTCAAGGTATATCTATATGCAATCAAATTGACAGACGCAATGGGAAAGTTTAGACAGGAACCCTAGGGGGCAGAGCGTTTATATTAATGGGTAGGAATAACTCAGAAAAGGAGGGTGAGAATGGCTGCACAACTTGAAGAATGTAATCAGTGTCACTAAATTGTACATGTAGAAACTGTTGAATTGGTGTATGTTTTGCTGTGTATATTCTTAGCAACAACAAAATAAATAAAATTTAGAAGAGAAAGACAAAGCATGATGCTACTTTTATCTATTCATATAGCACTATAAGTTGAAGAAATTTAGGCATCTGGGAATTCAAGCACTGGGGTAAAAGTACTACAAACAAGATATGAGACAATCACTCTTCTCTAAAACATAACATTCAAAACCATTAGATTGCTGAGACATGTGACAGAGAAAATTTTACTGCATATACCTAAGCAGTGTGGGTTGGCTTGGGGATAAATCTTAGGGAATGCAAAGAATTTTACTTATTTTTCCATTTGGTTTGCTTTCACGTTATTACTGCTCTCATGGGGAAACAATTCCAGAAACCTGAGCTCTAATGTTGCATAAATCATTCCTCAGTGGTTACTTAAGCATATATACATATTCAGTGAAATTTCACATTGCTTGAGAAATTGTTAGAACATTTGATGTGTTTGTTCCCAATCTTCCACAAAAGGCAACTGGGTTCACTGCTCAACCAGGACACTGGGTCAGTCGTGAGTCGATCACATAACCTACCACCTGCCAACTTGATGAGATTTCACATCACTGATGTCCCAATAGAGGAAAGTTGAACAGCTATTCAATTCAGACTACAACAAAGGGCCATAGGATCATCAAGAGAAGAAAGATTAAAACCCCCTTTGTGGGATCAGTAAGGCACTGTGCAGGAGGATATTGGAGTTGTTTTTTCCCTCTCTACCTTTGAATATGTTTCTGCACAGAATGTCATTCCTCAACTCACTATTTTCCTTTTGTGGATAAGTCCTGGTCTTCTTGAAGAATCAATACAAATTTTATCTAAAGTTCTTCATGACCACCACCTTGCTCCTGTGCGACTTGAAAACCAATCAGTTGCCACTGAGTTGACTCCAATTCATGGTGACCCCATATATCCCAAGTAAAAATGCGGCTATGACTGATTTTTAAGAAGTGGATCATCAGGTCTTTCTTCCAATGTACATCTGGGTGGACTTGAACCTGAAACATTTGGTTAGTATCCAAGCACATTAACCATTTCTACTACCCAGGAACTCTTGTGTGGTTCCCTTGTTGTTGTTGTTGTTGTTGTTGTTATGTGCCGTCGAGTCAGCCCCGACTCATAGCGACCCCTCCTTGGGTTTCCGAGGCAGTATCACTACGGAAGTAGGATTGCCCAACCTTCCTTCCGAGGAGTCGCTCCTTAGATATCCTATAAAAATCTTTTTCCAAATATACAACAAATGATGTTGCTGTCTCTTTCTTCTCTCCTAGAAATATTCACTCACCAAACTGAAGACTTCTTTATATTCCTGCATGTTAATATTTTCCCAGATCCCTCTGCCATCAAATCCAAGTCAGGTTGTCAGATAAACACAGAATGGTCAACCAAATTTGAATTTCAGATAAATAACAAACAATATTTTAGTAGAAGTATATCCTAACTATTTCTTATGTTGTATTTTTTTTTTTAATATGTAAATATGGCAACCCTAGTCCTAAAACCACTTGGTTCAGATCTTGTTCCTCACTATCTGCCCCAGAATGGTCATTCAAGGCTGCAGGCCATGTTCTCAGCACTGACCTCTCTCCCTTGCCCTTCAGAGAAAGAAGGGCCACACACTGTGTATACTTATAGCATGCCAGGAGAGAAAGCTAAGGTCAGTTTCCAATCTATTTTTTTTTTTCTTCCTGTGTTATGTGAAATTGTAAAATAGAAATGAAGTGTAAGTGCTTTGATTCAATATAATAGTACTTATTCAATTATTTTTAAATAAGAAGGGTGTCACTTTTCATTTAAATATGGTTTTATGAATTGTATGAATTGTATGAATATGACACTTTGCAATCTGTTAAATCCATGTTTAATTTCAAAGTATGGTAGGCTGAAGGTAGTGACATTTACCTTTTCAATTCCCGCTGATTCTTTCAACCCCTTCTCTCCTGGAAGAATAAAGGAAGATCCAGCTGACAAGGTATGAATGTGCAAAATCATAACCCATTCCCATTAGACAGTGTCTATCAATGTGAGACATCTTTAGGTTATCCTTGTCCTCCATCACTTATCCTTTAATTCACTATCATAGCAAAGGGAAGTAAAAAATGAGCATAGTAACTTCTTGAATTCCTTTTCAAATCTCTTCCACCAAAATTAAAATTCTTCCACTTACATCCAGTGTTACAGGTGAAATATTGCAACAAGGATAATTTATCAATGTTTCTCTACCTTTTTCACATCATAACACACATAGGAAAGAATTGGGAGGTTTTATTTGAGGCTTAGTGATTAAACTTAAATTTTATTGACATAATTATTTCAAAAATATAAAATGTTAAGGAAGATAATAAACATGGAACTTGTGTAAAATTTCCCAGTAAAACGAAAAGGAGTTGTGGGATGTCATCAAGAACATCATCCATGAAGAAAACAAAAGGTCATTAAAAAGACAGGAAAGGAAGAAAAGACCAAAATCAATGTCAGAAGAGACACTAACACTTGCCCTTGAACTTAAATGGAGAGTAGCTAAAACAAATTCAACAAATGACAAGATAAAAGAGCAGAACAGAAATTTCAAAGAGTAGCTCAAGAAAGTCAATTATTATAAAGAAATGTGCAAAGATCTGGAGTTATAAAACCAAAAGGGAAGAACAGTCTCAGCATTTCTCAAGCTGAAAGAACTGAAGAAAAAATTCAAGCCTCGAGTTGCAATATTGAAAGATCCTATGGGCAATATATTGAATGATGCAGGAAACATCAAAAGAAGATGGAAGGAATACACAGAGTCACTGTACCAAAAAGAAATGATTGATGTTCATCCATTTCAGGAGGTGGCATAGAATCAAAAACCAATGGTATTTAAGGAAGAAGTCAAAGCTGCACTGAAGGAATTGGTGAAGAACACGGCTCCAGAAATTGACAGACCCATTGAGATGTTTCAACAAGCTGATGCTACACTGGTGGGGCTTATTCATCTATGTCAAGAAATTTGGAAGACAGCTAGCTACCTGACCAACTGACTGGAAGACATCCAAATTTATACCCATTCCAAAGAAAGGTGATCCCACACAATGTGGAAATTATTGAACAATATCATTAATATAACACACAAGTAAAACCTTGCTGAAGATCATTCAAAAATGGTTGCAGCAATATATTGACTGAAAACTTCCAGGATTCAGAAGAGGACGTGGAACAAGGGATATCACTGCTGATGTCAGATGGATCTTGGCTGAAAGCAAAGAAAACCAGAAAGATGTTTATTTGTGTTTCATTGACTATGCAAAAGCATTCGATTGTGTGGATCACATCAAATTATGGATAACATTGAGAAGAATGGGAATTCCAGAACACTTAACTGTGCTCATGAGGAACTGGTACATAGACCAGGAGGCTGTCATTCAAACAGAACAAGGGGATAGTGCATGGTTTAAAATCAGCAAAGGTGTGCCTCAGGGTTGTTTCCTTTTACCATACTTATTCTATCTGTATGTTGAGCAAATAATCTGAGAAGCTGGACTATGTGAAGAAAAGCAAGAATTGGAGGAAGACTCATTAATAACCTGCATAATGCAGGTGACACAACTTTGCTTGCTGAAAGTGAAGATGAACTGAAGCACTTATTTGATGAAGATTAATGACTCCAGTCCACAGTATGGATTACTTTTCCACGTAAAGAAAATGTAAATCCTCACAATTGGACCAGTAAGCAGCATCATGATAAATGGAGAAAAGATTGAAGTTGTCAAAGATTTCATATTACTTGGTTCCACAATCAACCCCTGGAAGCAGCAGTCAAGACATCAGATGACATATTGCACTGGGAAAATCTGCTGCAAAAGGCCTCTATAAAGTGCCAAAGAGCAAAGATGTCTTTTTGAAGACTAAGATGTGCCTAATCCAAGCCATGGTATTTTCAATCACCTCATATGCCTGTGAAAGCTGGACAATGAATAAGGAAGACCAAACGAGAGTTAGTGCTTTTGACTTGTAGTGTTGGTAAAGAATAGTGAAAGTACCATGGACTGCCAGAAGAACAAACAAATCTGTCTTAGAAGAAGTGCAGCTAGAATGCTCCTTGGAAGCGAGAATGGCCAGACTTCGTCTGACCTACTTTGGTCACTTTGTCAGAAGGGACCATTTCCTGGAGAAGGATATCATGCTTGGTAAAGTGGAGGGTCAATAAAAAAGGGGAAGGCCTTCAATGAGATGGATTGGCACAGTAGCTACAATGATGGGCTCAGGTATAGCAAGTATTGTGAAGCTGGCACAGGACTGGGCAGTGTTTCATTCTGTTGTGCATAGGGTCACTATGTGTCTGAGCCAACTTGATGGCACCTAAAAATAAGATCCAATTTAAGGAGCTCTGGTGGTGCTGTGATTAAAGCATTGGGCAACTAACCAAAAGGTCCATGGTTCGATCCCACCAGCTGCTCAACGGGAGGAAGATGAGGTAATCTACTTCTGTAAAGATTTACAGCCTTGCAAACCCTATGGGGTAGTTGTACTCTGTCCTATAGGGTTGCTATGAATCAGAATCAAATTGACTATGGTGGGATTGGTTTTACAGTTTTGGAATAGCCAATTTAGAAACCCTAGTGCTGCCATGGTTCTGTGCTTGGCTGCTAACCAAAAGGTGAGTGGTTCGAACCTACCGAGCTGTACTGTGGGAGAAAAGACCTGGTGACAGGGGTGGCTTACCCAGTCAGCAAGGTAGCACAGGTTTACTTGTGCTTACTTACTAATCTGTACTGAACAATTTCACATGGATTTCTATCTAAGATGTGGTGAATAACATGTGAAACTGTTCACTAGTAATTAAGCACAAGTCAGTGCTTACCTTGTTTACTGGGTACTTAGTCCCTGTCAGGAGCTCTGGAAGCATAGGGCCTAAGGCATTTAACTGCTAACCAAAAGGCTGGTGGTTCAAACCCACCAGCTACTCTTCAGAAGGAAGGTTGGGCAATCTACTTTCATAGTGATACCACCTCGGAAACCCAAGGAGGGGTGTCTATGAGTTGGATCTGACTGGAAGGCAGTGACTTTGGTTTGGTTTGGTTTTGGTAGTCCCTGTCAGGGATTGTAAATTTGAAAAAAGACTTTGATTCAGTAGGAAGGTGCTGTGGGGTTGGAAGAATGGCAGATGCCAACCATACCTAGAAGCAGAATCTTTGATGTGGTGAAAAAAATGTGAAGCTGTTCACTGCAGTTTAGTAAATGTGTATAAGTAAGCCACTCCTCTGCAGATTAGTAAATATGTATAAGCAAGCCACTCCTTGGAAGGAATTTAAGAAAATCTACTTCCTTACTGGTACCACCTTGGAAACCCAAGGAGGGGTCGCTGTAAGTCAGATCTGACTTGATGGCAGTTTTTTTTTTTTTTTTTAATGCTTACCTTGCTTATTGGGTAATCCAACCCTGCCTGATGATCCGTTCCCATAAAGATTGTAACCTAGAAAATCCTAGGTGGGTCAGTTCTACTCTGTCACATTAGATCACTACGAGTCAGTATCAACTTCACAACAATGACAACAGAAGAACCAATCTAAAAAGTAAGAATTAAAATCACTTACACCTTTTATGTTATTAGAAAGAATATAAAATCCAAGAGAAAATTAAATCAGAAAAGAATCTAACATTTTATACTGGAGGCAATTCAAAGAATTTTAGAGATGATAAACTAAATTCATTTTATTGATGGCAAACCACCTGTCACTAAAAATAAACTAACACCAGGACATTTTAACAGGAGCTCTGGTAGCATAGTGCCTAAAGCACCTGACTGCTAACCAGAAGGCTTGCAGTTCAAATCCACCAGCCACTCCTCAGAACGAAGATAGGGCAATCTACTTCCGTAGTGATACTGCCTCAGAAACCCAAGGGGGGTCACTATGAGTCGGGTCCGACTCAACGGCACATAACAACAACAACAATAACAGGACATTTTAACAGGAAGATCAAGAGAAAATGAAATATAGTGTAGCTTCCCCAGAATACTATCTGTGGCAGGTGCTGGTCACATCATTGTAGAAGTTAGAAATTTGATAGTGAAGCCATACAATTAAGGTGAAAATTTCCAAATAGTTGTCAAAAAGGATTTTACATATTTTACTACTATAAGAAATCTATAGCCATCAATCTGTCAGGGTGCACCCGTAAACCATTCCAGGCATCCCTGTACCACCGCAATGATATCCCTGAGATGCTTTGGTCTATAGAGATGACTTGCGTGTGCTCTAGTCTGTATTCAGCCTCCTTTTGGTGCTAACAGCACATTTCAAACAAATATATACTAAAGAAGAGAATTATTTGTATCCTTTTCACCAAATGAAAATTTCCCCAAATATTAAGGATTATAGGACCATCAGGCAAGTTACCCTTGGAAATCAGGGTTACCTTCATTTCCTGGCAGGCCTTGGTGTTTGGAAAGAGCAGTGAAACCATGTTTCACTGATTGAAACCATGTTCAATCAGCACATATTAAGCAACTGTGGAATCCTAGGCACTGGGTTAAGCACTAAAGAAAGTTTGTTTGTTTGTTAAAGCAAAAATACTTGGCCCAATTTATGAGCAGCTTACCATTTGGAGAGTGAGATCAACATATAAGCAGAGATGCAAGGACATTGATGGTTTACCTGAGTCATATCGATTAAAAAGTTCAATAATGTTTAAGACTCAGTGATTCTTCCCTGTCCAAACCAGTTTATGCTATAAGAGACACAGATGATTTTACATAGCATTTTGCTGCCTTTCTCATAAATTATTCTTTTCCCCAAGAACATTCCTTAAATTGGACTCTTAATAGTGCTTTTATCCTATTGTCAAAGATTCCACATTTTTTCCTTCTCACTCTTAGCTAGTCCAGATGGTTTCATAGCTTGGGAAGAAGAAAGTACCACCATTTACCATTGGGCAACTATATTCCTACATGCCTTGGAATGTTCAACCCAGAAGGCTAGAGAGCTGAGTTGAAAATGAACCTCACAGTTCTCAGGGAAAATGGTTTCATGCCTCCCATCCCACTTCCTAGGCCTCAGCAGGGTTTGCTTGAGCAGATGACTTTGAAATTGGCTGCCAAACTGTGACTCTCCAGAGCCTGTAACCTTTAGTCCCAACCCTGGAAGGATCATAGCATTGAGCCAGTTGTTTTCCCGATTCTGTCATGGATAACACATCCATCAGGGAGTCCCATCTGAGCCCCTGCAAAACAAAATTAACTAATGTGCATAAATTAGCACCAAATGCCTACTCTGTGAAGAGATGCCAAAACCATTCTTTCTTACAACAGATGACTGACCATTCTCCGATCACCATCAGGTTCTTTCTGTAAGAAATGACTGCAGCGACAATCAAATGATGATAATAATAATATCTCACCTACATTTAGTGTTAGAGTTCACCAAATGATTTCAAATGTGTTTCCTCATTTGACATTTGACATCAGTGGCAGATGATGTAATGAGAAATATAAAGCTCAAGGAAGTTAAATAGCAAAGCCAAGTCACACAGTTAAAAAGGTGAAGGGGCAGTTGTTGAACTAAGATCTTCTGACTCTGAATCCAGTATTATTTCCCCTACACTATCCAGCCAGAGGTAAGAAGAGAAAAATTTGAAAAGCATAACACTGAAGGAGCCACTCAGATCCTTCCCTTATTCTATCAATCTCCAACCTGCAACTAACCAGCAGTCCTCCAAGAAAAGTTTGATAAATGTCTGAATCACCTTCGGTGCTCAGCTGATTCTGACAAAAGCTGCACATAAACACATCGATATAAGTGTATGAGATATATAATCATCTCAGTATTTAAAACTCTTTAGCATACCCCCACATTGTTCTTCTCCATGCACTAAATGCCTAGAATATAGCAGATGTCAATTCATTCTTTGAGTGAATAAATTAAAGCTTCCCTGTTTCATTTGTAGATATATCTAGGAATGGTCCTTCTGTTTCAGCCAGTCTCATCACCTAGCTGAACAAGTCAACCACAATGGAGTATAGGACAAGGATCAGTGGAGGAGGATGTCATTATGAACCTAAGTGGATCAGAACCATGCAAAATTAACACCAGTCCCTATTCTGTGAAAGCAAGATCTACACATTCTAGCTTCAAAGATTATCGGGGTTCAGAAAATAACAAATGCTAGTGAGGTTGTGGAGACTTTGAGATGCTCATACACTATAAAATAATACAACCACTGTGAAAAGCAGTATGGTGATTCCTTAAAAATTTGGAATTAGAAATATCATTTTATCCAGCAGCCCCATTACTGGGTATATAAATTAAAGAAGTGAGAGCCAGGACAAGAACAAATGTATATGCACACCCACATTCATCACAGCACTATTTATAATAGCAAAAAGGTGGAAACAACCCAGGTGCCCATCAACAGAAGAATGGATAACCAAACTATGGCACATACACACAATGGAATACTATGCAACCCTAAAGAATAATGTAGAATCTGCTAAACACCGCATAACATGGATGAACTTGGAGGACATTATGCTGAGAGAAATAAGTCAATCCCAGAAGGACAAATATTGTGTTAGTCCATTACTGTAAAAAGTCAAGGAAAAGTTTCTATATGGAAGGAAATTTTCTTTATTGGTTACCAGAGGTGGGAGGTTATGGGAGGGAACACTGCTAGATATAGGTAGAGGCAAGTATTGATTTGGGTAAAGTGGAAGGGCAATGTACCAAATGTGAGTGAGAACACAGTGGGATTGAGCAAGAGGAAGGCATAGAGAGGTACACAGGAGGTACAGACAACAAAGGTGAACCCTTTTGCACAAACAGTATTGCATTGTCAGTGATGGCAAACATATAAGAAAGGATAGATGGGTGGACAGGCTGAATGATTAGGTATGATTACACAGGGGGGAGTGTGCCCATGACCATGTATAGAGTTGGCAGACAATGTTTCTGCAAGTGTATTTGTATGTTCTGTAAGAATTTCCAGGTATATAGTAGAGCTGACAAGGGACAAGTGTATAGTCACTTCTTGACCACAGCCAGCTACCCAGAGGGAGCTAGTAGTTCTACCTGTGGGCTCAGGACCAGGGTCCTGGGGACATCAAGCTCAATGACATAACATACCACACAAAAACATTGTTTCACATCCTACTTTGGTGAGTAGCAATTGGGATCTTAAAAGCTTGCAAGTGGCCATCTAGATGCAAAGATGGTTCACTCCTTATCCAGAGCAAAGAAGAATGAAGAAAATCACAGAAGCATGAAAATAATTAGTCCAAGGGAGTGGTACACCATGAGATCCTCAGCCTAGATAACTACGAGACCAGAAGAACTGATGGTGCCTGGCTACCACTGTCAACTACGTGGAGGGGGATCTATATAGGAGATCCTGGATAGAGTTGGAGAACAATGTGGAACAAAACTCAAAATCATAAATAAATAAAAAGAGACCAGATTTGCTGGTCTGATAGAGTCTTGTGAAACCCCTAAGACTATGGCTGCCCTTCAGGTCTGGATTTGAACCCACTCCTGTGGCTTCCAGCCAAACAAAAGACAGGCATATGATCTGAATATTTGTATTAGGTGGATGCACTCCTTGGAGAGCTCAATCATGGGAGAATAGAAGAGTTGTGTACGCACAGGGAGACAGCTCAGGGGCAGGAGTGCATGGGAGGGAAAGAAATGGAGGAGGTGGCTATGGGGAGTAAGTGGGAGAAGAGCTGTTGCATTGTGGGAGATTAGTCAATGTCATGAGACAAAGTGTATGTGAACTGCTGTATGGAAGATGAATTTCCTCTATAAACTTTCACCCAAATCACAATAAAAATAATAAAAAAAATTATTTGGAAAAAGATTATTGGTGTTAATGTATGCTTACTCTTTTGGGACAGATAATTCTTTGTGATAGATATTAAAATCCCATGTTGTAGATGAAGAGATACAGGCTCAGAGAAATTAAATAATTAGCCAAAAATCATACAGAGGCAGAAGTTGAATTCAAACTAGTTTGTTTTACCATTGTATCTCCAGTATCTGATGAGGGTAGTGGTGGTTTGACAGTAAAATTCTCACCTTCCACATGGAAGACCCATATTCAGTTCTGGCCAACACACCTTGTGTGCAGCTACCACTTGTCTGTCAGTGGAGACTTGCAAGTTGTTACGATGCTAAGTTTCAGCAGAGTTTCCAGACTGAAACAGATTAGGTAAAAAGGACTGTTGATCTACTTTAGAAAATCAGCCGATGAAGACCCTATGGATTGCAACGGTCCTATCTGCAATGGATCATGGGGCTGGCACAAGGCTGGGCAGTATTTCGATCTGTTGTGAACGTGAAGGCAACTAAAAATAGCAACAACAATACAATCTAGTGTCTGGCACAGTACCTAGCATCTCTGGAGCTTCATGGAAGTGTCCAGTACATTCCACTTGGTGGCCTTTGTACTGGCTATTTACTTGACCAAAAAGGCTCTTCCTCATATATCTGCTGAACAATGAATAACTCCTTCATCTCCTCTAAGACTTTGCTTAGATTCTGCCTATTCTGTGGGGCCTCCCCTCACCACCTTAAATTGCATCACATCGTTTCCCTTCCCCTGTGTCTTCTGTTGCTGGTGGTATGTGGTGTCAAGTTGATTCCAACTTGTGGTGACCCTATAGGAGAGAGTGGAGCTGCTCGACAGGGTTGTCCAGAGTGTATTTTTTATCAGAGCAGATCACTAGGTCTTTTCTCCTGTGGACTGGCTGGTGAGCTCAAACTGCCACCTTTCAGTCAACTGATGAGCATTTAATCATTGC
Organism: Orycteropus afer afer; assembly: GCF_000298275.1. NCBI lineage: Eukaryota > Metazoa > Chordata > Mammalia > Tubulidentata > Orycteropodidae > Orycteropus > Orycteropus afer. The sequence goes on along the minus strand of NW_006921845.1, from coordinate 3,759,132 downwards.
ACCACCAGGGTTCCTTTACATCATTCTAGGTCCTCCTTATCCTTTGTAGTTTTTTTCCATAGGGCATAACATTTTTTAACATATCATAAAATTTACTTATTTATTATGTTTATGGTTATTGTCTAACTAGGCTTTGCTATAGTATGGAGTTTTGTCTTTTTTAATTCTTTGATGTATTCTGATGACTAAGAATAATTTCCGGACCTCTGGTAGCATAGTGCCTAAGGCATTTGACTGCTAACCAGGAGGCTGGTGGTTCAAACCCACCAGCCACTCCTCGGAAGGAAGGTTGAGCAATTTCCTTCCATAGCGACACTGCTTCGGAAACCCAAGTTGAGGTCGTTATGAGTTGGGTCTGACTTGATGGCACATAACAACAAAAATAGTTTCAGCATAGAGTAAGTGTTCAATAAATATTTGTTGACTTGAAGAAATAAATTAATTGTAGACACTTGTTGTTGTTGTGCCATCGAGTCGGACCCGACTCATAGTGACCCCTCCTTGGGTTTCCGAGGCAGTATCACTATGGAAGTAGATTGCCTAACCTTCCTTCCAAGGAGTGGCTAGTGGGATTGAACTGCCAGCTTCTGGTTAGCAGTCAAGCACCTTAGACACTACTGTTTATTGAATGAACAAAGAGTCAAGATTGCTCATCTTACTTAAAGCTATCCTATGAATAAAGCTGTCCTATGAATATCAGTTACCAGTTGCCATCAAGTAAATTTTAACTCATGGCCACACCATGAGTATCGAAACTCCAACCTTTTGATTAGGAGACAAATACTTTAATCATTTGTACCACCCATGGACTCCTATCCTATAGATATATTTCATTTATTAAACACCTCTTCAAGCTGGTGTTACATAAGCAATTTCATTTAATTAGCCTCCAAATCCTTTGAGATAGATATTCAAGTCGTATATTATGGATGAAGATATGCAGGCTCAGAGAAATTAAATAATTAGCCAAAGTTCACACAATTGGTGTCAGAGCAGAAATTCAACTCATTTCTTTCTAACTCCAAAGCCTGGGGTCTGTCATATCACAACACTCCTCAACATACTCACATAGATATGTCTACCCCATGTGAAACAGGTCTTAGCCACTCACAGTTAATGAGTTAAACCTGAGAGCCTCACATGTCTGAGATGAAGTTGGTTATTTCCTCCACTCTTCTGGAACCAGGCAGCCATGCCTGTTGCTGAACTAAGTCTGAAAATTTGCATTTCTAATCATTCAAGAGTTTAATTAGTATCATGGCCTTAATCAGGTGCACTGCAGATACAGCTGATGTCATCAGACCTTAATTAGTTTGAAGGAGAAAGAAGGAAAGAAGTTTTTGCAGGCTGAGTAAGTCTCCACTGGTTTAAAGGTGAAAGGTCTCAGGAGTTTGTGAATGAGGAAGGAAACCAAGCTTCAGATCTGGAGTCGGTGATTAAAGACTTTTTTTAAGAAACATTACTTGGGAAAGGTTGTTGAAACCATAATGTCTCTGATATAAAAAGAGAGGTAACTAAGTGGCAATTTGAACAATTTTTTTTTTTACAGCTTTATTGACATGTGATTTACATAGTATAAAATTCACTCATTGTAATTATATATTTGATGATTATTTCTAAATTCAGAGTTGTGCAACTATCATTACAATCCAGTTTTAGAACATTCCGATCAGTCTTCAAAATTCTCTTGAGCCTATTTGTAGTCAATTACTGCTTCTAACCCACAGTCTCAGGCAACCACTGATCTGCTTTCTGTCTCTATAAGTTTGCCTTTTTTTAAAATATTTCATATAAATGGAATCATACAGTATGTATTCTTTTATGTCTGGCTTCTTTCATTTAGCAGGCTTTGTGATTCATCCAGGAGCTCTGACAGCGTAGTGCCTAAGGCATTTGACTGCTAACCACAAGGCTGGTGGTTCAAACCCACCAGTCACACCTTGGAAGGAAGATCTGGCAACCTACTTCCATAGTGATAATGCCTCGGAAACCCAAGGAGGGCTCGCTGTGAGTCAGATTCGACTTCATGGCAGTGAGTTTGGTTTGGTTTGGTGATTCATCCATCCATACCATAGCATGTATTAGTATTTGATTTCATTTGATTGTTGTGTAGTATGTCATTTATCATATAGCCCATTTTTTAATTCATTCACCAGGTGATGGTCATTTGGACTATTTACAATTTTTGACTGTCATGAATAATGCTGCTATGAACATTTGTGTACAAATCTTTATGTGGACTTACATCTTCATTTCTCTTAGGAAAATTCCCAGAAGTGGGATTGCTGAGTCTTATGTTGAGTTTGTTTTATTTTTTTTTAAGAAACTGACAAACTATTTTCCAAGTGGCTAGACTGACTGTTCCATTTTACATTTCCACCAGCAATGTGTGAGGGCAACCATTGATTTCAATTGCTTTGAATGGCAGAATATATTTGAAAGTCTTAAAGCTTTGTAAGTTTGGCCTTTAAATTTCAACTTTAAAAGAAAACTATGAAATACCCAAATCACACTGTAGACACTAAGAGAGGAATAATGATAGGAAATTAACTGAAATAAATGAGGTTTCTAGAAGAGAAGGGATTTGTAGCAAGTAAGTGTTCTCAGGGATAGTATTTTCAGCTTTCAGTTGCTAGTAAATTAAATCAACCAATTAAGTAAAATAACTTTCCAGAAAGATCAGTTACATTTGCCATAAAGATTGCTCATTTACCCAGATTTACTCTGAAATTTATATCAAATGTACAGCAAATACACCAGTTTCGTTTACTTCATCATCTCTTCCCTTATTTCCGTATCTTGGAGGAAAAGAATTTTTTAAAGGCTCAGTCCAGTTTTAGGATTTATTATTCAAGCTGGATTGAATTTACTTTCATATGGGAAGCACCGAGTTGTTTCATTTTTTTGGTGAGCTTCAGAAGGAACTCCTGACAAGGTATGTCAACAAAAGAAAGGTGTTGCAGCTAACTCCGGAGGCGTGCATTTAGTTTGGGAATGAATTTAGGCTCCCTGTTGCACAGTTCACCAGTTCATTCATTTGTTCTGAATAACATATATATGCTCCTTGAGATCTCAAGAGGAGTAAGACATGCCACAGTTACTGCAGTGGAGTGTCTTTGTGTTAGGAGCAAAGTAAATACAGGTTGGGATGAGGAATGGGCATAAAAAGGGGAGGAGGTTAGAAAAGGCCTCAGAGAAGAAGTATTTCCTGAGTTGTTATGTTAAAGACAAATAGGTACTTACAGAGCACAGAATTTCTGTTTGGGATGATGAGAAAGTTTTGGGAACAAATAGTGGTGATAGCTGCACAACATTGTGAGTATGATTAATGCCACTGGATTGTATACTGGGAAATGGTTAAAATGACAAAGTTTACGTTTTGTATATTTTACCACAATTAAACACACACACAGTGATGCACTACTACTTACCTACTAGAATGACTAACATTTTAAAAACTGACAGTGCAAAGTGCTGGCAATTATGCAGAACAACAGGAACTCCCTTACACCGTGGGTGGGAATGCAAAACGAGACAGTCACTTTGGAAAAGCTTGGTAGTTGCTTATGTTATGTTAAATATACACTTACCATAAAAAACCAGCAATCCCACTCCTAGGTATTTACACAAGAGAAATGAAAATATATGTCCATGCAAATATACATACAGAAATGTTTATAGCAGAGTTATTTATAATCACTGCAAACAACCCAAATGTCCATAAGCCAGTAAATGGATAAGCAAATTATGGTGCATCCATACAATTGAATATTGTTCAGTGATAAATGGAAGAGAAAATACTACAAAAGGACATGAGGGAACTTCATGGGGTAATAGAAATATTCTGTACTGGATTATCACTGTGGTTACACAGCTGTATGTATTTACCAAAACTCATAGAACTATAGACCTAAAATGAGTGGTTTTCATTGTATTTAAATTATACTTCAATTAATATAATGTTAAAAAAAAAAAAAAAGACAAGTGGAGTGTACAAGAGAGACAGGAGTTGGGGAGAGGGGGTCATTTTAGCTGACTTGCTACAGCACCAGCAAAGGCCCAGAGCTGTGCCACTGCCCACTCATTTTAGTGAGCCCTCCTTCTAGAGCAGGTGACTGAGGATGCTGAATGGGAGTGTGGAATGACAATACAAAGGAATGAATGCTCAGAACCTCATTGTTTCAGGAGCTCCCCCTGGAACCTGTGAAATCAGGATGTTTTTAGGAATAAAATGACTATTAAATAACAATCTGTTTAAACTTGCCACTGGTCTACATTAAATTTGTCCCTCACTCTCATCCAGCTAACTTTGAAAAAGAAAATTGAACTTCAGGGAGACACAAAATTAATCAACACAGGCAAAAAAATTTAATCAGAATCTGTTTGACCATATAATAAGATCCCTCAGAGGCTTCACCTCCCTAATGTCATAGTCGCCTAAGCTGTATTTAAATCCAGCCTCCCAGGTAAATCATTTAATATTTACTATGAATTAGCTCCTAGTTCAAAAGTTTCATTCTGCAGTCATATCATTCATTCTTTCTGTCTCTCTCTGAGAGGAAGAGAAATATCAGTATTATCTCTTTTATGCCATAAACTCCAAAATAGCATGAATTGTATTTATCAAAAACTCTTTTGTACTGGAGCGTCTGTGGAAAAGGTGCAAAACAAATACTTTGTGATGATGAAGCTGCAAATATGTTGAGGCTTGATTTGCATATTGCTATAGATGCTGAATATATAATTTGCGTATTATGTCAATTTAAGAGAGTAGGGACTGTGTTGTATTTTGTTTTGCACGTCTTGAAATGCAAAAACACCAGTGTAATAAATTAAACATTTTAACTAAGTGCTGTGGCACATCTTAGTATACTTATCCTGTTACATGTTTCAGATGACTGTTTGTCAACTAATGTTCTTCTTCAACATCTACATTCATTGCAAATGTGAGATAACATGGTTAGTCTACACTGCATCAGTTTCTGATTGTGTCCTCTGACTGGAAGTATAAATACTGACTAATAAAATAGCCTACATTTATCACATAACCATTACATGCTAGGCCTATGATAAAATGTAGACATTTCAGGTCCTAAAATGACAGTGGTCTAGGAATAAGTGCGCTAAGTACTTTACGTGAAAGACTTTACTGAATGTTCACAGTGATATTAACTAGTTAATACAATTAATAGCCCAGTTTTACAGATGGGAAAACCGAGGCTTAGAACATATAAGTACCCCCGAGACTATGGCCCATACTCACACTTCAGGCCTATAATTGAACTCACTCCCATGGCTTAACTTTCAGCCCAAAATAGACAGGACTATGAGATGAGTAATTATACCAGGGAAGTGTGTGCTTTAGAACAATCAACTGTGGGAGATCAGAAGGGCAGCATTTGTGCAGAAAGAAAGCTCAGAGGGCAAGAATGCAAGGAAAGGAAGGACACAGGGAACAGGTAACTACAGAGAGGAAGTGGGAAAAGAGCTGTTACATTGTGGGGATTGCAGTCAATGTCACAAAACAAAATGTTTACGAATTGTTGAATGGAAAACAAATCTGCACTGTAAACTTTCACCCAAATCATAATGAAAAGAAAAAAGAAGAGCATGTAAGTAAACATGGCCTGGCCACGTGGCAACTAGTAAAGCATAAGATTCTAACTTGGGTCTATCTGAGTGAGCTCTTAAACGATCCCATATTGTTTCTCAATTTCCTAATTCTATACAAGCAATGAAATAAGTGGATTTAATGTGATGGAAAACGGAGAAGGAAATTTGGAGTATGAAAATCCAACCTCACAATGGTTAACTGTAGGAATTATTGGCTGGTTATTTACCCCAGTGATATAATGCTCAATGCTTAACACCTGCTTCTCTGGGGAGGAAAAAGCTCTAATTTGTAGCATTTGTAGATTTCCCTGATGTAAATAATCCCACCAACATGCACACAGTCAGCACTCATGAGCTGCTAAAAGCTGGCTCCTGCACAGCTCTGCGCTTCTTCCGTCCTAAAGATCAAGTTTCTCAGGGCCTCAGAACAAGTCCTGGAAATGCTGGACCAGGGAGAAGATAGTTGCCTTGTTTTGTAGGAGGAATCGGTGCATGGGAAGAAAGATGGTGCTTGGCTCTCTGCAACAGAGTGGTGGAATGCAAGTGCCACTAGACTGTTTTTAATTAAAAAGTGATGACAGCTGAATATATTCCCTGACTCTGAAGCTAACAGCTTCCTGACCTAGACCTCACTCACTAGATCCACTCCCGAAATCAGACCACAGTAGTCCCTGTGGGGCTTCTATTATTGGCTAGCCATCTAATAGATGCAGGTCTACCCAAATCCATTTCTAATATAACCATGCAAATGTGGAGATAAAAGGGAAAATGCTTATGCACTGAATCAGAATCCACAGAGGGAGAAGTGGCCCTAAGCAGCTGTCTGGAAGGCAGGACACCAAAGGTCATTTTCATGGTAGTCCTAAACAGCAGTAGATTAATTCTTTCAGCCATCATTCATAGCTACATCTTTTACCTATCATTTCTCACACTAAAAATAGATGCTTGCTTGCCCTGTTATGACAGCAGTGTGTGTATGATAGTCAAAGCATGGTCTTTGGAGTCAAACATACTTAATGTATTTTATCTGCTTCCAATATAATTTAATCCTCATTATCATTCCACCCATTTTACAGCTGAAGAAATCAAGTCAAGAGAACATAAAACGTGGAGTCTGAATTGAAACAAAACCAAAACTGCCATCAAGTTGATTCTGACTCCTAGAGAACCCCTTTGGGTTTCCGAAGTGGTAAATCTTTATGGAAGTAGATTGTCCAGTCTTCTTCCACAGAGTGGCTGGTGTGTTGTAACCACCAACCTTCTGGTTAGCAGTCAAATGCCTTAGGCACTACACCACCGGAGCTCCTTAAATTGAAACTGAGGAAGACCTAATTCCACGGCCTGATCTTATTACAAGTATAATTTGAATCTCTCTCCCATTACTCACACTCTTCTCCTCCTCCAGGAAATACACTCATTTCTTCCTCTAAGAACTTGCCTATGATCCTATCTCACCCTATCTTCATCCATTAAACCTATGCAGGTTCTAGTCAAGTTCCAAATTTCTTATAATGTTTTCCCAGATGATTCTAAACCAGGTAGATATCCCACTCATGTTATACTTACTGTCTGCCTACACAATTGACATGAATTTTTCCTTATCTCCATGGCTCTCTATTATATATATATATATAAATAAATAAACATATAAACTTCCTGTTGTTTTGTACCATAGAGTCAATTCTGACTCAGTGACAGGTTAGAAGTTCCCTATAGGATCTCCTAGGCTAGAATCATTATGGGAGCATATTACTAGGTCTTTTCTCCCTCTGAGCAGCTAGTGGGTTTGAACTACCCATCTTTTGGTTGGAAGCTGAGTGCTTAACCATTGTGCCTCTAGGGCTCCTTATATGTAATTTGCTTGGCTTCTTTTCTGGCCTAAACTGTAAATTGTCATGTACAGACCTTACAATGCTAAGCTCTAGGTCAATGCTCAAATTATTTTTGAATTGACTAACAATACCCAATCATTCATATGGGACTTTAGAATTCTAGACTTTAGAATTCTAGAATTGGAAGGAAAATTCAATAGTTTTCAATGCTTTTATAACATGCGAAGCCCTAATCTAGGCATTTAAAAACAACTCACTGCCATCAAGTTGATTCTAACTCTTAGCAACTCACACTGGGTTGCCAAGGCTGTAAACCTTTGTGGAAGCAGATTGCCCCATCTTCCTTCCACAGAGTGGCTGGTGGGTTTGAACTGCCAACCTCTGGTTAGCAGTCAAATGCCTTAGGCACTGCACCACGATAGCTCCTTCATTATTGGGATAGTGCAGTTCAAATCCAGATCAGTCTGATGCCAAAACCCATACCACAATGCCCTTATAGGTCATGATGTCTATAGCACTGCATCCTAAACAAAACCCTGGGGTGTGGGTATCATGTCTAACTTGGGAAGAAACTCCAAATGTTTATATTCAGAAAGTAGTTCTTTGGGTCTATCTTAATTCTCTCTTGCTTCCATGTCATGCCATTTCTGTTTGTTTTGTGGTCAAGAAGATGGGAAACAGCTGGCTACCATTTCCTAAACTATATTCCTTCTTGAATGGAAAATTCCTATGATATCATCTCAACTTCCCTTTCTCTGGAATAAAATATAGCACATGCCTCTTTGTTGTCCCTAACTGATCAGCTTTCCTACCCAGACAGAAATAACCCCAGCTATGAGTGAGAGCCACCAGCAGGATTGGATAATCCATGGCCAGATGCTCTTGGATCAGAGATTCATGCTGAAATCAGTCGTCAGAGCAAAGAAGCAAAATTCATGAAGGAAAAAATGATATTGAGAACCAACATGCCCCTGAGTTACCTGCCATCACCACTGGCCTCAAAATAGACTCAGAGCCAGGCTAGGGAGTGAAAGAGCACAAAAATGAGGCAAGTAGGCCATGGCCACTACTAATTTGGGGAAACCATGGATTGGTAGGCACCCCCGCCCCCATCTTCTGGCACCTGGGGAACAAGGGCAGCTGTTCAGGAAATAATAAAAACACAGTGGAGACCAGAAGAGGGGAGCCTTTCAAAGGAGAATGTTAAATGTTTGGAACTCAGTGGCTAAGAAAGACGTTGCCAAATGTCACGCTGAAAGCAGGAAAGCTTGCCTGGGCTGGCTGTGAAGGCCACAGGACAATGAAAGGGAAAGCCTGTATAAAAAAAAAAAAAAAAAAAAAAAAAAAAGAACAATGGCACGAAGCCTGCTCCAGCCTGGTGAAACCCTGTCTGCAGCCCTTACTGGAAGCAAAAGAAATAACAGTCCAGCCGTGGGCTGTCCCACATACCACGCCCCCTTCTCGGTCTGCGTGTTGGGTCAGGAAGGACAGTGGTGGGGCCAGCTCGCTGAAAAGGAATTGGAACAGTACATTTCAAGAACAAAGCCTGTGCCTTTTTACCTGCAGATCAAAGTTCGCTCTTAATAAGATGTATGTTGGAGAGGGCAGAGAGGGGAATGTGGCCCCTTCATTCCATTAAAAAAGGATTAGAGACTGGCTGGCCAGGTAAGCAGTGTGATCGGTGAACAGAAACTGGTCCTTTGGAAATGGTGCTGTTGCAAAACAAAAGCCCTAAGAGACATAATCAGCAACTGTTCACTGCAGCAGGGTGGTAAGCGTGGTGTCTGTTTGTGCATGTGTGCAAGGGCGTGTGCAATATTTTCTGCTGTTGCTAAGATGGTTTCCCCCCTCACTGGCTTTTCGCCCAATCAAAAGGTAGCTGCTCCTTATTGGTTGCCTAGCTTTATCGAATGACCATGACGAGCTGGAGTTGCTCTATCTCATTGGTTTATTCCTGTGGCCCATTGTCAGGGGAGAGCAAATCAGACACCTAATCAATATTTTGTGAAGTGGCACTAGAATCCTGGCAAAATTTGCATTAAATTCCTCCCTGTCTGTGCCTTTGCACTCAGATAAGCATCATATTAACTTTGGGGGTAGGGAGAAAGGCAAGCAATCAAACACTGTCATCCTTCAGCCATTTTGGATGTATTCCTGAGTCTAGGCAAAAATCTTATGCCAAACACGCAACAGAGGAATTAGTTATAAACAAGATGCAAATCTTCTGAGAAGCAATAACTAGGCTAGATTAGTGGTAGCTCTTCTGGAAGAAAATCTTGGATTAGTCCTTCCTTCCGTCTATTTCCTTACTCCTTCCCTCCCTCCTTCCCTGCTTCCCCACCCCTTCCTTTTTTCGTTTTATACATTCAACAAATATTTATTGAACATCTATTCTGAGTTAGGTCCTATGGTGGGCCTGATATAGCACTATATCTAGAAATGTATCTGTTCTAAGCCATTCCATAGCAAAGCAGAGCAATAGAGGGCTAGGGTTCAGTACATTTTAAACCTGGCTCTAAAGTAAATTGGGCTATGATCATCACCCATTGGACACCACGGGACCAGAGTTTCACAGTTGGATGTCTCCTGGTGGGAGACAATGATTCTGAATCAAACATTAAACATCTGAGAATTTTATATACATTTCAAGTAAATACAGATAGATAGCAGTCCTGGAGAAGAGAGAAATTGAGAGTTTCAATAAATTTCCCTGAGAAAAATGAAGCACCCAGGAAATACATTCCATATGCCCTCTACCCTTACTTACTGCCTAGCCTGTACCTGTACCTCTATTTTCCTTTCTGTTATAATGAGTAAAGACACTGTGTTCCTATCAAAATCAACTCTTTCATTTATGCCCTGGCCTTATTCCTACTTCCTGACTCAAAGACCTTCTACAGTTCTCAGAGTCACTGAGTGGTGCAAATACTAACCTAAAGATTGGCAGTTCAAACAGACGTGCCTTGGAAAAAAGGCGCTTCTGAAAGGTCACTTCTGAAAGGTCCCCGTGGAGCACAGTTCTACCCTGACACACGTGGGATCACCAGTAGTTGGAATCAACTGTTTGTTTTTTCCTAAATCCTGCTCAAATGATAGCCAGAATTCATTCTGATTCATCTATGCCCATGCCATGATTATTTTAAATATCATTCTTGCTTAGATTGTAAATATTCTTCTGGTTACCACCCTGTCCCTATTATTCTCCTCCCCTTTATGGTATAATCCTTAGAACAGTTATCTATCCTCATAGACTCCATTTATCTTTCCATTTCCTTTTGAATCCACTTCTGTCAGGTTACTTTTTTAACTTCCCCAGCATCATAGCTATTGTCAAGGTTATTAAGGAACTCTGCTTTACCAAAAGAGTATCATGCTGATTGCCAAAGATCACTTTTCAGTCCTCATCACATTTGACTTATTATTAGAGCATTTTACACAAGTGATTACTTCATCATCCTTAAACATCTTTAAGTTTTTACTTTCTTTCATTTTTGATCCTCTTCCTTCCTTATTGGGGAGCTCTGGTAGCATAGTGCCTAAGGCATTTGACTGCTAACCAGAAGGCTGGCGGTTCAAACCCACCAGCCACTCCCCGGAAGGAAGGTTGGGCAATCTACTTCTGTAGTGATACTGCCTCAGAAACCCAAGGAGGGGTCGCTATGGGTCGGATCCGACGCCATGGCAATGGTTGCGTTTTGTTTGATTGCCTTCCTTATTAGGCTTTCTATCTGTCTCTTTTGTCAGTTCCTCCTCATCTCCCTGACCTTGTCATCCTTTTTCTCTACTTTCACTCTCTGGGTGATCACTTTCAGTTCCTTGACATTTAATACAATCTATACTCCAATGATTGCCAAATTTCTATCTCTTTTTCCAACAGTTTCCTTGAAATCTACATTCATGTATTTGCAATTACCAACTCTCTGTTTTCTCTTATATCCAATAAAAACCAAGAACCCAAATTAGTTGCCATGGAGTTGACCCTGACTCATGGTGATCCCGTGTGTATCAGAATAGAGCTGTGTTTCATACACAGGGTTTTCAGTGTCTGTGATTTTTGACAAGTAGATCACCAGGCTTTTCTTCTAAGGAGCCTCTGAATGGATTCAAACCTCCAACGTTTCTGTTAGTAGCCAAGCACAAACCACTCGCACCACACAGGAACTGTATATCTAATGTTTTTAGTTATCATCAAGTTGATCCTGACTTATGGTGATCCCATATGACACCTCAAATTTATGTTGTCTAAAATTGTGTTTTTGATCTTCTCCCCAGTCTTCATCATTTCAGAGAGAGTGGCAACATCATTCTTCCCATTGCTCAGCTCAATATTTGGACTCAGCTTTGACTCCTTTCTTTTTTTCATACCACAATACAATCCATCAACAAATCCTTTAACTCCAACTTCAATTGTGATACAGAATCTGATAATTTATTACCACCTTCCACCACAGCCATTCAAGTCCAAATTATTATCATGTTTCCCCTTTATTATTGTAATGACTATCCCATGGTCTTCCTGCCTTCACCCTTAGCCCCTTAACCATCTCTTCACCATTTATAGATAGCATAAGTGTCTTCAAATATAGTCAGTTCACCATACTCCACAGTTCACAATTTTAAAATGGCCTCCATCTCACTAGGGGCTCTGGTGGCATAGTGCCTAAGGCATTTGACTGTTAACCAGAAGGCTGGCAGTTCAAACGCACCAGCCACTCCTCAGAAGGAAGATTGGGCAATCTACTTCCATAGAGATAATTGACTTGGAAACCCAAGGAAGGGTCGCTATGAGTCAAATTCACTCAACGGCAATGAGTTTGACTTTCCATCTCATTAAGAATGCAATCTACTCTACCTAGGCACTGAGAGACAATGTTAACTATCACACAAGTTTTGCCCTCGTGGAGCCCACAGTTTATTAGCTATGTTCCAGCATTACTATACTATATGACCATCTTGTAAAAATTTTATTAATCACAAGGAATACAAGGTGAGAATAAGAATGATCTATTATATAAACCTAAGAACAAAGCAAGACACAAACAACAAAAAAATCTGTGCCAATTCAAACCTTATTAATGAATAGTTGTGAACTTCAATTTTTTATTTAAAAGTAGGACACTCTTTTCATATGCATTAAAATAATTTATTATTTTATTTTTGTCTCCACTGACGTCATAAGCTGGCATTAGATCATAATCTAATTTTCAATGAACATAAGACTTAAAATGTCTTTTGAAGAAAATGAATGCTTAGAAAACTGACTTATTTCTTATAGCCAACAATGATGGTGATGATGATGATGGTAACCATGAATTGAGTATCTACTGTGTAAAACCAAAAACCAAACAAGTTGCCTGCCATCAAGTCAACTCCAACTCTTGGTGACCCCTTTTGTGTCATAATCGAAAATGTGCTGTACAACGTTTTTAGTGGCTGATTTTTCAGAAGCTGATTGCCAGGCCTTTCTTTTGAGGTATCTCTGGGTGGGTTTGAACCACCAACCTTCTAGTTAATAGTAGAAGATGCTTAACCATTTGTGTCTCCCCCATTGGTTATGTAATATATGAAAGTTCTTATATTTAAATTACACATTTTCCCAACAACATTTATATCTTTATTTTGAAGGCAAATAAACTACTTCTCAGAACAACTTAAATACCTTTCTCAAGGCAGGACAGCAAGTGGCAGAGCCTGGAATTTGAACAATGGTTGGCATAGCTTCAAAGTCTGTGCCTTTGCCATGGTCACACCATAATGAGCCATTATCTATCTGTACCATTTCAGACTTTATAATAGTCTCATCACTATTATCTCAATGTTGTTGTTATTATTGTTGTTATGTGCCATCGAGTTGGCCCCGACTCATAGCGACCCCTCCTTGGGTTTCCGAAGTGGTATCACCGCAGAAGTAGATTGCCCAACCTTCCTTCCAAGGAGTGGCTGGTAGGTTTGAACCATCAGCCTTCTGGTTAGCAGTCAAGTGCCTTAGGCACTATGCTACCAGAGCTCCTATTATCTCAATAAGGGTCCAAATATTACTGAAAAGTCTTTAGGCTACAACTGGGTGAACAAGGCTCATGTTCTCTAGCAAGGAGCCAAAGAGCCCAGCCTTCTGCTCCCATCTCCCAGTGTGTCTTCAATTGTATCTTATGTTACCTTACTTATATTTTTCATAGCTAAATGAGTGAATTGGACCCATTTACTCGACAGCACATAACAACAACAACAACAACAACCCTTCAGGTTGTGGAGCCAATTTCCTAGGACCTATAATCCCATCCTGTTTTAGAGTTTACAAATCTCCTTTTTCATACATCATGCTTTGAAACACAAAATTCCCTTCTTCCAGAAGTAGAAGCATAACACTATTTTCTTGAGATGCTCTTAAGCTCATTGGAAGCTGAGTCCAATATACCAGTCTTCTCAGGACTAATTTCAATCAATTATTTGCCAATAAATGAAAAAATCTAAACAAAGGCAAAACTGTACATGTGAATGTGTATATTCTGATCTAATCCAAAACAGAACAATATTCAGTGTGATGAAAGTCTTCTAGAAAATCAAGCATCTATTAACTAGTTGTGACTTACCCCTATTCCAACAACAATGTCCCTTTTGGTCTATAGCCTCTATGTTGAATGACTTTCCCATGGTCAAGGGGAGCAGCTCAAGAGGAGAATTCTGTTGAAACAGAAAAGCAGATGGACAATGTAAAACCTCTGCAGAAATAAAAAATGACCTTCTTAGCCAGGTACACTTGAAGCCCTAGCTGGCTGAGTGATTCAGGATAGAAATACAGGTATTGGGAGATGTAAACTTCATTTCAGTCCTCCAAAGAAGAAGGCAGTAACTCATACAAAGGTCTGTGATAGAGTCAACTACATGGACCGAGTAAAGGAAAGTGAATAGTCATTCAGTCATTCAACAAGTATGTCTAAAGTTTCTGAGGCACTGTTATCCGTATTACAAAGGGAAGTTCTTTGTGAAGCTCTCTATCATAGGTACATGTTGCATATAAAAAACCACTGTGATTGAGCTTTTCAATGAATTGCTAAGATTACAGACTACTTATAGGAAATACTTTGACATTAAAAACAAGCCTAGGGGTTGCACATGCTGTTTATCACCAGCTTACAGTCTAGGAACCCAAATAAATGCATTTATTTTGAAGTATGTTAATTTTCACTAAAATATCAGTAATTATGTTATTTTTGTTTGTTTGTTTCATCATAATATTACGTGTGTATATGTGTGTGTGTGTAATGCCTCTCTGGTTTAATTATAAAAATCAGTGTGGCAATTCTAGCTTGATTCAACAAAATTAATTTTGCAGCTGAATTTTCAGAAATCCACCAATGTCCTTAAGATGTGGTATACCCTTGAGACACAACAGGCAGGTGATATGTTTTCATATAGTTAATAAACTTTCTTCTAAGTATTTTTGAATCATATATATGATCTATGATCATAGATTTCCTGATCTTAGCATTTAGAGATACCTTGTGTGTGTGCACGCGCGCTTGCTTCTTACCCTCTAACATTTCATCAGTGCTGAGTGTAAGAAGGGCTCTGAGTCCAAAATCTAAAAGCAGAGGTCTCACAAATGGGTACACTTCTAGGGGTTGGAAAACCATAGACACCAAGCACCAAGGGCATGGATATGTTGGGGACATACCCACTCACATGATTTCAACTTAGAAAGGAACTAGGTGAGTCCTGCCTGTTTCTCTTGGCACCTACATGAAGCCTATAGGGCTTTGCAAAGAACAGTTTGAAGACTACTGCCCTGGCTACCTCCTCATTTATTAGAGAGAGAGACTGAGACTAAGAAAGATAAAATAACTTATCCAAAATTATAGGAACAATTATTGTTGAGTTACAACTAGTTCTCTGGTTCCCAAGACAGAACTTTCACCCTACCAGACTGCGCTCAAGTCAGAGATGACTATAGTCTCTCTAAAGCAAAATGTCTTCTCCATTTCAAGCAACCAAGCAAGCCAGGTTGGGTCTGAGCCATTCAAGGCCATTTGTTAGTGCCAGTCTCCTACCAGGCAATGTCAACCCCAGCATCTGGTCCTGGTCCCCTAGCACTTATGCTCTTGTAATTAAAGAGCTGAAATATACAAACAAACTGTAACTTAAGCAGTACATGGTCAGTGAGTAGAGGCCAAATATGGATGAATGCTGACTCATAAGGTAAGAAGGAGCCAGTTTACAAATTTCCAGTCTTGTTTGTCTCCAGTGACAGGTACATAAATATTGCAATTGCTATAAACAGCGTTTTATAACTCTTGGCCCAAAATATTCCTTAAGCCCACAGCAGGTTTAACAAAACTTGCTCTATCCCATCTTGGCTAGGTGGAATTGTTTGCAGGCCAGTGGGTGGGAGTTATTTTCAGGTTTGTGTCAGGGCTTGATTACTCAGTGAGACATGCAGGAGCAGTGTGGTGGGCATACCCTTTATGCCTTTTTTGTGGAGCACCCCAGCAACCTTCTGGATGAGAGTGCATATGACTTGACAGACTTCTTTTTGGGACACACCATTCTAAGAAGCCACATGCAGACCCTCAGAGAGATCTGAGGTGGCAGCAGTAACACAATTTGAGACTTGTCTGTCTTTCTCTTTTGCTGCAAACTGGTGGTGGTCATTCTGTTACACCAACAAGTTGTATTACCTTTTTTGTGAAAACAGACACCTTGCTACTTAAACTGTGGTCAAGTGCATTGGCATCACCATGGGAGCTTGTTAGATACAGGAAATTCAAGCCTTGCCTGAGGCCCACTGAATCAGAATCTGCATTTTAATAAGAGCTCCAGATGCTTCATAAACACATTAAATCTAAGAAGCACTTACCTAGAAAAGTAAGACCATAATGCGCTGGCTTCACCATTAGCTCTGTCTATAAAATTTCAGTTAGTGGCTCCACTTTAAGTTTTCTGGGCGTTTAAATAGAGAAGGTAAGGACACTAATAAAACCCAAAGCCACCTTAAAATGTATTAACT
Source organism: Orycteropus afer afer (assembly GCF_000298275.1). Classification (NCBI taxonomy): domain Eukaryota; kingdom Metazoa; phylum Chordata; class Mammalia; order Tubulidentata; family Orycteropodidae; genus Orycteropus; species Orycteropus afer. The sequence continues at coordinate 3,742,683 of NW_006921845.1, read as the reverse complement.
TTCAGTCCCAGAAAGTTCATCACCTTCACTTTTTCTCTGTAAGACAGCTGCTGGAGCAGAATTTGCTTTGGATCACTAATGGAGATTTTAAGGAGGAATGTACATTGCGGATTTTGATAATCAGTAGTAAAGATGTGCAAAAAGGGCAAGGAGGCCACATCTTCTGATCTCCTCTAACCTTACAAGAGGAAGACAGGATTACCAGCAGTAACCCAAGGCCTATTCCTACAATGCCAGACATGCTGCCTCCCTCCAACCCTTTCTCCAACTGTTCCTCCCAAAGCACCCACCACCTCTCTCCTGGGTTCGATAATTCGCTGTAGTGGCCACACAGAACTCACAGATTACAGGGTTTATTAGAGAAGCACCAGGCTACAATTCAAGTTCAAGAAAAATGCTCTGTCTCTCTCCCAGCCCACCATTTCTCAACCAAGTCTCTCACAGTCTCTCCCCTAGCAGTGCCTGTCCCTCGGTGTCTTACTCAGCAATGTGTGTCTCTTGCATCTCTTTCTCAGCAGCACGTGTCTCTTTCAGTAGTGCGTGTCTCTTTCAGCAGCACGTCTTCCTCAACCAGCAGTCAGAGAGAGTTCTGCCTCCAGGAGGCCTCCTTTTGAGCTTGGCAGAGTGGCCAAACCAACCAATCATAACAACAGAATTCTAAGCACCTGAGAGTGAACCTCCCATAACATTGTGTTGTGCCACACCCAACAGAAATAACCCAGGTGGATAACATTTACAATCAGGTCCTCAGTTGCTCATTCCACCACTGAGTTTACAATGATTTGTGGGTAGAAAAGCCATACTAAGTAAGTTACTACACTGCAAGATGTTTGTCATTAAAGTAACTCTCCTTCATGTCTAAATAACCAGTGGCACTAAGGCCTTTTGATTTTACCTCCTAAATGTTTTTCTAATCTGTGTCTTCCTTCTATCCTTACTGCCCCACTTTAGCTCAGATCCATATCATCTCTAACATGAACAATCAATATTGTCTCTTAACTGCATAACGGTCTCCCTGTGTCTTGTCTTGCTCTCGCTCAATGCATTTCCGAAACTGTCATCAGAAAGAACGTTCTCAAAGGCATATATGAACAAATTACCCTCTTGTTTAAAACTGTCCAATGATTTCTGGTAAAGTACATATTTCCTAGTTTGTTGGCAAGGTCTTGGGTGATCTTTTTTTTTTTTTTTTTCCTGACTGCTCAATGCTACTTCTCTTACTTTCCTACTTTTACACCAACTTCCCAACACCAGTGTTTCATGCCTCACTTTTTGCTCAAGCAACCCCTCTGCTGGGAATAGTCTTTTTTCTTTTTCTGACAGAAAAACCTCTTCTTATCTTTTAAGACTGTGTAATTCTTTTTATCACCTCTGTGAAGTTCTCTTGACCTTGGCTCTCATTCTCACCTCCATTCCCATTGAAGTAGAGTTGATCTTCCTAAAGGCCTGCTAAGATTTTGTACCTGCTCTGTTAGCATTGCTTCCACTGAACTGTAGTGTTCTTAAATTTGTCTATGTCTTTACATTACTGTAAGAGATTCTGAAGCACGAACCAGGTCACATCTTTCTTTTGTCTCTGAGTATCTAGCACCATGACCAACACAGAGGAGGCACTCAATATATGTTTGATGTATTGAATAATTAAATGAAGATGTCCACTGTGTAAAACAGATCAGCATTCTTCCACTAACATCAAGCTACATTTAACTGCTTTAGTCACATCTTGCATCCCTATTCTTATTCCTGAGGCTGAGAACCCTCTTACACTCTAGTTTCTGATGGTGTAAACAATAATAATAATAATGTTATTTCACATTAATGCAACCTTATTATGTATCACCATCCTCAGCTCTTTAAATATATTAACACATCTATTTACTAAGTAGTGAATTATTTCCATTTTACAGATGAAGAACACTAAGACACAAGAAAGGGTCTGTATATGGTCTGCTTTTTGGTTTCTCATCATCATGTTCTGTCTAATCACTGGATACCTGTATTTCCTTCCCCTTCCTTCCTTCCTTCCATCCTTCCATCCTTTTTTCCTTCCTTCCTTCCTTTGGGTTTATCATATGCTAGGCAATATTCTCATGGGAGCTCTGGTAGCATAGTGGCTAAGGCACTTGACTGTTAACCAGAAGGCTGGCGGTTCAAACCCACCAGCCACTCCTCAGAAGGAAGATGGGGCAATCTACTTCCGTAGTGATACTGCCTCAGAAACCCAAGGAGGGGTTGCTATGAGTCGGGTCCGACTCGATGGCACACAACAACAACAACAACAGGCAATATTCTAAGCACTGCACATATATTATCTCACTTAATCTCTTCAACAATCCATCTTTATTATCTTCATTTTGCATATGATCAAATGGAATACAGGAAGGCTAGCCCATGTTCACTATGAAGTCAGTCAGTCTGTCTTGGAGCCCATATTCCTAACTTCTGCAATAAACTGCAGACTCCACAATGCTAAATATTTTGGGTTGCCTTACCCTTCCAAACTCTTTACAAGTAAATCTGCACATCCCTCTTTTCATGCCTCATGCTCCCTAGCACCTCACAGTCTAACCAGCCTATAACAGATTAACCTGTTCATTTTAACCTTTGTCATGAATAGGAGAGCAGAAGATAGACTTAGAGTCATATATTCTCCGTTATACTTAATATGGATACTTAATTATTGCTGATAGAAAAAATTGCACTCAGGGTATATAATATGAGTATAATGCCCAACAGTTTCAGGCATTCACACTATATAACATCTGCACTAGGGTAAAAGGAGGCCCAACATGCTGTTCCCAAGAATATTTCATTTGGTAGACATTCTCCTATACCTCCAAGCTCCATAAATTCTCTTTGTACTAAAACACAAGATGTTCATTAACAGATAAAGGATCTACACAGATCAAGAAAAGGCCATCACTGTTCCATTGCCTGGGAGAGAGATCCATGGAAACACCAGCTCAGGATTTTATTTGTCCCTAACAAGCGATTTCAATGAGCTGCACATTCACTTTCTCTCACATTTACATAGTTCAGATAATAATAGCTCTCCATTTCCTACTTGTGCTGAGGTCAATGTCATAAGAAGTTGTTTCAGTAATGATTCCCCTTTTCAGTAGTTGTGTGATCAGGTGGAGAGAAGCCTGGGAGAAGAGGGGAAGAAGAAGACCTTTGCTTCTGTCGTGGAGTTCTAAAGCAGACTTTACTTCCAGACACACATATGGTAGATTTTAGGTGGAGGTAGGATTCTGATAACAGAATCCTTTGGGAAGTGCTGAGAAGTTCATAAGTGATTTCACTGCCCTGCCCAATACCCAGCTCCCAAGGTAAGGTTGGTAACTATATCTATAAAAATCTAGAATGCAAAAATCAGGGATTCTGATATATACCACTGATTAAAAATACTTCTGGAATTATCATTTTCAAAGAGCAAGAATACCAATAACATATATTCTTTTCCAATAATATTGTTGTTGTTGTTGTTGTTATTTGCCATCGAGTCAGCCCTGACTCATAGCGACCCCTCCTTGGGTTTTCGAGGCAGTGTCACTACGGAAGTAGGATTGCCCAACCTTCCTTCCGAGGAGTGGCTGGTAGGTTTGAACCGCCAGCCTTCTGGTTAGCAGTCAAGTGCCTTAGGCACTATGCTACCAGAGCTCCAATAATATTAGGAAATGTAAATGAAATGCTGATAAGGTAGTCCAAAATAATTAGGAAAATTAGGATTCTCTTTAAATAAAGAAGAATTCTGACACGTTAAAGTGGGCTATGCAAAACCTCCCACATAATCACTGTTACTTAAAAAATCTAATTTAAGAGAAAGGGGAGATGTTTTGTTGTGTAAATATTTACCACAATAATAAAAAAGAAAAGTAAATTTATAATAAAGAGGGAGAGAAGAGAAAGGAGTACACAGTTGATCCAACAGAAAACAAACATTACCTAATTAATAAAACCAAAAATTTCCTAATTAATAAAACACTACCTGTCTGTCAGTTTGTCTTACTGTGGTGGCTTGTGTGTTGCTATGATTCTGGAAGCTATACCATGAGTATTTCAAATACCAGCAGTGTCAACAATGTTGGACAAGTTTCAGCAGAGCTTCCAGGCTAAAGACAAATTAGGAAGAAAGGTCTAGTTCCAAAAACTAGCCAATGAAAACCCAACAGAGTCTAATAGAGTGCTGGAAAATGGGGCTCCTAGCTTGGCAGGTATTACACAATATAGCCTCAACAATGGACTCACACATGCCAATGATCACGAAGATGGACAAGACCACTCTATTGCACATAAGGTCTCCATGAGTTGGAACCAACTCCATGTCAACTACTAATTAATAAGAGAAGAATTACAACTATGAATATCAGTTTTTGAGAAGACTCAATACAAAGTTTTTGGTTAGAGTCAACTAACTATATGGTACATTTAAATTGTATTTTAATTTATAAATATTTGGTGATATAACTCGAGAAGGATCATGTTCATCTATCTATTCTATAAAAATAAATGATTCCTGAACTGTAATTCCCCAAACTTACACAGGTAAATTTTCAGAAGTCTCAACATGAATCAGTTTTTTATTTCATTGCCTGTCACCTTCTGTCTCACTTTCAATAACAGTGGTTGCCTGAGTCAGGGACATCATCTAAGACAAAGTTCTAGTCCTGTGATGTATATTGTAGGTCTTACAAAAGCAAGACCCACACAGAACTTCAGGAGCTTTGGGTCTTTTTAAAGCAAGACAGGTCATTAAAAGAAATGAAAAGATGTCTTCTGGAGGTTTAATTAAGGAAGTTAATTCTAGGCCCCATCATAGGCCCATTAACCTTTCTCTGTTCCTAAAATATCTTGTAATGTCAAAAAGAAGCAAGGAAGAGAAAAGGAGTAGAGTAATTAAACCTACTTAACCTTAAAATGGAAACATGTCAGAAGATAGAAGCAATTGGTATGAAGCTCCTAACCTTTATTTATGACCCCAAAACCCAGAACCCATATCCTTCATTTTGCTATGTTATCTTTACATTTTCTTTGCTATGGTGCTATTATGGCTGGCTAATATTTTTACCATGTCTGACTTGAACTATGACAAGGCATTTATGAAAATGGAAGAAAGAAGTACTGTTCCAGTACAAAACAACAAATAAATGGCTTCTATAACATTTTCTTGCCTCATACAACATTCCATTTTTTCAAGGAAATAGCTTTCTCTGATCCAGGAACACCTGAGCACTAACTTCTTTCTCCCTCATCTTGTAAGAATGTGGCCTGACTGGGTTTGGGTTTATTCAAGATCCAGGAAAGCCTGATACCTGTATTTTCTTCAATGATAGAACATAGATTATTGATGTAAATTCTTCCAGAATGCTAATATAAGGCTAAGCATGAAAGAGCATAAGAAGAATTTGGCTGCCTTCTCAACTCCAGCAAAACCTTGCATGGGAAGTGTTTAGCAGGTTCCTGTCCCATTAGAACCATCATGGGGCCATGGAAATATAGTTGAAGTTGCTTCCTTTAAGTTCTGTGTTTTGGGCTATATAAGTGGAAGGAGAACGTCCTCCACCAATCCAAAATCTATCTGAAATGCTGCAAGTTCCAAAGATTAACATAAGCAACGAGGGTCCTATTAAACACTAGCAGAGAATGTACTTATAATCTGATTAGGTATGATGATTCTGCAGTCCCCAGGGGCCTCTCAGTGCAACATCTAATATTAAGGTTGACATAAGACAGGACACCTGTATTTTTATTTGCTAAATCTGGCAATCCTACTTAATATCCAACTGGTAATCATTGCTCGTTACCATAAAACAGAACATTATGGACGTGCAAGAGAACTAGGAATGAGCCCTACTGCCTCATTGCCTCATTGACATATAAGGAAACCAAGACCCAGAGGTGGAGTTGTTTTTCTTTCTTTTTTTTTTTTCCTTATGAGAAGATGGAAGGTGAGGGGCAGTGCTTGTTCCAAGGTCCCACAGTGGTTAAAAGCAGCAGTTGGATCAAAGTCAAGTCAGGTTTATACCAATTTTTCCTCACTATTCATCATATTTTTCCTTCAGTGAAAATACAGTATTTTTATTGTCATTCTTGTGTTGTTTAGGCTGTAACTAAAGTCCTCACACTTTGAGTGGTTGTGTGAAAATCATCTTAGGGAAGCCTGGGTGTTTCACTGGGCTTCTATTGTAGCCCTTGCTTTCCTTCCTTATGGAATGAAACTTGTTTGTTTGCTTGATTTTAAGTTATTTCCCAAATGAGCCACATCATCTACACTGACTCTGAAAAGCAAAACCAGAGGAGGGGCATCTCCTGCAAGAAGCTACAAGGCTGAGAGAACAGACAATGACCCATATTTGGACATTCTTCTTCTTGTACAGAATTCAGATTTCCCTCTCTCTCCATGATTCCCTCCTGAGAACCTCTCATTTCTCTCTCAGGCATCATTTTCACTGCATTATCTCTTCCATGTAGGGTTCAGATGGTTGCCATTGGCTTACTTTAATTACTGTGCACTACTGAGTCATTACAATGTCAGTGGTGTTACATTTCAATGTACTCAAATACCAGGAGCTGAAGTCACAGCTGATGACAGTCACAGGGAAGCCAGGCTTGAACTAAGCTGGGAGATAATTAAAACAGGCAGGAGCGGAGATTGTTCATATCGGCCTCTCCTGAACTCCGACCCAACCAGCCTCGTTTGGTGTCATGTCTTTCTTCCTTTGTCATATTCATTTTCTCTCCAGCAAAGGTTACCCTGAAGTGGACACCTAACAAGGATGACAGTGTTATGAGCAAGAAAAGAATGCAAGTGGAAATATGAAATATTTGTTCTAGAAGCTGTCTCTTGGGGGTTTAAAATCATCATGGAATAAAACTAGGATGGAATGCTCAGAGCTATAGCAAGTGTGCCTCTCTGGAGCAAAGACTTCACTAGAGTACTTACATTGTGTCTACACAAGGGTGAGCAGAACTTTCTTCCCATTGTACTAGTTAAAGAGAAAGAACAGAAAAGTAAAAAGTAGCTAACCCAAAATCACTGATTGATAGTTTTGGAATTTACATAGGCAAAAAGTATCGATCACAGGCAGTCACCCAGACATATGCATTGTCACTTATTCAGAAACCTCCCCACCCACTAACCACCACTGTCATTGAAGCTAAGGTGAATGCTTTCATTGGCAAACAGAAAACTTGCCTCTATGTGGTTGGAGTAAATTAATTAGCTTTATTAGAAATCAGGTGAGACTGGGTTATAGTACATACTATTATGGGGATTATGGACATACACACACACACACAGAGTAGTTCCTCAGTGTTGCAAATGTTTAATGTGTTCACTGCTAACTGAAAGGTTGGAAGTTTAAGTCTACTCAGAGGTACTTTAGAAGAAAGGCCCGAAGATCTGCATTCCAGAAATATTAAAAACCCACTGGAATACAGTTCCAGGAGCTCTGATGGTATAATGGTTAAGGCACTTAGCTGCTAACCAAAAGGTCAGTGGTTTGAACCTACCAGCTACTCCATGGAAGAAAGTTGAAGCAGTCTGCTTCTGTAAAGATTTACAGCCTTGGAAATCCAATTGGGATCACTATGAGTCAGAATCTACTTGATGACAGTGAGTTTGGTTTGGTTTTGGTTTGGAGTACAGTTCTACTCTGATACACACTGAGCTATCATTAGTCAGAGTTGACTTGACAGCAAGTGGTTTTCAAAAAAGTGGATGGCCTAAGATCTGACTTCAAACAGAGAAATTTGGCAAACTGACCTGAACCACACAGTTGATTCTATTTCTTGGGTTAAGTAATTTTAGACAAGAGTAAGCCATGAGGCCATCTCTATTTCATTTCCCAATACTCAAACTTTAATTCCTTTGACAAATATCTATTAATCACCAACTTTATATCAAGAACTCTGTTTGGCACCAGGAATATAACTGAACAAGGCAGAGCCCCCGTATGGAGCATACCTTCTAGTGGAGTAGACAGATATTTAGCAAGTAAAACACGTAAATAAACAGAACAATTACAAAGTGTAGTGAGTAATAGAAGAAAACCAACCAGCTGTGATGATAGAAAAAAGTGGTAAGGAGAAAAGTGACCAAGAAAAGCCTGTCTGAGGAGGTTATATTTAAAATGAAGCATGAGAAATGAGGAGCAGCTAACTAAGAGCCAGAGAGGGGAAGAAAACAAGCGCAAAACTCCTGGGATAATAAAGAACTTAAGCGTTACAGAAACTGCTAGAAAGTCAGGGAAGTTTGAGAGTAATGACAAGGGAGAAGCTTGAAATAAAGTTGCACAGTTAGGTAGGTGGGCAAAAGCCAGATACCATGAGGTACTTAAGGCAAAGTAATGAGTTTGAATGTTTTCTAAGTAGAATTGGAAATCATTAAAAGATTGAAACAAGAGAAAGACATGAACTATTGTTGTTGTTAAGACTTCTCTGGATACTATAAGGAAAATTGTTTCTCAAAGGGGGGATGAGAGGGCAGGGTGGCAGCAGAGAGATCATTTAGGTGGACACGGCAGTAAATGATGATGACTTGAGCTAGGATGGTGGTAAGGGGAGATGAAGTTCATTGTAGATGTAAAATCAATAAGACTCATAAACTGAATGTTGGGAAGAGCCAAAATTAAGGGTAACTTCCAGTTTTATGACCTGAGCCTATGAGTGGGAGTGATGTGCTTTGTTTTTCGGGGTAAGACCAGGAGAGATGAAGGTGGGTGCAGTGAGAGTTTAGAAGCAGAGGAAAATCAAGAATTCTGTTTTGGCATCTTGACACTGAGATGCCTTTGAGGCATTTAATTAAAGACATCATCTTTAGTTATATAGTTATATATAAAATTATTGGGAGCTTTGGTGGTATAGTGCCTAAGGCATTTGACTGCTTACTAGAAGGCTGGCAGTTCAAACCTACTAGTCACTCCTTAGAAGGAAGATTGGGCAAGCTACTTCCATAGAGATACCACCTTGGAAACCCAAGGAGGGGTCACTGTGAATCAGAATTGACTTGAGGGCAGTGAGGTTTATTTTGGTTTATGAAATCATTAAAGCTAAATTCATAATAGCTAAATTAAAGTTTAAAGGCAACTATCACTTGTCCACTTACTTTAGACAAGTCATCTGGAAAGACCAATTGCTAGAAAAGGATATCATGTTTGGTCAAGGAGCGGGCCAACAAAAACAAGAGAAACCCTCAATGAGATGGACTGACAAAATAGCTGCAACAATGGACTCAAACATACCAAGAATCATGCAGATGACAGAACCAGGCAACACTTTGGTCTGTTTTACATAAAGTCACCATGAGTTGGAGCCAACTTGATGGCAACTACCAACAACTAGTCATATAATTAAACATATGTACTTGGAACTCAGACAAGAGGGGAGGGATGATGATATAAATGTGGGAACATTAACATACAGATGGTATGTGAAGTCATTGGATTGGATGAGCTCACATAGGAAAAGAGTGGTGATAGAGATACGAGGAGAACCACTAAGGCTCAACAGAGGAGGAGATGTTTACTGATATGATAGGAAGAAGGGTGATTCAAGACACAGCACCAACCCAGGGTCAATGGAACTGAAGAGAGAGAGAGAAAGCAAGAGAGAATGTGTCGCCACTCCAGTGTGCGTGCCTATTTAGAAAACCACACAGATCCCCATGAGGATTTATTGAACAACCCAAACCCACTCACTGCTGCTGAGGGAATTCCAATTTGTAGCAACCCTACAGGACAGAGTAGAACTGCATCATAGGGTTTCCAAGGCAGTAATCTTTACGGAGCAGACTGTTACGTCTTTCTCCTGCAGAACAGCTAGTGGCTTTGAACCTTTTGGTTAGTAGCCAACCACTAAACCTCTGTGCCACCAGGGCTCTTTCCTACTATTTAATACTGTGAAAGAATTATTATCTGATATTTTATTTATGTGTTTACTGTCTTTACTTCTCACTGAAAGGTAAACTCCTAAAGGCAAGGGTACCATTTCGTCATCACTGCTTCTCCAGCACATAGAACAAGTGTTTGTTGACTAACTGATGGACTGTCAATCTTACTATATTCAAGAGACTAACTCATTGATGTCTGCTTCAAGCTGGCTTCTAAAAGACCATTACTCAGTCCTTGCTACTTCCTGCAGTTTCACCTTTGTAGAATAAATATCAGAACTTTCTAATCCTGACAAAAGCATGCCACATTATCTCCTTTTCTTGAATCCATATGGATAGGAGAGATGTTCATCTGTCTAGGGTGCATTTTTCTCCCCTTAATTTTGTCAAAAAAATAAAAAAATCACACATAAGAGTAAAGGAACTCACTTGAACAAAAAGGAAACAAAGATTTAACTGAATCACTTGTAAGAAATCTGGACTTCAGCATATTTCTATACAGGGAACATCAATAAAGCAGACCATCAACCAGGGAAGAGCAAATGTTACTGGAGGATTTCATAAGAATAAAAAATTAGTTTTCTGGGGAGGCGGGGCAAGATGGCGGACTAGGCAGAAGGATTGCACAGACCCTCTTCAACAAAGAAAAGGGAAACCAATTAACACAG
>NW_006921845.1:3714096-3725999 GCF_000298275.1 Orycteropus afer afer | reverse complement strand
AAAAAAAAAAATCACCTTTTGTTCTCATAGGAATCTCAGCTTCTCTCTCCAACCTGACTTTCAGGGAGGCTGAGATAAGAAAGGAGTCCCGGGTGGTACAGTTAACACACTCATCTGCTCACTGAACTGTTGTCCATTTGAATCCACCCAGAGGTGTCTTGAAAGAAAAGTCTGGTGCTCTACTTCTGAAAAATTAGTCCCTGAAACCCTATATGGTGCTTCTACTCTGACATACATGTGGTCACCATAGATCAGAACTGAATCAACAGCAACTGGTGGGATGGAAGCAAGAAAAGATTCACCTTCACTACAAAGATGAACAAGTTTAGTGGTTAAGCCATCTCAGCAAAAAAACTGTGGAATGTATTTCTGAAACATATTTTGGGAGAGATGCAATCCCTTCCCACCATCAAAACTGAAACTCCCTAACTGTAGTCAACTCATAAAGGTCCAGAGTTAGAACTATAAGTGATGTCAACATGACATATGGAGAGATTTTCTAGATTTTGTAATAAAAGAAAACTGGGTTCTAATTCTGACATGTTGGCTACGTACCTTGGACAAAATACTCATTTTTTCTGGAAGATGGATTAATATCACTGTGCATGGTTTTGTGAGATTTAGGTATAAAGCATAGACAGCTGGTACAACATATGGCTGAGAATAAAGAATGGGAGATAGACCACATACAAATGCCTGCCTGCTACTGTACTATGGCTCTAAGGACTCACTGAAGACAGAGGTAGAATAATGACAACAGATAATATTTTTAAGATCGTACTATGTGTTGGACACTGCTAAAGAGAAGTACTATTATGCTCCCTCATACTATTACAGATGATGAACCTAAGGTATAGGAAGGATTTCCCTATGTCATGCAGTGGTTGATGTGCCTTTCATACCCAGGCATTTGAACTACAGAGTTCTGTGCTTTGCCACTACCATCAGTCTTCCTAACTATAAAATGGGAATGTTGGACACTATTGGATGGTGAAGGCCATGTCCCTTAGAATCCCGTGGTTCTGTGGTTTATGATGGTTTTAATCCACTAAGGTCATCCACTAAGATCAACTAGCTTTTCAAAATGACTTGACTAATAGAAACAGAAACCATGAAAGTCTGCAAGATGGAAACCATGAAAGTCTGAAAGTCTCATACACCCCAAGTGGGCTAAAAGCCATGGTATTGCCTAATTTCTCATAAAAGAAATGGCATTTTTCAGAGGTAACAATGGGAAGCACTACAGTGCCTCTCTAGTTCATAATCTTGATAGTCTTGATAGAATTTCCTGGTGCACTCAGACATGAAATACTTTATACTATAAATGCCAAGAAAAGTGATGGACCTAAAGAGATGAGATCCGGTCTAGAAAGCAACTTAAGCTACAATCACACTGTCCATGACCAGTCATTACAGTGTGGGAAAATAGGCAGATACCCAGAAAACAGCAGTCATGTGGCCCAATCAACATTGGAAGTTAAATATCTAACACTAACATCTTTGCCTGCTAACCAGATGGCTGGTGGTTCAAACCCACCAGCCACTCCTCGGAAGGAAGGTTGGGCAATCCTACTTCCGTAGTGATACTGCCTCGGAAACCCAAGGAGGGGTCGCTATGAGTCGGGTTTGACTTGACGGCACATAACAACAACAACAACAACAACATCTTTACCTTTCCTTTTGCCTTTTCTGTTTAAGAGTATCAAATGGGAATCCAACAGCAGATTTTCTTGATCCAATATGATTGGCCATCAAATGTTCAGGTATGCTTGATAGTATTTCCCCCCATTAAACAGTAATGATTAAGTTCCATCAGAAAAGGCTGACAAAAAAGCTGTGTCGTGGCTTCAGTCTAAACTGTTGAAGCATCAGAATTATATGGTACTTTTATTATCTTGTGGAATGCATGTCCCTGGGGTACTCCTTTGAGTTCAACTGAAATGACAGTTTAATTCTCAGTAAATGAGTGCTAATTAAAATGCTGGGGGAAAGACTGTCATAATTGAATAATGAGAATAATGCAGCATACATTTGTTTAAAGGTTCCTGTAAGCTGAATTTAGGGATCAAAAAATGGTCTCTAGGAGCTTCACAGGCTAAATCAACTCTCTGAAAAGCTTTTATTACTCAGTGTGTGTAGTCACCAAGTTAAGTCTCCACCTTAAGTAGGAATTGTTTTAAAGTTTCCACAAGAGTCTAGTTCTTACTTTCACATTTGTCCTTTACAAACTGTTTGTGAATGTGTTTCTTGCACCTACCTTTTCTGAAAGGTAGGCTGAAGGGGAACCAGTGGTGTTGAAATCCATTTCTGATTTACTCAGGCTAGTAGCTGTGATGATCTTTCAAAATTCAGGCCTCTGGAATGGAATACTCTTTGACATAACAATGGTATTATAAAAATGTAGCATTAGACAATACTAAGATTAGAAGGGCTCAGAAGCAAGCAATGTGGTTTAATGGAAAGAATATTGGGTTCTAATCTTAGCTTTGCCAGTACTATAGAATGTAACTAATTTAGCCCAGATTCTCATCATTTAGTTAAATCTGTTTGGAATGTAAGATGAAATAATATATTTAAAGTTACTTTAAAAGAAAAAAACTATATAAGTGAAAAAGTTATCTTTAATAATTAGATGACTGGTATGAATACTATAAGCCTTATATTTTATCCTTCAATTCAAGTAACTCTGGTATAAATTCATTTGAACAGGTTAGGTTCATTTGTTCAGGCTCATTCTAGTACTGTGTGTTATTAGTAAAATCTGAATTATCCTAAAACACAAAATTTATCCTTAATCCCACAGAATGTCCAATTTACAGACTATTCCTACCCCCAGCTGCTGAGATAATTGGATTGACTTTCATGCTTCTCTGTTTCTACATTTCCTTTTGCTCTTCCATCCCAGTAATAGTTAATTTCAAAGGCTTCAGGATTGTATTGAATTCCAGCCTATTCAGTGAGTTTCTGCTCTGCCCTTAAAGATCTATGGGAAAAATAAATTCAATAACCACCTTCTATGCCTAACAACTTTTTACAGTCAGTAAATTCTGTACAATCTGAATTCCTTGATTGTGAAAAAATGTCCCCAGGGCCACCCATTGGGAGGCCTCCCATACACTTACTAATCCAGCACAGTTTAGAAGCCTTGACAGCTCCAGCGGTGCTGCTTAGACACCCCCCTTATGAATATGCAAAGACAATCTTTCACTTACAAAAGAAACTGATATAGCCATTATGGCCTGTGGTTAATCAAACCTCCATTCACTTCCCTCTGCTTTAGGAACCATCATCAAGAAACTGTGTTGCTAAGCAAACTTAGCAGTAAGGACCAGGTTCCCGTAAAACTGATTGCCTAGAGGCCAGCTTGCTTAGAAGTAAGGATTTCCAGCTTTCCTGGCTTCTAATGTGATTTCCCATAAAATACAAACTCACCATTCAGTTAAAAGATGATTTGAAAGTTGCTCACTCATTCCTCATTCTAACAAGTTAGAGTTTAAACACACACACACACACACACACACACACACACACCAGGTCCTTCTACTTGCTTCTGTAACTGCTTCTTGGAAAACATCCAAGCTTAGGCCAAGGAAATGCATAATAGGGAAGCTGCTGACTTTCCAAGCATCTGGTGAATTCACAACTTTCATTGAGCCTTACATAATATATCATCAATATTCATTCTTTCGTAGACATCTATCTTAGTCATTCCCACCTCCCCCAGGAAACACGATCAAGAGAAAACATAAAGGACATTATATTGCAAATTCTAGTGGAAAGTACAGTTGAGTAGAAATTTCCCTCCTAGCTTTGCAACTAATTTAAGTGTGACCTTAAAAAATAATAAACTATCTGTGTCATGCATTTCATAGCCCCCAAATGGGAGAATAATGTTTTCTATGACACCAAGATGAGGCATTAAATCTACTCACACTAATAGTTGAGCATTTTTCCTAAATGGCCTGGATTGTCAGGCTCATCTAGGTTAACTCTGTGTTGTAGGATGTAAGTGCTAATTTCCTCAAGTGGATGGTAGGCTAGTGGTCTCAATTTACCATTCCAGGCAACAATTTTAGTTTTCCACTAGAAAAAGGATTCAAGAAGATATGATTGATACCATCATTTGGAACAGGCTTCTGGTATAAACAATCAAATAGATTAACCTCTTTGTTACTAAATTCATTTTGGAAAAAAACACTAAAATAATTGGTGCATGTGGACTATAGATTATGTCTTCCAGTGTTCACATTTAATTGTTCATACCAAGTACCTTGATTTTACCCTAGGCTATTTCTATATAATAAATTTGAACAAAGAATAATGTGTCTGCCCTCAATCTAAGCTACCTTTTAAAACTTTTCAGCCCCGCCTGACTTTTAGCTTCTTGAGGGCGGAAACTGTGTGAGATTTTGGTATCCCTGGCATATTGTTTGGTATATGTGAGGTTCTGATTAAAAAGTTTTGAATAAATAAATAAATAAGAAAATGGTTAATGTAGTATTTTTGTCAGTGGATATGGCATAGGTCAGTGTTTGCCAGAATATGGTTCAGAATTATCTGAGGACTTGGTATAAAATGAGATTTCAAACTCTTTTTGAGGCTTACTGAATCCCAATCTCTGTGAGAGTGGCCCAGAAATCTACAGTTTTAATACACTTTCAGCTGACTCCTGGGCATATTATGGTTAGAGAACCTCTGCTTTGCCTTTTTGACTCATAAGTATATTACTAACTTTCCTTGAACTGTCCAGTTAACATGAAGCAAATGGTCTAATAGATGATTCCTCTGTTCCAAAGCCTTAATGTTCATACTTGGTTTGACTGTCCATATAGCTGATGTTCCAAAAGCCTATCAGTACAGTAATCCTAACACCTGGGCAACTATTTGCTGTTCATCCATCTCTGATATATGAATGAAATTTCTCCTCTATTTTGCCATTGTATTGCTTAATTATGGCTTTCCTGTAGGAGGAAGCTAAGGCACTCTGGTGGTGCAGTGCCTAAGGCATTTGACTACTAACCAGAAGGCTTGTGGTTCAAACCAATCAGCTGCTCTGTTGGGACAATCTACTTTTGTAAAGATTTTCTAACTTGGAAACCCAATGGGGTCACTATGAGTTGGAATCAATTCCATGGCAGTGAGTTTTTTTGTTTGTATGTTTTTGGTATAAGGAGAAGCTAATAACATTTGGTAGCATGGTGCCTAAGGCACTTGACTGCTAACCAGAAGGCTGCTGGTTCAAACCCACCAGCCACTCCTTAGAAGGAAGGTTGGGCAATCTACTTCCGTAATGATACTGCCTTGGAAACCCAAGGAGGGGTCGCCATGAGTTGGGGCCGATTCAACGGCACATAACAACAACACAACAACAATAACATTTGAATCCATGATGGTGTGTGGGTATGTTCTCATGATCTCATGTGCTTAAATGTTAAATGTTATGATTTTGTTTTGTTTGTTTTAGTCAGTTCATTCATCAGCTTGCAACTCATCAAGTGTGGTTTCTTAATGGCAAGCATCCATGGTTGCTCCTTCAGTCAATGCTTGGCTTCTTATGTCCCTTTCTCCTTCTCAGAGCATTGTAAAAGATCTCTACCTGCTGCATCTTATGAAGAGGGTTCTTTGTGAGTCACCTGTGGATTTTTATATTCAGCCATGAATAAACACATGACAGTACGTTCTAATGAACATTTGGGTCTGCATTCCTGAAAGATATACTCCTCCGGGGCACCATGGCATAGCTTTTAAAAGCAGCCCTTGTCTAATAACAGTTAATTTGAATTAGGTTCTCATCCAAGCCTTCAGTGACATTTTCCATCCAATCTTCTTTTTGAGAATTGACATGTCTGGCACTTCTGTCAACATTGTACTCAGAACCTCTGTGACAGGACCAACATTCTTCAAGGGCAGGGAATGACTCTGTCTTTTTTTCCTTTCATCTCACTCTCTGTGTCTGCCAAAAGCATTAGAAAAAGTCCAAGAGAATGTATAATCCTATGCAGGTTGCAATGCAGATGTGTGATTTAGTCATTAAGCATAAGTCAGTTTCTCAGGACTTAAAAGTCCAGAAAGTTACAATTGAAGAGGGCGGAGGGGAGTAGACATGGCAAAGTGCTGGATCCTCAGCTTCTCCAGGCCACCGCTGGCTTTTCAATGGCTCATAAATCCTCTCTGAAGGATTGAGTTTCCCTCTCTGATGGCACTGACCATGCCGCTCCTCTGCTTCCCAGCCTTCACTCTGGCTGCCCTGGGATTTCTTGGTCTCATTTGTTGATCACCACTGCTCTTAACCTGCTTTGTCCTATGAGGTCGCTGATGCTGCAGTCACATTGGGCCTAAAACAGACTGGACTACTTCAGAATTGCAAGGTACAAATTGAAGTGAAAGTGAATGAGAAGCAGAAGAAGGGTTCTTCCCTTCCCCTACATTAGAATGGTTTCATTAAGTTCAAGCAAAAAAATATGTAGTTCTTTCTAGGTCTCTTATAGTGTCTCCAGTATAAAACTTAATTCATTTGACTTGCTTTTTTCAGTTACTTTCATTAAAGAACAAAAATAAAAACACTTACCACTATTACTTTATGACTCTGAGTTAGAAAACAATATGAATCTGATGACACCCAAGACCAAGCTCTCTGCTCTCCATCTGTGTTGGGCAAGGAAAGTGCAGTGACTATACCCCCAGTTGTCCTAGTCCCAGGGCCAACCATTGGCACTATAGCTTTTGCCTGTCCAATCATTACTTCTCCTCCTATGAGACTCCAGCAATCTACCTAGCAAGGCCAATGCCCCTGAGCAGCTATCTTCCAGACTGTTTGCTATGCACAACTTAGCCAGATTCTGCCACTGAGATGAAGGTGAGCTCCTTCTAGCTATCCAGTGAAATTACCAATTAAATCAGAGAAACCCAATTGGATCCAATGAATGTCTCTGACTCAGCTGGCCCTAGGGAAATAGTGACTGCCAGAAGGTGGTTCAGAGCAACTCTTTGTAATATTAATTTCATGTTGCTTAAAGATGTGAAAAAGACCAAGTCTACAGTTTCTGATGTTTGACAAAACAGACTGCTGTTGGATCATATTTGAACAGACAGCTGTATCTGAGTATGCCAAAGAAAACCTTCCAAGGCAATCAAGTAAAACCAAAAAGAAAAAAAAATCCCACTGCAGTTGAGTTAATTCCACTTCATCATGACCCTATCGGACAGAGTAAGATTGTCCTACAGGGTTTCCAAGGCTGTACATTTTCACAGAAGCAGACTGTCACATCTTTTTCCCACAGAGTGACTGTTTTCCTATAGAGTGAGCTTTCGGTTAGCAGCCCAGCACTTTAACCACTGTATCACCAGGGCTCCTTACAGTTAAGAAAGGTCAGCAAAAATTCCCCAGATTAGCTAAGAACTGGATTAGACAGATCTTAGTCTCATGAATCCTAGTGGCACATTTGTTCATCCATTTGTCATTCATTCACTAGTCATTCAACAATTATTTATAGAGCTCCACTCTATGCTGGAGGCATGGTGGCACAGTGGGTAAGCTCTCAGCAGCTAACCCAAAGGTTGGAAGTTAGAACCCACCAGCTTCTGTGTGGGAGAAAGACTCAAGCGTCTGCTTCCATAAAGAATTACAGCCTTGGAAATCCTAAGGGGGCAGTTCCACTCTGTCCTACAGGGTTGCTAGGAGATGGAATAGACTCAATGCCAATGTGTAAGGTTAGGGTGACTCTGTGCTCAGAAGTCATTGGTGGTTCAGTGGTAGAATTTTCACCTTCTATATGGGAGACCTGGGTTTCATTCCAGCCAATGCATCTTCTGTGCAGCACCATCTATCAGTGGAGGTTTGTGTGTTGCTGTGATACTGAATAGATTTCAGGAGAGTTTACAGACTGAAATGGACTAGGGAGAAAGGCCTGGCAATCTATTTCCTAAACTCAGCCAACAAAAACCTATGGATCACAATGGTCCAATCCACAACCAATCATGAGGCAGTGCTTTGTTCCATTGTGAATGGGGTCACCATGAATTGGATCAAGTCAACAGTAGCTAACAACAATAATCTGTGGTGATCTCTGTCCTAGGTGCTGGGAACACACTATCCTAGCCACCACAAGGCCTGCTGGCTAGTGGCCAATTCTGACTGTGCCTGGTACTTTCTCATGAATTAGAATCTTTCCTGGAAAACCTAAAAGATATGATTCTTGCTAATAAAATAAGATAGTAAAAGTTATTTATTTTTTTAACTGCAAAATAAAGTGGCAGAATGAACTCAGCATACATATCCTGCAATCAAAGTTAAATAGAAGTTTTGGTCTAAGCCAGATATAAAGCTAAAGTTGCCTAATATCCAATCTTGTGTTTTCTTTAATCCTCGTGTCATTCCTTTGCAAGAGGGAGATTGTAAAAGTTATGATTTTTTGGGGGTACATAGGAGTTTACTTAGATTGTGCCTAGAAAGAAAACAAAAGATAATCAAATGTAACAATATAAAATGATCCTTACTCCTATTTATCTGCAGTTCAGACTTTCAGCAATCTTTTGGATAAAATCTTAGCCCAGAAAGGAGGGCAAACAATATCTGAACTCTGAATTAGCCCTCATAAGAGGGCCTGCCTTACCGCTGTCCTCATCTCTCCCCACTTGTTATGAGAATATATGTCTGCCTTCCTGGTTGGTTAGTTAGAGTCTCTTTGACTGTCACTGGCATATAATTCTTAACAGCTTCTTTACTTGGCTGTGTATCAGATTAGAGTTTATCAGATTAGAGACAACAAGCCAGAAGGCAAGGAAGGGTGAGAGGCTTCTAAGTTAAGCATAATGACAAGAGGATACAAATTGATAATGTGGCAAAAAGAAATGAGTATAAGGCATCTATCTGTCTCAGTAGTTAATGTTCTTAAAGAAATTTGATATTCATGCAGCTCATAGCACCAATGAAATAACTGAAATCCAAAAGAAGTTAGGTTTAAGTAGACAGCAAAGTATGTGCTACATGTTTGAAAGATTTTCATCCACAAATGATTGAAATACAATTCACTTATGTGTGATCTCCTCATTTATAAACTTTCCTGTAAAAAGCAGGTTGTAAAGTTTGTTAAAGTTTCTTGACATATATTAAACTCCTTGATACTCATAGCAACCCTGCATGCAATACCAAGTAGATACTATTTTTCATTTGTCTTTTCATTTATTCTGTCAATCAAAAGCACTCATGATTACCCCTCTGTTCCAGGTACTGTGGTACACTATTATCCTGCCCTGTCCAATATGGTAGCCCCTAGCCACATGTGAGGCCACTGAGTTCACGAAGAGTTTATGCAAGTCTAGTAACGTAAAGGATGGCAGTTTGAACCTGGATAGCAACACTGTGGAAGAAAGCCCTGGTGTCTGCTTCCATAAAGGCTACAGTCAAGAAAACCACATGGAGGCAAATGGTATGGTGTTTCCTAAAAAAAAAAAAAAAAAACTGAACATAGAAATACCATTTGAACCAGCAATTCCATTACTAGGTGTGATAGTTGGAGCTGTGCGTCAACTTGGCTGGACCACAGTTCTGTGTGGTTTAAGCAATTGTTGTGTGGGTTGTTCCCATGATGGGATCAGAGTATATGTTTTGAGCAGCCAATCCATTAAAAGGGAGTTTCCTAGGCGTGTGGCCTGCTTCCAGTCTATTTATGGACTTCCTGGGAAAAGAGACATTCTTCTGTGGATCTGGATTCTGTTGTGCTGCCTACAATATCCGTGAGTGAACAACCCACCATTCGGCCTGGAGATATTGGATTTGTCATTCATTGGAGTCAACAGCCAGTATATTGCCTGCCAACCTTGAGCTCATCAGCCCTTATAGTTGCATGAGTTGGGAAAAGCCTCCAGCTTGACTTTTGATCCAAGAACTTGGGACTTGCCAGTTCCCATATGTGTGTGAGCCATTTTCCTAAGATAAATTTCTCTTTCTCTCTCTCTATACATATAAGGTTTACTGGTTTTGCTTCTCTGGAGAACCCCATCTAACACATTTGGTACCGAGAGTGGGGTGGTTCTAGAGAGACAAAATCATAAGGATAGGCTTCCTAAATTGGTTCTCCAACTTGATTAATCATAAAGGCACTAGTGACCCTGTCTCCATTAGTAACAAGGGCCCTGCTAATCTGTGACATGAGGTGGCAACATTAATATACAAAATAGCACCACCAATAGATCAAATACTTTTGAGAAGTGATGCTCTGGGTGATCACATATTATACTTTTCTGCAATTTTGTCAGTATGAGGAGTATAAGGAAGCTAGTTGTTTGGTCCTACTTACACTAGACAAAGTGGTGAAAGAGCGAGATGAACTCAGGGCTGCTGAGTCATGGCTTAAGTGCTGTGTAAAAGACCTCAATGTTTCCAATTGTGCTCTGAAAGAAAGCTTTATTTCTTCTAGTAACAGAGATGATATTGCAGAAAACCAAACCCAGAGTCTTATTGTAAGGGTAGCTGAATTACAATGCCAATTAAATTACCAACACAGAATGGTGTCTGAAGTTAAAGTGAGGATATTGATTGAGAAAAAATGGGATCCTGAAACCTGGAATGGGGACATATGGGCACACAGTCAGAAAGATGAGGATATGGAGCCTTTAAATTCTGTTGAATCCCTCCCATCTGAAGGGATTACTGTAAAACCATTATCCCCTCCACCTCTGTTTGATGGTATTAACCCAACCTCTTCCTGTGATTGCCTGAGGCAGAGGCCATGGAAGACATTGTGGAATGTTCTCTGGAACTGCCCCAACCACATATTGTTGCTGCTAGACCTACAACTAAAGTTAAGTACAAGCAAGCTTCAAAAGGTGAAATCCAAAGTGTGACTGAGGAGGTGGTATGCTACACCCGAAAAGACCTACTCAATTTTGCTAACATGTACAGACAGAAACCTGAAGAATATGTATGGAAATGGCTATTGAGGGTGTGGGATAATGGTGCAAGGAATGTAACATTGGAGCAGTCTGAGTTTATTGATTTAGGCCCACTAAGTACGGATTCTTCATTCAATGCTTCTGCTCGAGAGGTTAGGAAAGGATCTAATAGTTTATTTGGTTGGCTTACTGAAGTATGGATTATGAGGTGGCCTACCTTAAGTCAAGTTGAAGTACCAGACCTGCCTTGGTATAATGTAGAAGAAGGTATCTAGAGGCTTAGGGAAATTGGCCTGCTAGAATGGATTTATCAGATTAAACTCCTAGAGCCAAAAATGGACAATACAGAAGACACGCTTTTCTCCAGTACGGTAAGGAATAAATTTGTGAAAGAGCTCCAGCATCCTTGAAGACTGCTGTGATTGCTATTTTATGTAAGCTGGATTTGACAGTGGGAACTGCCCTAATTGAACTAAGACACTTAACTAC
The DNA here is from genome assembly GCF_000298275.1 of Orycteropus afer afer. Lineage (NCBI taxonomy): Eukaryota > Metazoa > Chordata > Mammalia > Tubulidentata > Orycteropodidae > Orycteropus > Orycteropus afer. Next base: position 3,714,617 of record NW_006921845.1, on the reverse strand, counting down.
GATGGGGCTGATTGGACCCCATGGTTGTAAGGGCCAAGTGGCAGAAGTTAATCGACAAAGGCAAGGTGGGCATGATTACCATAATGGAGATAAAGAGGAATATGTTTGGAATACAGGAGATTCTTTAGGACATCTCTTAATATTACCATGCCCTGTGATTAAAGTCACTGAATGGTGACTGAATGGTGAATTACAGCTACTCAATTCTGATATGATTACTAATGGCCCAGATCCTTCAGGAATGAAGGTTTGGTCACCCCACCAGTCAAAGAACCATGACCAGCTGAGGTGCTTGCTGAGGACAAGGGAAATACAGAATGGGTGGTGGAAGAAGGTAGTTCTGAATATCAGGTACGACCACAAGACCAGCTGCAGAAACAAGGACTGTGATTATTGTATTTCTTCATTGTATAGGTGCATCGAATATTTTTGTTTCCTTCTGTTGTGAACTGTGAAATGTAAATAAGGTTAATGCGTTTTGGTTGTATGTGTGTTAGCGTATCATGTTAGGTGCAAATATG
>NW_006921845.1:3712492-3713702 GCF_000298275.1 Orycteropus afer afer | reverse complement strand
TGGATTTGTCATTCATTGGAGTGAACAGCCAGTGTACTGCCTGCCAACCCTGAGCTCATCAGCCCCTGCAACTTCATGAGTCAGGAAAAGCCTCCAGCTTGATGTTTGATCCAAGAACTTGGGACTTGACAGCTTCTATAAGTGTGTGAACCATTTTCCTAAGATAAATTTCTCTCTCTCTCTATATATATATAAGCTTTACTGGCTTTGCTTCTCTAGAGAACCCAGTCTAACACACTAGGAATAGATCCCAAAGAGGTAAAAGACAGGACACAAACAGACATATGCACACTCATGTTCACTGAAGCAAAATTCACTATAGCAAAGAGATGGAAACAACCTAAATGCCCATCAACAGATGAATGGATAACCAAACTATGGTACATTCACACAAAGGAATACTGTTATTGTTGTTATATGCCATCAAGTTGGACCCGACTCATAGTGACCCCTCCTTGGGTTTCCGAAGCAGTGTCACTACGGAAGTAGATTGCCCATCTTCCTTCCGAGGAGTGGCTAATGGGTTTGAACCACCAGCCCTCTGGTTAGCAGTCAAGTGCATTAGGCACTATGCTACATTAAAGAACGATGAAGCATACGCAAATCATCTCACAACGTGGATGAACCTGGAGGACATTATGCTGAGTAAAATAAGTCAATCACAGAAAGACAAATATTGTATGAGCCCATTACTGTAAAAAGATAAGAAAGGGCTTGCTTAAGGAAGGGAACTCACTTTGTAGGTTATTGGGGATGGGAGAGAAGAGGAAGAGATAATTTCAGACTAGTTGGGTAAGGGGAGGAATGGTATGGAAAGAGTCTGTGATGACAATTAGGGATGACACCTAATTGTGCACATAAGATACAGGTGACAGAGGCTAATACCAGTATATTCACAATACTGAATTACCATTACCACCAAACACCGGGCTACGGATAAACACACAGACAACAGAGAAGGTCAGATGGGGGTCAGTGAACAGGATTATACTCTAGATCAAAGACAGATTCAGCTGAGAAAAAATACCTGAAATCATTACAGAAGCAACAGAAGACAGAAATAGAGCAATCCCTCATAGACAGCCAGACACTGAGGGAGAGAGATCTACCAGATCTGCTGACTCAGGTCCATAGTATTGGGGGACACCAGACTCACTTGGCACAATAAAATACATAAGAATCTTGTTCCACAACCTACATTCATGAGTAG
>NW_006921845.1:3692952-3705405 GCF_000298275.1 Orycteropus afer afer | reverse complement strand
TGTTAATTGGTTTCCCTTTTCTTTGTTGAAGAGGGTCTGTGCAATCCTTCTGCCTAGTCCGCCATCTTGCCCCGCCTCCGGGTCTTAAAAGCTTTTGAGTGGCCATCTAAGATGCAACTAATGGTCTCCTATGGTCAGAAGTGAAGAACAGTGAAAAAAAAAAAAAGGGAATTTGGAAATAATCAGCCCTGGGACATGATAAACCCCAAGACCACAAGAACTAGATGGTGCCAACCACTCGGGAAAGGATCAAAACTGGAGATCTTGGATAGAGTGGGAGAAAAAATGTGAAACAAAATCCAAAAACACAAAGATGACAAGAATTACTGGTCGGATGGAGTCTGGTAGGACCCCAAGCCTATGGCCCTGGGATACACTTTGCACCTGGGATAAAACTCATTTCCAAGGGCTGGCTCTCAGCCCAATAGCAAATAAAATGTACATGCAGAACACTCAACCCAAGGTGATGCACACACCTACTCTACAGAGATACATCCCTTAGAGCAATACAGCCATGGGACATCAATGGGGCAACATTCACATGAAGGAAAAGTAAGACACACTGGAGTACATGACTAAGAAGTGCACAGGGAGGGGGTGGTTAATGGAAAGAGAGAGGAGGAGAGTGGGCTAGAGTTGGGCATGGTAATTGGGGAGTGAAACCAAATGTACACAAAATGTTGAATGTAAAGCAATTTCTGCTCTGTAAATTTACACTAAAGCACAATTAAAAAAAAAAAAAAACAACCCCACATGGAGGAATTCTACTTTATAATCCATAGGGGTGCTGGGAGTTGGAGTAAATTCTACAGCAACAGATTTCATCTTTTTTTTTTTTTTTTTTAAGCTGCATGTGGGTATTTAATTTAACCTAGAAAGAATTAATACTTCAGTTCTTCAGCCATAATTTTAGTGCTCAACAACCACATGTGGCCAGTGGCTAGCTTATTGAAGTAGAGTATAGCTAGAGCACATCTCCATCACTGCAAAAAGTTGTATTGGAAAGTGCTTTGAACTGTCTTTCATTGTTAAATAAAAGAGTCACCAAGACTTATTGAAGAATGCAGAACTGATCTAATCTCTTTAAGACTTACTATATTTCACCTGAGAAGAGTCAGTATCCTCCTACCTCATCCTTACTTACACTTTTAAGTCTTCATGTGCTAGATATGAGGGAAAAGGAAATGAAGTAAAGAGTGTGTCCACTTGTTCTGCTCCAGGAAATGCTCAGCATCATCATGTTACGCTCTCACCTGAACAGGTACCCATCAGACATCCTAGTCTTCTGTCTGCAGACAGAACACTGCCAGAGCTACATAGGTAGGATACTGCCTCTCCTTTTCTTCAATGATTTTCAAGAATTCCCCATCTACAATCAGAGACCTACTCTAATATTAGATGCTGTCAAGTTGTCTCCAACTCATAGCAATTTCATGTACAGCAGAACGAAACACTGCCTGGTCTTGTGCCAGCCCTGATGCACTCCCTTTTTGATTTTAAACCATACAGTGTTCCCTTGTTCTGTTCGAACGACAGACTCCTGGTCTGTATACAAGTTCCTTATGAGCACAGTTAATTGTTCTACAATTCCTATTCTTCTCAATGTTATCCATAATTTGTTATGATCCACACAACCAAATAAAACACAAGTAAACATCTTTCTGGTATTCTTTGCTTTGAGCCAAGATCCATCTGACATCAGCAATGATATCCCTCATTCCACATCTTCTTCCGAATCCAGCTTGCATTTCTAGAAGTTCTCTGTCAATATATTGCTGCAATTGTTTTTGAATGATCTTCAGTAAGATTTTACTTGCCTGCAATATTAATGATATTGTTTGATAATTTCCACATTCTGTGGCATCACCTTTATTTAGAATGGGTACAAATACAGATCTTTTCCAGTCATTTGCCCAGGTAGTTGTCTTCCAAATCTCTTGGCATAGCCAAGTGAGTGCCTCTAGCAAGGCATCCGTTTGTTGAAACATTTCAATGGGTATCCCGTTAATTCCTGGAGCCTTGTTTTTCACCACTTCCCTCAATGCAGCTTCCACTTCTTCCTTCAACATCATTGGGACTTGATCATATGCCACCTCCTGAAATGGATGAACATTGACCAATTATTTTGGACTCTGTGTATTCCTTCCATCTTCTTTTGATGTTTCCTGCATCATTCAATATATTGCCCATGGAATCTTTGAATATTGCAACTTGAGGCTTAAATTTCCTCTTCTGCTCTTTCATCTTGAGAAATGCTGAGTGTGTTTTTCGCTTTTGGCTTCCCAACTCCATGTCTTTGCAAATTTCATTATAATAATTGACTTTGTCTTCTCAAGCTGCTCTTTAAAATCTTCTGTTTAGCTCTTTTATCTTGTCATTTGTTCCATGTGCTTTAGCTACTCTCCATTCAAGGGCAAGTTTCAGAGTCTCTTCTGACATCCATTTTGGTGTTTTCTTCCTTTCCTGTCTTTTTAATGACCTTTTGCTTTCTTCATGAATGATGTTCTTTATGCCATCCCACAATTCCTCTGGTTTTCAGTCATTGATGTTCAATGCATCAAATTTAGTCTTGAAATGGTCTCTGAATTCAGGAGGGATATAATCAAGATCATATTTTGTCTCTCATGGACTTGTTTTAATTGTCTTGAACTTGCAAATTAGCAGTTAATGGTCAGTTCCACAATCAGCTCCTTTGTTGTTGTTGAAGGTAATTCAAAAATGGTTGTAGCAGTATATTGACAGAGAACTTCCAGAAATTCAAGCTGGATTCAGAAGAGAATGTGGAACAGGGATATCACTGGTAATGTCAGATGGATCTTGGCTGAAAGCAAAGAATACCAGAAAGATATATACCTGTGTTTATTGACTATGCAAAGGCCTTTAACTGTGTGCATCATAACAAACTATGAACAACATTGTGAAGAATGGGAATTCCAGAACACTTAATTGTACTCTTGGGAAACCTGTACATAGACCAGGAGGCTATTCAAACAGAACAAGGGGATACTGCATGATTTAAAATCAAGAAGGGTGTGTGTCAGGGTTGTATCCTTTCACCATACTTATTCAATTTGTATGCTTAGCAAATAATCCTGGAAGCTGGACTATATAAAGAACAGCATGGTGTCAGGATTGGAGGAAGACTCATTAACAACCTGCGATATGCAGATGATACAACCTTGCTTGCTGAAAGTGAAGATGACTTGAAGCATGATATCCTTCTCCAGAGAATGATCTTTTCTGACAACATGACCAAAGTAGGTGGGATGAAGTTTGACCATTCTTGCTTCTAGAGAGCATTCTGGCTGCACTTCTTCCAGGACATATTTATTCATTCTTCTGGCAGTCCATGGTATTTTTAGTAGTCTTTGCCAACATCACAATTCAAAGGCATTAATTCTTCTGTGGAGGCAGTACTCAGAGGGAAACTTATAGCAATAAATTTCTACATGAAGGAAGAAGAAAGACCTCTAGTCAACAGCCTAAATCCATAACTCTGGGAACTAGAAAGAAAAGAGCAAATTAAGCCTAAACCTACCAGAAGAAAAGAAATAGCAAAGGTCACAGCATAAATAAATTAAATCAAAAACAGAAAACCAGTAAAGAGAATAAAAAAATCCAGAAGTTGGTTCTTTGAAAAGATCAAGGAAACTGACAAACTTTTAGCTAAACTGACAGAGGGGAAAAAGAGAGAGGATGAAGATAATCAGTATAAAAAGATGAAAGAAGGGACATTACAACTGACCTGATAGAAATAAAGAGTATCATGATAGAATAGCATATAAACTACTGTATGGCAAAAATATGGATAACCTAAATGAAATGACAAATTCTTAAAAACACACTACCTACCCAAACTGCCTCAAGAGGAAATAGAAAGTTTCATAGACTCATAACAAGTGATAATCACTGATAAAACCCTCCCAATCACAGCAACACAATAAGTCCTAGGCCAGATGACTTCACTGAGGAATTTCACCAAACTTTTAGAGAAGAAATGACACCAATGCTGTTTAAGCTCTTCCAAAAGATAGAGGAAGAAATACTCCCTTATTCATTCTCTGAAGCAAACATAACCCAGATACCCAAACCAGACAAAAACACCACAAGAAAACTGCAGGCCAATTTCTTATGAATGTAGATGCAAAAATCTTCAATAAAATACTAGCAAATGGAATTCAACAGCATATTAAAAGAATAATACAGCATAATCAAGTGTGATTTATTCCATGTATGCAGGGATTGTTTAACATTATAAAATCAATCACATAATATGCCACATCAATAGAAGAAAGGAAAACAACCACAAGATCATCTCTGTGGATGCAGAAAAAGCATTTGAAAAATCCGACATCTTATCTTGATGAAAATCCTAAAGAAGTTTGGAATAGAAGGGAAATTCCTCAATATGATTCAGCATCTATAGAAAAAGCCAACAGCCTACATTATACTTAATGGAGAAAGACTGAAAGCTTCCACTTGAAACTGGGAACAAGACAAGGGTGTCTGCTTTTATCATTTCTATTCAATATAACATTACAAGTCCAAGCAAAAGCAATAAGACAGGAAAAAGAAATAAAAGGTATCCAGACTGAAAAAAAATAAGTAAAATTATCTTGATTCAGGGATGATATTGTCTTATATAGAGAAAGTTCCAAAAAATCCACAAGAAAACTTGCAGAGCTAATAGAAGAATTCAGCAAAGTTGCAGGGTACAAGGTCAGCAAACAAAAATTAGTTGGGTTTCTCCACATCATCAATGAAAAATTTGAAAATGAAATTGAAGAAACAATTCCATTTATAATATCATCTAAGAGAATAAAATACCTAGGAATAAACCTAACCAGAAACATGAAGGACTTATACAATAAGTACTATAAAATACTTCTGAAAGAGATTAGAGAAGTCCTAAATAAATGGAAAGATGTTCCATGTTCATGGATTTGAAAATTTAATATTGTCAAGATGCCTATACTATCTTAAGTGATCTATAGATTCAACACAACTTCAACCAAAATTACAACAGCCTTCTTTACAGAAAGAGAAACCAGTTCTCAACTTTATTTGGAATGGCAAGAATCTTCAAAAAGGCAAAGGTAAATCAATGTTGAAAAAGAACAAAGTAGGAGGACTCATGCTTTCTGATTTCAAACAACCATACAGCTAGTATTCATACTATTCAAGCCTCAATTTGCAATATTGAAGGATTCTATGAGTAAAAAAATTGAATGACACAGGAAGCATGAAAAGAAGATGAGAGGAACACATAGAGTTACTGTGCCAAAAACAGTTGGTTGAAGGTAGCATATGATCAAGAATTGATGGTACTGAAGGAAGATGTCCAAACTGTACTGAAGGCATTGGTGAAAAACAAGGCTCGAAGAATTGATGGAGTACTACTTAAAATGTTTCAACAAACAGATGCAATGGTGGAAGCGTTCATTCTTCTATGCCAAGAAATGTGGAAGACAGCTACCTGCCCAATAGATGGGAAGAGATTCATATTTGTACCTATTCCAAAGAAAGGTGGGTCACTGGAATGCAGAAATTATCAAACAATATCATATACAAATAAAATTATGCTGAAGATAACTCACAATGTTGTAGCAGTACATTGACAGGGAACTGCCAGAAATTCAAGCCAGATTCAGGAGAAGATGTGGAATGAAGGATATCATTGTTGAAGTCAGATGGATCTTGGCTGGAAGCAGAGAATATCAGAAAGATGTTTACTGTGTTTTATTGACTTTGCAAAGGCATTTGACTGTGTGGATCATAACAAATTATAGATAACATTGTAAAGAATGGGAATTCAAGAATGCTTAATTGTGCTCATCTGCAGAACTTGTACAGAGACCAAGAGGTATTCACTTGAACAGAACAGTGAATACTGATGGTTTTAAAATGGAAAAGATGTAGGTAATGGTTTTATCCTGTCACCATACTTATTCACTTTGTATGCTGAGCAAATAATCTGAGAAACTGGGCTATAGATGAAGAAGAATGGGGCATCAGGATTGGAAGAACACTCATTAACAACCTGCAATATGCAAAGTGAACAAGACTTAAAACTTTTATTGAAGAAGATCAAAGAGTACTTCTTCAGGAAGGATTACACTTGAACATTAAATTAAAATCTTCACATCTGGACCAATGAACATTATGATGAATGGAGAAAACACTGAAGTTGTCAAGGGTTTCATTTGACTTGGATTCACAATCAATGCCCAAGGAGGCAGTAAAGAAAACAAATGACATGCTACATCAGGAAAATCTGCTGCAAGATACTTCTTTAAAGTGTTAAAAAGCAAAGATGTCACCTGAGGACTAAGATGCTCCTGACCCAAACCATGGTATTTTCAATTGCCTCCCATGCATGTGAGAGCTGAGCAATGAATAGGAAAATTGGAGAAGAATTGATGCATTTTAATTATAGTGTTGGAGAAGAATATTGAATACAGCATGGACTGCCAGAAAAAAAACAAATGTTGAAGAAGTACAGCCAGAATGCTCCTTAGAAATGAGGATGGCAAGACTTTGGCTCATGTACTTTGGATATGTTATCAAAAGGGCCCAGTCCCTGAAAAGGGACATCATATTTGGTAAAGGAAAGGATCAGTGAAAAAGAAGGCCCTCAACGAGATGGATTGACAAAATAGTTGCAATTATGGTTAATGCAACAATGCCATGTTTGAGATAACAATGATTATGTGGATGGTACAGGACTGGGCAGTGTTTCCTTCTGCTCTACATAGGATCACTATGTGTCAGAACCAACTTGACAGCACCTAGAACACACAACAACAACAATAAGAACATACAACTACTGTTACCAAAACAGTCTGAAACTGGAATAACAGTATACACATAGATAAATGGAATAGAATTGAGAGTTTAGAAATACATTCACACATCTATAGTCAACTGATTTTTGACAAGGGTGCTAAGTCTATTCTGGGGAAAGAAGAGTCTCTTCAATAAATGGTTCTGGAAAACTGGATTTCAATGGGCAAAAAAAAAAAAAAAAAAGAAAGAAAGAAAGAAAGAGAAACTATCCATTTCTCATACCATACACAAAAGTTAATGCAAAATGGATTAAAGACCTACATGTGCAAACCAAAAGCATAAAATTCTTAGGAAAAACAAGGAAGGACAATGCTGTCAGGCCTAGCTTTCAAAAATGGATCACCTGATACAATAATAAAAGCATAAAGAGCAAAAGATAAAATACATGAGACCTCATAAAATTAAAAGCATTTTTTTTTTCATCAAAAGACTTTAACAAGTGTGAAGACAAGCTACTCACTGGGAGAATATCTTTGGAAACCATATAACTGATTGTTGTTGTTGTTGTTGTTGTTGTTGTTGTTATGTGCCATCAAGTCAGCCCTGACTCATAGCGACCCCTCCTTGGGTTTCTGAGGCAGTATCACTATGGAAGTAGTTTTCCCCATCTTCCTTCCGAGGAGTGGCTGATAGGTTTGAACCTCCAGCCTTTTGGTTGGCATTCAAGTGCCTTAGGCACTATGCTACCCGATTAGACTCTATTAATCAAAATATATATATAAAACTTTGAAAACTTAACAACAAAAAGACAAATAAACCAATCATAAAATGGGCAAAGGACTTGAATAGACATTTCACCAAAGAAGACATTCAAATGACCAACAAACACATGACAAGATGCTTAGTGTCATTAACCATCAGAGAGATCAAAACCATAATGATATGCCATTTTACTCCCATTAGAATGGCTAAGATAAAAAGAAAATTACAATTGTTGGCAATGATGTGGGAAAATTGGAACCTTACTCATTGCTGTTGGGAATACAAACTGGCACAGCTATTGTGGAAAAAGTGTAATAATTTATCTATAAACTAAAAATAGAACTACCATATGACCCAGCAATTCCACTCTTAAGTATATACCCAAAAGACTTGATAGCAGAGACCCAAACAGAGACTTATACACCAATGTTTATTGAAGCAATATTCACATTATCCAAAAGATGGAAACAACTTAAATGCTCATGAACAGACAAATTAATAAGAAAAATATGATATGTTGTTGTTGTTATGTGGCATTGAGTTGGACCTGACTCATAGCAACCCCTCTTTGGGTTTCTGAGGAAGTATCACTATGGAAGTAGATTTCCCAAACTTCCTTCTGAAAAATATGGTAAGTACATACAAATCATGGAATTATATATCAATATTCTACTCAGTCAGTAGGAGAAATGAAGTCCTGATACATGCTAAATATGGAGGGAGCTGGAAGACATTATATGAATGAAATAAGCCAATCACGAAAGGACAACTATTGCATGATCATGTTGTTGTTGTTATGTGCCAGCGAGTCAGACCCGACTCATAGCGACCCCTCCTTTGGTTTCCGAGGCAGTATCACTACGGAAGTAGATTGCCCCATCTTCCTTCTGAGGAGTGACTGGTGGGTTTGAACCGCCAGCCTTCTGGTTAGCAATCAAGTGCCTTAGGCACTACACCACCAGAGCTCCCTTGCATGATCATACTTACGTATAAAGACAACAAAAGGTAAATGGACAGAAGCCAAAGTTTGCTAGTGGTTACCAGGGACAGGAGAGATTGGAAAAGGTGTGTGTAGGGGGAAATGGTGATGGATATAGCGTATTGGTTAAGGGTATGGTTTCACAGCTGATTATTGTAATTGCTATCAATAAGTTGTGCACCTGTAGAAAGTTGAATTGGCAGAAGTTGTGTGAGAGATATATTTACAACAACAGGAAAAGAATAGCTGATGAGGCTTCTTCTGTACAACCAAACACCTCATGGGTTTTGGTTCCTTGGTTTGGAGTTTTAGGGTCCTGGTTTCATGAGATGCACCAGTTAATTGGCTTAATAGCATGTTTAGTGTTTCCATTCTACCTCCTAGTTCTTTATGTAGTGCATAAGGTCTTAAAGACTTGAGAGTACCATCTTAGGTGGGACAGTTGGTCTCTATTTGCCTGGAGCAATAGAAGAAGATGGAGAGTCAGAAATAGAAGGAGGATATGGAATGTGTGGCTAATTGCCTCCATGAACAACTGTCTCCTATGACATAAGACCGGAAGAACTAGACAGTGCCTAGGTATCATTACTGAAAATATAGATCAAAGATTCTGTAGAAGAAACTTGATCAAAAGGAGGAGACAACTTCAAATTCTCATAGACTTCAGACTTCCTGGAGCTATGGAGGGTGGAAGAACCCCTGAAAATATTGCCCCAAGATAATCTTTAAATGTTAAACCAAAAATATCCCCTGAAGTCTTCTTAAAACTAAACAATAGTTTAGCTTAACTAGTAAAAAATGTCTGCCTTGAGTATAACACTCTTTATATGGGATAAAACTAGCAACCACAACTTGAAATACTAGATAAAAAACTTAGGAGTCAGTGAGTTTATGCTAACGAGGGAGAAACAACTCAGAAAATGAGGATGAGAAAGCTTGCAGAACTCGAAGTATGTCATTGGTGTCACTAAATGGTACATGTAGAAACTGTTGAATTGGTACATGTTTCACAGTGTATATTCTCAAGAACAATGACACAATAAATATATTTTTAAAGAAAGTAGAGGATGCATTACTGTATCCCAGCAAGAAAGAAACTAATAGTGAGAGAAACTAAGGTGAGTGTGATCAAACAAGGGGGCTGGGGAAAAATTCTAAAAACAGCTCAAACATTTTAAAAATGATTAATGCTACTTATAAAAGAAATAATAAGAATGTGAAGAAGTGATTCTATAAACCAACCAACAAGAAGAAGCTTAAAAGAATATGTGGAAAAGACCACACTGAACTCAAAGGAGAAGAAAGACCTGTTGTTACCATCAATGGCTTATCAAACTCCTACCACAGACACTGAACTTTGGGGAACCAGCAGACCTTTAGTCAAAAAATAAAATAAAAATAAATATGGGTTCCTTTGTGAAGATCAGCAAATACAGAGAGTGGATGAAGGAACAGTTGCAGTTCAGCACAGCTTTTGATTTAAAAAATCTTTCCAGATAGGTCTTTTTTTTTCCCTAGAATATCAATAATTGATTAAATACAGGCAGCATCAAATGCAGTGGAAGAGACATGAAAGACTAGTAAGTCCCATACACTGGGAAAAATGGTGGTCTGATGCTAGGTAATAAGTACTGGATCCTGGTGAGTGGTCCCCACCTGCCCAGCCCCACCCAGATGCAGGTGCAAAAAACTATCAAATGCAGGACTTTTCCTCACCTGGACCTGAATTAATGTGAGCCCTTAATAATTCCAGTGCCTCCAGAACCCCCAGGAGACTGGATCATTTTGCCCTGGGTATATCTAATTAGGAGTTCATGGGTGGTGCAAATGTTTATTGTGCTCAGATGCTAACCAAAAGATTGAAGGTTTTACCAAAGATGTATGGAAACAATTAGTCAAAGGGACTGGTAGACCATGTGATCTTCAGCCTATACAACCATGAGACCAGAATTAGTTGGTGCCCAGCTACCACTGTTAACCACTTGGAGGAAGATCTGTGTAGGAGATTCCTGGATAGAGTGGGAGAACAATGTAGGACAAAACTCAAAATCATTGGGAAAAAAAAAAAAAACAACATAAAGAAGGTCAGGTTTGCCAGTCTGATAGAGCCTGATGAGACCCCTGAGACTATGGCCCCTAGCTGCCTTTCAGGTCTGGAATTGAACTCACTCCTGTGGCTTCCAGCCAAATAATAGACAGGCATATGGGCTGAACACTTACATCAGGTAGATAACACTTCTTGGAGCGATCAATCATGGGAGAACAGAAGGGCAGTATATGCACAGGGATACAGCTCAGGGAGCAGGAGTGCATGAGAAGGAAGAACACAGGGAAGAGGTAAGTATGGGGAGGAAGTGGGAAGAGAACTGTTAAATTGTGGGGAATTACAGTCAATATCATGAGACAAAATGTGTATGAACTGCTGTACGGAAAATAAATTTGCTCTGTAAACTTTCACCCAAATCACAATAAAAATTAAAAAAAAAAAAAAAGATTGGAGGTTTTAATCCACCCATAGACACCTAGAAAGAGAGGCCTTGATATTCTACTCCCAAAACATTAGCCACCGATATACTATGGAGCACAGTTCTTCTCTGACACACATGCACACATGAGGTCACCATGAGTCAGAGCCTACTCAACAACTGGTTTCATACCTCAGTCCACCCAGCTGAAGCCTTCTTCCTCCTCTCTGTTACCCAAGCACTGGTTTGAAGAATTTAAACCAGTTTACTTCTGGACTTGAGTCCTATTCTGAGTCCAGATCCAGCTTTCACAAGGATACTGAACCCGCTCGGTGGTGCTCTGACCTTAACATATCTAGAACCCACAACCTAAGGGGTATCATCACTACTTTGAGAGCCCTATCATAATGTTTCTTCTCAGATTAATCCCCAAAGGATTTTGAGACTAGCTTCATTGGACCCACATTTGTCATGCCTCTTGATATTGTTACCTGATTATATTCATACAGTTGTGTTTATTCTCTTAGATCTGGCCTACTCCATTTCCTGCTATATTATCATCTCTCCCAGTCAGCTGATTGTGGGGATTCTAGCAAGCTTCCCAGTCGTAAGCAGACCATCGTAGAGCACATAATCAGCCACCTGGATACAGGTAGAGCCTTGTAGGTCAAAGTAAGGAATTTGTATTTCTTTCTAAGTATGATTGATGAGTCTTAAACAGAACAGTGACATGATCTGATTTTCATTTTTAAAATGCAACTCTGGTTACAATGTGGAGAATGGATGTCTTGAAGTGGTAAGAGAAGATACAGCATTACAAAGCCACCATGGTAGTCCAGGTGAGAAATGGTGATATCTTGGACTTGGGTGGTATCAGCAGAGGAAGGAATAGATGGATTAGAGATGTTTTTGAAGTTAAAGTTGATTTATTCTTACACAAATTGATGACTACTATCCTTGTTCATCCTTGGTGGTTTGGACCCACCAGCCATGCTGTGGGAGAAAGATGAGGAAGTCTGCTTCTATAAAATTTTAGAGCCTTGGAAACCCTATGGGAAGTTTTACTCTTACCTATAGGGTCTATGAGTCAGAATCGACTCAATAGAAGTTGACATCCTTGTTCAGGAGCAAATAGTTTTAAACTATAAGAACAATTAGACATAAGTAAGAATCTCTTATCAATTTAGGGATAATTATCACTGATACATAGATGACAAAATTGTTCAGGGGCTCCTTTGAAGTAAAACAAGTATCCAATCACCTAGAATAATTTAATTAATGTTAATTTTAGCATAAATTTCTTGCTTGGACATAGTGATGCTTCACTCTAAAAGTAACCACCTCCCAGCACCATAGGAAAAAGTTACCCAGTTTGAATGACAAGTTGCATGGCCATTCTGAATAGATGGGTCTCCTCGACATGGCTCTCTGCATATCTCTCCAATCTTTTTTTTTTTTTTT
>NW_006921845.1:3688213-3692603 GCF_000298275.1 Orycteropus afer afer | reverse complement strand
AAAAAAAAAAAATAACTCTTGTGTGGAAACATGAATAAAGAGGAGAGTTAGAGTACCATCTGGAATATAATTTTTATCTATGAGAGATGTGAGCCCTGAGAAAAAGGAGCCCTGCAGGTTTGCATTATTAGCAACCCAATGGCAGATCAGGAGGGTTTAGAATGACTCCTTAACACTGTGGCTCAGGTCTATATGGCCCTGCCTTGTCTAGCCTATGTGAACCATAGTCCTACAACCGCAAGAGGCAAGGGTACAAGGTAGAAGATGAAAGTTATCCCTTCTTATCTTCTCTCAGTTAATGTTTCATACACTAAGAGCTCAAAAAACTTGAAGTTGAGTTGATTCTGACTCATCGCTCAAGGAACCTTTATCACTCTACTGCTTTTATTCCCTATCTCTTTCTAAATTCTGTCAGAGGACAAGTCACCTCACCTCTGTGAGCCTCAATTTCTCTATCAGTAAATTAGAAAGGATGAAATGAGAATGCATATGAACATAGTTTGGGAATGCCCAAAATGCTCTACACTTTGTCTCACTTTGCTCATTCTTAAAGTTCTATGAGAACAGGGTCTGAGTCAGTTCTGTGGTATCCCAGAGGCCTGGAATAGTGCTTGGAACATTGTTGTTGTTGTTATGTGCCATCGAGTTGGCCCCGACTCATAGCGACCCCTCTTTGGGTTTCCGAGGCAGTATCACTACAGAAGTAGATTGCCCCATCTTCCTTCCGAGCAGTGGCTGGTGGGTTTGAACTGTCAGACAAACCAAATGCCATCGAGTCGATTTTGACTCAGAGTGACTATAGGACAGAGTAGTATTGCGGCATAAGGTTTCTAAGCCTATAAATATTTCCAGATGCAGACTGTCTCATCTTTCTCCTGTGGAGCGGTTGGTGTGTTTGAATTGCTGACCTTTTAGTTAGCAGTTGAATGCTTTAATCTTATGCCACCAGAGCTACCTAGAACAGAGTAAATGTTCAATTGGTGTTTGTTGAATGAATGTTTGAATAGATATGAGTGAATGAAAATGAATGAATATGCACTGCCCAGGTATTAACAGTTTAATGACCATCTATCACTGCAAATTTTCTCAATAATATTCTTCTGTTCAATAAATCAATTGTGAAAATATGCATTTTTTTTTACCTCGAATTCAATAAATTGAGTTTCATTGAAACTGTGGTCTATGAAATTTTTTATTTTGTGTTTAAATGGCCCTGCTAAAGAAAAAGTTCTTCTTGCATCAGATAATGTCTTTAACTCGATAATTTACTAGAAGATGAGGAGTAGGCAGTTCTTTTGAATAAATGAGAAAAGTAGAGATCTTGTGTGAAAAACATAATATTGACAATATGTGTGTGGCAAACTAGTGGTTGTGGTAGGCAGAATAATGGCTTCCCAAAGATGCCTATGTTGTAATCCCCCGAACCTCTGAGTATGCTAGGTTATAGGCAAAGGGGAATTAAAGTTGCTAATCACCTGACTAAGGATCCCTAGTGGCACAATTTTCAGCACTCAACTGCAACCAAAAGGTTGGTGGTTGAACTCACCAGCCTCTCCACGGAAGAAAGATGTAGCTTCTGCTTCCATAAAGATTTACAGCCTTGGAAACCCTATGGGGCAGTTCTACTCTATTCTATGGGGTCACTCTGAGTCAGAATTGACTCTATGGCACACAAAAATTACAATCACCTGAATTTAAAACACCGATATTATCCTGGACTATCTGAAGATGTCATGGACTGCCAGAAGAACAAACAAATCTGTCCTGGGAGAAGTATATCGAGAATGTTCTTTGGAAGTGAGAATGGCCAGATTTTATCTCACTTACTTTGTTTGTGTTGTTAGAAGGGACCATCCCTGGAGAAGAATGTCATGCTTGGTAAGGTAGAGGGTCAGCGATAAAGGGGAAGATCCTCAACAAGATGAATTGACACAGTGGATGCAATGATGGGCTCAAGTATAGCGAGGACTGTGACGATGGTGCAGGACAGTGTTTGGTTCTGCTGAACATAGGGACATAGGGTAGCTACGAGTCAGAGCTGACTCAATAGCACCTAATAACAACAACATCTGGGAGGGCATGGTGTAATCACAAGAGTAACGGAAGACGGAAACAGGGGAGTCAGGGGAAGATGTGATTGCAGAAGAACAGTCAGGGAGGTGCATTGTTACTGCAGGAGGAAGGGAACCATGAACCAAGGAATGTGAGTGCTTCTTGAAGATGGGAAAGGCACGGAAACAGATTATCCTGGAGACTTGGGAAAGTAACTCAGTTCCACCAACAACTTGATTTTAGCGCAATGAGACCTGTGTCAGACTTCAGACATATAGAACTGTGAGGTAATACATTTAAATTGTTTTAAGCTATAAAGTTTGCAGTGAATGTTACAGCAGCAATAGAAAACTAATAGATTTACTCAAAGCTGTGAATTTTTGCAGCAGGCTTTTTAGGTGGAATTAAAAGCACCTTAAACCAATTTAATAAGGAGGTCTGATGGTGCAGTGGTTAAGGCATTTGGCTGCTAACCAAAAGGTTGTTGGTTGGAACCCACCAACCACTCCATAAGAGAAAGATGAGACAGTCTGCTTCTATAAAGATTTATAGCCTTGGAAACCATATGGGACAGTTCATGCTGTCCTATAGAGTCGCTATAAGTCAGAGTTGACTAAATAGCAGTGGGTTTGGGTTTTTGGTTAAACCAATTTGAGACTTTACCAGAGTTTTTTCCATAAATATATCTTAAGTGCCTACTATGAGCATAATCAAAAAGTTCTTTCCCTTAAATAATTCCATAAAGTAATATGAGTTATTGACAAAGGTTACTCTACCAACTCCCTTGGGAAAATAGGTTAAGAAGCCTGGAATATGCCACATTCATCATTCGTGGGCAATATTTTCAGTGTCAGAATCAGTTACTATGTCATCTAATATATCACCTATCAGTGTTCTTATTTGAATTCATTCAATTGCATGGGTGTAATTCAGCTACTATAGATATTATATTCTGATATAACAATGCAGTTTCTCTCCTATTATTTTTGTGCAGGAAATGAATTCTTACTGCTTATGAATAGCTTTAATTTTTCACTGAATTCTTCTGTTTAAGTTATAAAACAATCTTTGTTGTTGTTGTGTACCACCAAGTCAACTCCAACACATGGTGATCCTATATGACAGAATAGAACTGCCCCATAGGGTTTCCTAGGCTGTACCATCTTTACAGGAGCAGATTGGCAGACCTCTTCCCCCACAGGGCTTATCAACTTGAACAAATGAGTCAGGAAAATCTAATGGTCATAAACTTGGCAATGTAGATAATGTGACATGCCACAAGTATGTAGTATGTGTATTAGATAAAGATAACACAACAGAATCTGGGCATGGCACTGACTGGTGACTTGAGGGATCAATATTAGATATAGTTCCCTTAGACCTGTAGCCAAATACATGGATATGTCCACTAATGAAAGTCTTCAAATGAAAAATAGATTTCATACTTAAAATTAAAATTATATCATTGAATGGATTGCCAAAGGAGATTACAAATTAGCACATGGACATTGTAGTCACAGTGCATGTGAAATTGTCCACATCCTGTGATAACAGCAAGGTTTCTTTGTGAATTTAGATAATGATTCTATAGATCAGTGTTCTTTAATCAGAAACAATCAAGACCTCAGTGCTGTCATTTTGTGGTCCTTTTCCGTTCTAATATCTCTCACATATCTATCATGTGTTTTGAAAAGTGGAGGCTATAAAGAGATATCCAAGAAATTCCAAATATGCCACCCTTTTCCTCCACAGCAAAAGGAAAAGAAATTTCCAACTTTGCAGTATGACAAAGATGTCACAGTTATGGAGTAGAAGTAACAATGCCCTCACTGGATTGTTGATTTTATTTGTGAAATTTATCTCTGAACTATGACTTAAGGTGCTTGGGTTAAAAAAAATAATAATAACAAATATGCCTTCAATAAGCTCACCAGTACATCAAATTATCAAATGTCTTGGTCCCAGATAAAGCAAGAGGAATGACAGGTTCCACTGTGACATATGTTTGTACCCCAGAGATCATTAGACATTAAATATGCTTACACTCTAGGCCTGTTGTTGTATTTGCTTCAAGAAAAAATGATTATAGTCTTTCACCATATGAATCCCAAAAATGAGCCTAAAAATCTCCAGCAGGCTCCAAAGAAGTAATTTCAAATTCAAGATCTACTCAGCTTCCAGGTTGGGGAAAAAAAAAAAAAAAAAACCATTGCCCTCGAGTCGGATCTGACTCATAGCGACCGCTCCTTGGGTTTCCGAGACAGTGTCACTACAGAAGTAGATTGCCCAACCTTCCTTCTGAGGAGTGGCTGGTGGGTTTGAACTGCCAGCCTTTTGA
>NW_006921845.1:3656835-3687062 GCF_000298275.1 Orycteropus afer afer | reverse complement strand
CGGAGATATATGTTTGGTAAAAAAAAAAAAAAAAGCAAGTAATAGTTCAGAACTCACTATGTCAAACCAAAACGAAAACTTGTTGCCATCAAGTCTGTACCAACTCATGGTGACCCCATGTGTCTCAGAGTAGAATTGTGCTCCATTGAGTTTTCAGTGGCTGAGTTTTTAGTAGATCTCCAGGCTTTTCTTCAGAGGCACCTCTGGTGGACTCAAGCCTCCAAACTTTCTGTGAACAGCTGAGTGCTTAACTATTTGCACCAACCAGGGATTCCCAACCTTATGAGAGGCATCCTTTTATCACCGCCAGTTTACAGAGAAGGTGACTGAAGCCCAGCAAGGTTAAGTATTTTTGTACATTGCCATTCCCCAATATATAGCTGAGCCTTTCTGACTATAAAATCCATGCTTCTAACTAACCACTTGCTGATACAGCTTAAAGAGCTGCTAATTCACTAACCCAGCATTCCAGGTCTCGTCTCTTAAACTTCTCATTCTCCACTAGTTCCTCAACTGTCTCCAGCTCTGCCCTCCAGTTCTTCTCTCTTCCTAAAATCATCTCCTCTGCTTCACTGAATTCCTTGCATCCTGTATGGCTCACCAGAAGCCTTGCATTTGGCATAAAGCTTTCTAATAAAATTCCATTTTATCCTCACTGCTCTCTACTGTGGTATTAATTGGTCAGTATGTCTTAGATGTGTCCTCCAGCTTGGCTGCTCCGGGAAGGCACAGATGTTATAATATGTCTCTTCTCTCTTTCTACCAGTGCCTAAGGCAGTGCTGGATCTACAGAAAATATCTTAAATAATTACTTGGAAACATTGAATAGCTTTTGCTTGCCCTACTCAAGTGCAGATTGTTTTTCTCACTCCTGATACTATTCCATGGCAAATACCACGCATAAACCAGTCATGCCATAAGCTGTGGCAACAAGGCAAGATCCCTTCCTTCACCAATCTGTTCAGTTTATAAGGGAAGACAGACAATGAAAGAAGCCGTTGTGTTCAGCTAAGGGAAGTGCAGGGTACCATGTTGTATTGTTGTTGTTGTTGTTACGTGCCGTGGAGTCGGCCCCGACTCATAACGACCCCTCCTTGGGTTGCCGAGGCAGTTCACTACAGAAGTAGATTGCCCAGTCTTCCTTCTGAGGCAAGGTACCACAGAAGCACAAAATAGCAGCAGCTACTCCAGTCTATCAGGCTATGAGACTGTTATTTACCGAGTGCAATATTTAGGGTGAAATAATAACAAGAGTCATTGTCTATGTCCTATCTTCTGTTGTTGTTGTTGTTATATGCCGTCGAGTCGGCCCTGACTCATAGCGACCCCTCCTTGGGTTTCCGAGGCAGTATCACTACGGAAGTAGGATTGCCCAACCTTCCTTCCGAGGAGTGGCTGGTGGGTGCACTTTAAATGTACCTTTTTCTTTCATCCTCTCAATAACTCTGTGGTGCAAATGCTATCATGATCCCCATTCTACTGATAAGAAAACAGGGGCTGAAGCAGAGTAATTTCTCCAAGGTTACTAGTAAATGGTAGAACTAGGATTCAGACTCAGGCAGGCTAACTCCCAGAGACCATGCCTTTAAGCAGCATGCCACACTTGCTCTCATATAGATTAGTTACTATCTGGGGTCACTATGAGTCAGGTACAACTTGACAGCACATAACAACAAAAAAAAACAATAAGAGGTGGAAGGCCCTGCATACATAAAGTTCTCAAGAAGAGCAGAAGCAGAATGTGATGGGAAACTATGGGAGTTTATATAGAGCTCTAAAGTGACAGGTGAATCTCTGGTTATTCTGAGATGGACATCTAGCCATTTCCAAGTTAGGATATAGAATAGCTACAATGCCCTGTGGTAGCCAACCTTCCTGCAAGGAGTTTTGTGTTTCTGCTGTAACAGGTCTTTGGTGTACTGGGGCCACCAGAGACTCTACTTTACTGTGTCAGAAACCAGTAGCCCCATCCTTACCCCAAAGGTGACCAGTGGAATCCTCTGCACCATGTGTCAGCAGGGGGCATCTGATTCTTCTTTTAACACCAGTTTGCCCCAACCTCACAGGATCCCTCTGCTTCCAGAAAGTAATTTTCTACACTGTCAGACCTCCAAGGAAGATCCCACAATTCCTTTAGCTTCCCATTCCAAAGTCAAATCATCCTTTTCATGAATATAGACTCTCTCATGTCTGATGCAGTCCTTCATATTAAAAATTCAGCCCACATCCTCAGCTCTAGTTTCTTAAGTGGTAGACTAGTTATCTTCCCCTGAGGAGCCAAAGCAAGACTGGAAGACTGGAGTAATATTTTGTATACTGGCTCTGCCACTTGTTCAATGGGCAAAATTAAGCAAGTCACTCAACCCATCAGTGAGTCAGGGTCTTATCTGTGAAATGGGCACGGTAAAAGAGCTAGCTTATCCATGGATTCATTTTGTGGATTAAATATAAATAAAGGGCTTACACAGTGTTCAACTCATTGTAAATGTATATCACATTTTAGTTTAAATATAGGAAAGAAAATATCCTACTTTTATCAGCATCTTTGGCAATTTGTATACAATTTAGGGACCAACAAATATTTGGTCATCTTTCACAAGAACAAAACTATCAAATGACTAAAAATAATAATTACACTTTCAGTCTTCTTGTTTTCTATCAGTATGTAGAACAGTAGAACATTATTTTTTTATCTATCTGAAATGTTCTTTATCTCTATCATTTTTTAAAAAAATATTATTGTGGTAAAACACGTATAACAAAATATTTACCATTTTAACCATTTTTATATGTATAATTCAGTGACATTAATTACATTTACCATGTTATACGACAGTAACCACTATTGATTTCAAAATTTTTTCATCACCCTTAACAAACTATCCCTTAAGCAATTCTCCCCTACTACCCTCTGGTAGCATAGTGCCTAAGGCACTTGACTGCTAACCAGAAGTCTGGAGGTTCAAAGCCACCAGCCAATCCTCGGAAGGAAGGTTGGGCAATCTACTTCTGTAGTGATATCGCCTCGGAAACCCAAGGAGGGGTCGCTATGAGTCAGGTCTGACTTGACGGTACATAACAACAACAACAACAACCCTTCCCCACTCGCAAATGAGTGGTTTATTGGTAACAACTAACAAACTTTGGTCTGTATGCATTTGCATATTCTGGATATTTCATATAAGCAGGATCATATAATACAGATGATCAATTTCAATGGTTATATGTCAGTTATAAAAGTGTTAAATAAATCCATGAAGGCAAAGAGAAGAGAAGAGACAGGAGCCATCCTGCTGTCTCCATGGTGACAAGGCACATTACCTGGACAAAGATTTTAGAAATCTCTTAAAAGAATAACTAGAGATGTCTCTGTCTATTTTGAGAAGGACAAAGTCTTCATCCTCCACTCAACATACACACACATTTGTCTGCTGAATATCTCCTAATTAACACAAGACAAGATCTGAGAAGAGAGAGAGGATGTCATGGGCAAGAAGGTTGAGGGACAGAAAGGGACTTGGCAGGAAACCTCAAGGTAAGGGCAAATATCAGTGGAAAACATAGGCTCAAACTGCCTACAATCACTATTGTTTTGCTGAATATGATAATGATGCTGAAAGAGCATTCATTAAAAAGTGTCACGCTCACACGCAAAGACCCCAACTGCTGCAGATGGAGCTTACAAGAAATTGAATTCTTAACCAATAACACTTTTGTTTTTATTAACAGTAGTGACACTAAGAAACTGATTAAAATTTCTGGCAGGCAAAATTTGCTCTGAAAGTCATTTGTTATGTATAAAGAAATAGAGTGCTTCTACTTGATAATGTGTGTCCTCTCTCTACCTCCTTCAGTATTGTATGTAGGTTGTGTGTGTGTGTGTGTGTGTGTCCCTCCTTCAATCTGCAGTTTACACTTAACATAATAATCTTGCACACCTCTCTCATTTTTCAGTTAATCAATAGTATTTTTAGAGCAACAAATAGGGTCTATTTGTAATAGTATTTCCTTTAATTGAATATTTTTCAAACATGAGACTATTAAAGCAGCTGTCTATGAAAGCAGACATTCAATTTTACTCTGAGGTGCCCCTTCATTTTGAAAAGGCCTCCCTCATCAAGCTCAATAGCATCTCTTGGCTGCCTAAGAAAAAGCACTGGGAAAAAAAAAAAAAAAAGAAAGAGAGAGAGAGAAAAAAAAAAGAAACCTATTTTCCAGATCAAAGTAATCCCTACTCCATTGCCATGGCTCCAGACGTCTCTTTCTTCTTTTCATTGACCAGACAAGGTTCTTCTCAGCTCCCTGCTTCACTTTTTTTTTTTGCCTGAATTTGTTTTCTCGTTGGGAAAAGTGGTCATTAAAGTATTAGTTTAGGTTGATTGGTTCTTCAGCAACAGAAGAGGCTTCTGATGCTTTGTTATCTTTGACATGATCTCAAAACAGTGGCCTGATTATTATACAATATGAAAATAATAACTCAAGGCAGTGAGCTTTCCCATTTGAAACCTACAAAGATTGCCAGGTATATGATTACACACCTTACCTACTGGTGTTTTCATGGAGGCTTTCTAGGGCCTGGGTGTCTGGCAACATCCCTGGACATTGCACAGGACTTCACCTCCCTGCCCTGGCCATCTAGTCCCCTTCTGTGGACCTGCATTCCTTCCAAGGCCTTGAAGCTACTGAACCTTTGCCTCCATTGATACCAACCAGTGGCGCATTCAGTAGTAAGAATGGGGAGGGGCAGAGGTGACGGCTTTGATGTTTCTGGGGCAGGAAATCACTTAGATGATTCTTCCGGGGCCACTTGGCAGCAGGTAGAGAGTATGACAGCTGGTGAGAAGGTCGGCATCTAGGATGTGACTGCTCAACCATAGCAGGGGACTTCTCTGCCCTTGCAAACTGAGAAGTTGAATGCTATAGTCCAGAGGGGGGTAGGGACGAGGGGGAAAGATCAGAGGGACTAGCACATACCACCTGGGGAAAAAAAAGAATTCAAAATTATCAAATAACATGCCAGAAGCTTGTCTTACATTTCAAGACCAGTTGAACCAAATCTTCAAGTCCAATCTGATAAGAACGTGTGACAGCTGATACCCATGATGTGGTATCACATGGTGGTTCACCACATAAACTTTGAATAGACTTTAAGCTTCTCCTTCCTTATCTGTTAAAATATAATCAGCACCAGGTTTCCTGATAGGATTATAATAATAATAATAATATGTACTGCATGCTCACCGAGTGCCACGTACTGTGCTAAGCAGTTGACTTGCTTACAGCTTGTCCTGCTTACACCAATCCTACAGAATATGTCCTAGCATTGTGCCCCTCCTTCACACAAAGAAACATCACAGAGAGTTGAGAGAACTTATGTGGAGTCACACAGCTAGTAAGTGAAGCCAGGATTTAAATCTAGTCAGTTCAAACTTTAGTGCCTACACTATTAGCCACTACTTAAGGATTAAATAAAGTAACATATAATAGTATTCAGGAGCTCTGGTGATGTAGTGGATAAGGCACTTGACTGCTACCCAGAAGGTCTCAGTGGTTCAAACCCACCAGGTGCTCTGCGGAAGGAAGACAGGTCACTCTACTTCCATAAAGATTTACAGCCTCTGAAACCCAGTGGAAATCACTATGAGTCAGACACGACTTGATGGCAGCAAGTTTGGTTTTTTGATTTGGTATGGAAGTATTGATTCTGGTTCCAGACCCTCAGTAATGTCACTGATCATTAATTACACATTGGTAGCATTACTACTAATCTCTCTGCTGCTCTGGCTCAATGAGGAAAAGTATGTGGGAATGCTTCAGTAAGTTATTTGTTCAGAAAAACAAACAAATAAGAAACAATTATAATGAATGGCACAATTAGCCGTATTTCTCAATCCAATCATTCCATGGTAATAATCTCACTTACAGGACTTGTTGAGGAAAAAAAGAGAAAGGAAAAGCAATGAGGAAACAGGGACCACCGAAACAGTAGCTTGTTTCTAGAGTTTGCTCAGCCATGGGGTATGGCCAAATGGTCTGGGAACAATGGCATCACTGCCATAGCTAGGTGAAGTGGAAATGTGGATGAGTATTTCAGGGTTAGGAAGAAAGAGAGAGGAAGTGTATTTGACAAATACAGTCCAATGAAACAATTAAAGAATGTCTGACCACATACCTACTCACTGCCATTCATATTCAGAAAATAAACACAGGAAGGTCCTACACTGTTTTAGAGTAGTGCCTAAGACATCTGCCTGCTAACCAGAAGGCTGGCAGTTCAAACCCACCAGCCACTCCTTGGAAGGAAGATTTGCCAATCTACTTTCATAGTGACATTGCCTCGGAAACCCAAGGAAGGGTCACTATGAGTCGGATCTGACTCTATGGCAGTGAGTTTTTTTATTAGAAGATGCCCAGGAATAAGTGCTTCGCCCTCTCCAAATTCTTAGAGAAATCTGGAAATAACATAAAAGCCTCTCTCATTTATTTATTGAGTTAGCATTTATTCAACACCTTCTGTGTGACAGTGTATTGGCAAAAATAACGTAAGAAAAGTTTGCTGGTACCTGACCTGCAGTAGGAGTAAGTAGCCTAATGAGGAAGAAAGACAAGCGCCCATTTAGCTAAGGACTAGGAAACTGTGCTGTTTTAGGGAGATGTGTGCAGAATGCTGAGGAAGAGATGGAGAGGCCAGAGGTGACCAGTTCTGATTAAAATGGGGAAGGGATGTGAGATGGTAGCACCTCCTCTGAAAAGACCATGGAAGTTTTTTTCAGAGGAGGTGCTGGTTAGGAGTGAGGTAAGAAAGCTAAGGTCCTAAGACTGAATTTGGTTCCATCAAATCTTGTCTGCTGTTTGCAAGAATAAGAATTTCTTAACCACTGTCTCAGACAGTATGGTGGTAGTTGTTGTTGTTAGCTGCTGGTAGTTGGCCCCAACTCCTGGTGACTCCACGCACAACAGAACTAAACACTGCCTGGTGCAGCACCATCCCATGATCAATTGTGGATCAAACTGCTGCAATCCACAGAGTTTTCACTGGCTGATTCCCATAAGTAAATTGCCAGGCCTTTCTTCCTCTTCCATCTTAATATGGAAGCTCCACTGAAGCCTGTTCAACAACATGACCACATGCAAGCCTCCAGTGACAGATGAGTGGTGTCTGTATATGAAGTGCATAGGCCAGAAATTGAACCCTGGTCTCCTGCATGTAAGGCAGGAATTCTTCCACTGAATCACCAATTCCTCATCAAACACATAAAATAATAAAAGATTTAATTCCCAACCTTTAAAGTTGCTAGTGGATCCAAAGAAGCATAAATAAAATAGAGAATCTAGGGGAGTGTGAGGGAGCTCTGATGGAGTAGTGGCTAAGGCATTTGACTGCTAACCGGAAGGCTGGCAATTCAAACCCACCAGTCACTCCTCGGAAGGAAGGTTGGGCAATCTACTTCCATAGTGATATTGCCTCGGAAACCCAAAGAGGGGTCGCTATGAGTCAGATTTGACTCGACGGCAGTGAGTTTGGTTTGGTTGAGGGGAGTGTGTGGCAATGTAGCTCCAACTATGCCTTTATAACTTTATAAAACTTTGTGACTTTTTAAACTTCTTACAGTAATAGGGGATGAGTAGTCAGCATGGAGCTGAGTTTATCAGGGCTTCAGACTGGTAGGAGGAGACTGGGGACCATTCCTTACAGAATACTCACTAAGAGCATAGTAGTTAAGAACCATCACTCTGGAGTCAGACCAATGTAGATTTGAATTCCAGCATCACTACTAGTTGTTTTAACTTGGGCAAGCAAACTTGTTATCCATTTGCAAAAGGGTGATAATAATGGTATCTACATCATAGGATTGTTATGAAGATTAAATGACATAATGCAAGGAAAGTTCTTAGGCCAAAGTCTGCTCCCAATTGTAATAATAATTTATTTATTTGTTGTTGCTGTTTTATGTGCCATCGAGTCGGACTCAACTCATAGTGATGTCTCCTTGGGGTTCCGTGGCGGTATCACTATGGAAGTAAATTGCCCAACCTTCCTTCTGAGGAGTGGCTGGTAGGTTTGAACTGCCAGCCTTCCGGTTAGCAGTCAAGTGCCTTAAGCACTATGCTACCAGAGCTCCTTTTATTTATTTAATGGTTATCATTTATAGTTAAATGCGTATTAGTTAAAATACATGTGCATAATTGATAGTAATATTAATGATAAGTTGGGTACTAGAATGGATACCAAGACAGCTAATTAACACTTAGATTCTTATCATATATCAATCACTGCTCTAGACACTTTATATGTTTCAACACATTTGATCCTCACAGCCCCCTTGTAAGAATGACATTATTACTCTCAGCTTACAGATCAGGAAATGTAAGCACAGAGCAGTTAAGTAATTTACCCAAGGTCACACAGCAGAGCCAGGATTTAAACCCAAGTAGTTTGACTCAAAGCCTGTGTCCTTAACTGCTCTGCAGCACTGCTTCTTGCCATGATGAATTAGATATAGTCCTTGAAAAGAATAAACTAATATAAGGCAAATAAGCATTTGACAAGACTCATAGGAGAAACAAAAATCAGAGGTATCGAGTCCAAATGGGTCAATCAAGGAAGAGACATCAAGAGAGAGAAAGAGAAATGACAATGAAGAGGAGCAGGAGAATGCTATGTCATGGAAGCCAAGAGGAAAAATGAAGTTTTAAAGAAAACGGGTGGTTAATTGCCAGCAGTGTCAAACACAACATAGATGTAAAGTAGGGTGAATCTTGGGGGAAAAAAAACTGGGATGCTGCACAGAGCCTTCAATGAAGTAAGAGCACAGATTCAATATATGGTGCAGGGTAAAAGCAGATTGTGCAAGATGGTTAGAAAGTCCTGTTGGTGGGTGTAAACTATGCTTTTGAAAAGATCAGTAATTAAAGAGGAGTCCCTGGGTGGTGCAAACAGTCAATGTGCCTGGCTGCCAACTGAAAGGTTGGAGGTTCAAGCCTACCAGAGATGCCTTGGGAAGAAGACCTGGCGATCTACTTTAGAAAAATCAACCACTGAAAACCCTGTGGAGCACAGTTCTACTCTGATACATAAAGCCTCCATAAGTCAGAATTGATTAAGAACCACTGGTTTTAACTGGGTTAGTAATGAAAAGAAGGCAAGAGATGGATGTTTATTCAAAGGGTTTTTGGCCCTTTCCCGACAAAAGGTAACTTGTGTTGTCAGAATGAAACTTCTTATCAGTAGAGACATAAAGAGTAAAGATACAAGAGAGAGTTGGGGACAAATTATGAAAGGGCAGGCAGGTCTGGGGAGTTTGAGTGAGCTGGCTCCAGAGAGGAGCTCAGTCAATTAGGCACTTCCTCCCCTGATTCAGGAAGCAGGAGAATGATGAAGATATAGAGAAATGCTGATATGGAGGGAAGTTGAGGCAACTAACATCACATGATACTAATCTTCTCATCAAGAAGAGTTCATCTGCTGAGAATTTCAGGAAAAGAAGTGAAGATATGCTTGAGACTGCCTGGATCAGCCCCTCTTGGAGAATGCCATTTCCTCTTTTGCCTGCTGGTAAACTCCTACTCATCCTTCAAAACTCAGATCAAACACCGTCCCCTCTGACCCACAAAGACCTCAGTCAGAGTCCAGAGGTCTGTCCCCTACACTCTTTCTCTTATTCGTCTATTATAGCTCTGGTCATATCATGTTGTAATTATTTCCATTTATGTCTCTTTCCTTCTAGACTGAAGTCCTTGATGGTGGAGACCATATTTTATTCATCTGTATTTCTCCAACATGTCGCCCCTACAAGATGATATTTAGCAAACGTGTGGTGAATGAATGAATAAATGACTGTCTAAGTCATGCATAAAAGAATTGCAATTCAGATCCGGAAAGGTTAGGGAATAGCATTTTAGAACTAGCATCTTAAATATCTAGGTTCATTTCAGATCGAAGCAGTCTGGTCTTGGGCAATTACCCTAACCTCTCTGCATCTAATAACCCAGGTTCTGAAGAATGGTGACTACAATCTGTGGAACTGTGAGCTTCATTAGTGAATGCCAGTAAAGGGCTTTTTAAGTGGAAAAGCAGATAATTACAGAAAATTCCTCTGAGGAGGAAGGATGACAAAAATGAGACTCAGAGACAATAGAGGAACTTCCTTGTAGGATTTCCACCCTGCTTCACTCTGACACTAGCAGCCACAGATTATCCAAGGCCCTCTCAAAGGTCCTGGCACTGTGAAGTCCCAAGATTATGTGTTCACCAAGGTCATGAACTGTTGTGAAAGGATATTTGTTAGAAAGCACAAGAGCCCTGCTACTCAACACCTCCTAGCTCAGGGGCCATGATGCTCTCTGCTTAACTTTTAGCTTTTTCTATTGTTCTGTCTTATGGCTCCTGATTTCCACCTTTACAGATCATAAACAGATCGCTCAAATGTACTTGACCTTTGCAAATACACTTGTGCTCTCAGGAAGTACATGATCATTTATCACTGTCATTTACCAAATATTTTCTGATAAATAGATATCTGGTAAGGCCTGAAAACAGCTAGCAGCCCATTTCTAGAGCTGTGATACAATTTAGTCCAAATCAATTGCAAAAACAAGGACACTGCTTTCCATTACTTTAATATGTGGATATCTTCTGAGGCTTTAGAAAACAACAGTTATGATTGACATATTTCATACTTAGGTCTAAAGTCATAGAAATATAGGGCAGAATCTATTCTTGATTGTCTGTTTTAATGCAGAGAAACACTGCTATAGATAAATTAGGAGAAACAATACTTTGAAAACATCTGTATTTGCTCACATTGTTATTTCCTTCTACACACACAAATGTATGTGCACACACACATACATCTGTACACACACACTAGCCTCTAAAATTGAATTTTGCTGGATGAAATCATAATTAGTTTGCCCCCCCAAACACACACACACTACAGGTTGGTAGATGTGTATGGTAATAATGACAAAGAGAGTCGGGGATTTTTAAATGTCATGGTTAATCAAAAGGTTACTATATACAGGAGAAGAGATCAGAGTTGGAAAGAGCCATAGGAGAAAGAAAAAGAAAAGAAAAATTGGGGTTAGATGGGAAGGAATGAATATAAAGCAAAAAAGGAAAGGTAACAGTCAAAATTTGTTACTAGATACATGCTTAAGTCAGTGGTCTCAATTCTTTCTCATACTGATTATCAACCCATATTCAAACATCTCCAGAGTAGGGGCATTTCAGGTTGAAGGAAGCCTACATGACTATACACATTATACTGAAGAAGCTTTTATTTTCTGAAAATGAAGGCTATTTTCTTATTACCAGAGCAGTTAACAGTGTGTAGTTACTCATCAACATTAAATGTAGAAAATTTGCTATGGCTATAATTAAAACTCTGGTTCTTATCCACTTTAGCTCACTGATCTTAACATTAGCCACTTGGAGTTCTTTTGCAACTTATAATTAGTTGGGAGAGAGATAAAATGACAACATTTCCTTATTCTTGATGTAACTTAAAGGTTCTGAGAAAGCCTGAATGTCCTTAAGTCAGAGATGCCATATACAGAAGTCCTTTAATTGTTGAAAAGTTAGACCAAGTGACTTTCAAGATCACTTATAACTGTAAAGTTGTATGATTTGACAATCTTGCAGGACAGTTACAAGGTGATTTTATAATGTGGTCATCTGGAAAGTTCTGTCCCCAATGGAAAGGCCACTTGCATCTCCCTGGTTCATCACATGGGAGAAATTGGTAACACAATGGTCAGTTCTACTCTCAGCAATGAAAATACCTTCCAGTGGTCCTCTATGCTGCCTGGGGTCTGAGAACTTGGCTCTAAGTACCTTGATTATTAAACTTCCCCTGCCCTGGTTCATCATTAAGTAATATTATAGTATTTGACAAAGAGTTTTTAGTGAAATTCTAATTTTTGTTTTTCTGTGCAGTTCAAACCCACCAGCCACTCCTCGGAAGGAAGATAGGGCAATCTACTTCCTTAATGATATTGCCTCGGAAACCCAAGGAGGGGTCGCTACGAGTCAGGTCCGGCTCGACGGCACATAACAACAACAATGGGCAAAGCCAAGGTAAGTAGTTTTAGAGCTCCATATACCTTAGATATTTTGCATCACCTTATTCCATCAACAACTGAAACCTAGACAATATAAAGACTAAGTTATTTAACCAATTACAGGACATGGGGCGGCATTTGACATTTTGGGTGTAGGATCTCAAATATCTCTCCTCAATACGTCAATCTCTCTCTCTCTCTCTCTCTCTTTTTTTTTTTTTTTTTACCTATCTAAGCACTGAATCTGGAAATATTAAAGTCTAGCTAAGAAAGAACAGGATAAAAGGAAGTCCAGTAGTTTAGAGAAAGAGGGAAGGGGAGAAGAGGCATTATACCACAATTAAAGTTCCCATTAAACAATTAATTAAAGTGAGGTGTAACACGTAGTCATCATAAAGAGTATGAGCATTCAATGCATATCTTTAGAACCCAAGATCTGTAGAAAAATGTAGGACCTAAGACATTATAAAAGGTAGTTAAGCTACCTTCAAAACCCCTCCCTCATTTACAGATTTATAGGAACTAAAATGTATAGATTATAGACATTAATGCTCTAAAGTATCAAATGACTAGTTAGGCTATTTTAGAGTGAAGGAGAAGCAAAGCCATAACAAGAGCCCAAAGCTAAGATCTGAGAACCCAGTAAGAATATCAACTTTCCTTCTTTTCCTTTAAAAAACTTTCACAAAAGAAATTCCATCTGCTATATGGTGAAGCGTATTAAAATGTACAAATAATTCATAAATAATAGTTTTAACCTAATTATTGAATAACTGTCTCAATTTCTATTGCATATTTACTCTATGTACTTGTCATCACATTTTGTCAATTATTTTGTGTTTATTGGTCATCTCCCAAACTAAGCCACAAGTGTTGTTTTTGTTGTTAGCCATCGAGTCAGTTCCAACTCACAGAGACCCTATGACAACAGAATATAACACTGCCTGGTCTTGTGCTATCCTCACAATCACTGCTATGTTTGAGCCTATGGTTATAGGCACTATGTCAATCCAACAGCAAATACTTGAGGACAATGACATTTTAATTTTTATTCACCTTAATCTCCCCTCATGTTCTGTGGTTTACTAGTATGCCATAGAATCACCAAAAATATTTAATGCAAATCTAACTTCTACTTTTTCTTAGGAAAGAAGGAATAGTTGAAGAGCTTTAAATAAATGTCACTGTGGAAATTCTCTTTGTGAAATATTGATAAAAAATCCCTTGGTATCTGCTTTAGCGTATATTGAAGTAATTTGGACTTTTCAAAGCATTTCCAGAGCTACCATTTAATTCTCATTTTTATTGCCTCATTTTCATGAGCAGATCTCAAAGAACAAAACAACCAGAAACCCCCAATCACTCCACCTACCAATGAAAGTTATGTCCTGGGACTTGGGGGTGTTTGATAAATTAGCAACTGGACATTCTTACTGTGGGAAGACAAATCTCCATTATAATTCATCTGGCTGGAATACAACAGTAGTCAGCACTGAAGAAAAACAGAGCTCAAGTGACAACTTATGTCAACTTAGACTGTAGAAAGATCCAGAAAACTATAAAGCCAAACTATAGTTCTGTTTAGTCCTTGTAATGTTGGGGGAAGAGATCCCAGTGTCCTTCAATGACCCCTCTAGTAATGTGTCCACAGTTTTTGTGGACTAGTTTTCTCCTGTCCTGCCATTTCCTCATGATTTATCCTGTCTGGTAGGACTGCAAAGATAGTTGAATTTTTCACTGGAGGTAGGTCATAGTGACAGTGACCACAACTGACAGGAGATTGAAAAGAACCAAATATACCTTGCTGAAAGAGTCTCATCAAGGTCACCCACTTGGTATAAGACAAGTGGAGAGTGAGGGAGAAAGACAGGCTTATCATGTAAGAGCTAGTAGGGATAACTACATTATCTAATTATTCCTCTTCCCATCTCCTCTAGCTTCCCACATCTACTACACACATACTTTTAAGCAAGTTCATTATTTTAGAATTACCATATTTCCCCTCATCAGTTTGTGGTATAGCTGCCTTTAAAGACAGTGTCACCAGCCTTCCCCATCCTGCCAACACAAAGTAGTGTCTCTCTATGGCACTTAGCCTACCCCTTTACTGTAACACTTCCATGTTTGTATGTCTTTCTCCCCAGCTCAAATTGGGTTTTCAAATTCCAATTTCAAATTCAGTTTCAAATTCACGTGTAATGGACCTTACTCATATTTCTATCTACCTGCACAGTGACAGAGATAGGTAGCTATCCATCACAATTCCTGCTTCTCCTTCCCTAATGCAGAATTGTTGGGAGGAAGCTGCTGCCCAGCGAGGAGCTACATTTTCCAGCTCCATCTATATTTAGTTATGACCATGTGACTAGTTTTTGCCTGTAGAAAATAAGCAGCTGTGATGTTTTTCACTGTGAGGCTGGTTAGAAGCTAGAGTCATTTAGCCATGCTCTCATCTCCCTGCCCTAGGTTGATGCAGAGGTTGAGGAGGGTTCAGGAGATGGCAGAGTTCTCATGGAAGGAGTCTAGATGCCTGAATCCCTGCATTAAAGAAAGCCACTGTTGGCCAGAAACAATGCATTATACTATTACAAGAGAAAGTAATAAACTTCTGTTTAGGCAGCTAACCAGAAAGACGGCAGTTCAAACCCATCAGCCACCCCACAGGAGAAAGATATGGCAGTCTGCTTTTGTAAAGATCACAGCCTAGAAAACCCTGTAGGTCAATTCTACTCTGTCCTATAATGTTGCTATGAGTCAGAATTGACTTGATGGCAATGGGCTTGGTTTTATTTGTTTGTTCTTTTAAAAATATATATTTTCCATCACCATCCAATAGGAGTACATTTTAGAGTATAGATGATCATCATCACCTTGTCCCCACTTGATTGAAAAAAAAAAAGTAGGTGTGTGTGTGTACATGTGTTACATGTGTATACGTATATGTATAGAGAGACAGAGAGAGAGATTAGGCCTAAACAAGTAAAATCTGACAGAGTTGATGGAAATATGCAATAGTATTTTAAAAAAAGAAGTTTATTTTTCTCTCTTGTAACAGTCCAATATATTGTTTCTGTCAGTTTGTCATACTGTGGTATATGACAACAGTTTGTCAAACTGTTGCTGTGATGCTGGAAGCTATGCCACTTATATTTCACATACCAGCAGGGTCACCCATGGTGGACAGGTTTCAACACAGCTTCCAGACTAAGACAGACTAGGCGGACAGGCATGGCAATTTACTTCCAAAAAGTTGTTGCTGTTAGTTGCCTTTGAGTTGACCACGACTCATGGTGATCCTTTATGTGCAGAGTAGAATTATTCCATCCAGTTTTTAAGGCTGTGACCTTTAGGAAGTAGATCACCAGGCCTTCCAAGGTACCTTTCAGTAAGTTTGAACCACCAGACTTTTAGCTAGTAGTTGGGTCCTTAACTATTTTTGCCACCTAGCCAATGAGAACCCTATGGATCACAACAAAACATTGCCCAATATAATGCTAGAAGTTGAGCTCCCTAGGTTGGAAGCCACTCATAATACTCACTGGCTGCAACAATGGCCTCAAACATACCCATGATCATGAAAAAGGCACAATTCTAGGCAATGATTCATTCTGTAATACATGCAGTCATCATGAGTTAGAGCTAACTTGATGGCAATTAACAACAACATATATTTTGGGGTCTATTTATTACTGTACTTTACCTTAAGTCATATATGTACCTAACACAGTGGGTATATAAAGCATTCAAGAGAAAGTGAATAATCTGGGTAGGATACTTGCCCATTTCCTCATGGAGAAGCCTGTATATTTGGTACTTTTCTAGGAAAGATTAGCTATGATTTGAGTCTCATGAAACTAATAATTGTTATTATGGAAATTTTCCCAGGATGAAACAGACTTATATTACTAGGATTTTATTAAATCTTATAGTTGTTTCTTCAAATCTATAGATACATACTTAAATTTTGTTTCTGTGAGAGAATTTCAAGGTTGTCATAGCAACAAGTGAAAGTAACAGAGTGTATGTGATATACTGGGGTGCTTGGTGCTAGCCAAGCCAGTAAAAAACAACAACAAAAATGTGTATATCATATACAGAAAACTATATGAGGAGTTATGTATAGTATTCAATTATTTGTCTTTCACCTTCTAAGCAACATCATTTAATACACTGATTAGTTATAAATTATGGTAATCTTTCCAGCTCTGGGATGAAATATATTTTAGGATATAAATAAAATTACTGTTAGAGCATCATCACTCTGTCCGTCTTCCTGGAAAAAAAAGTGTGTGTGTACATATGTGTGTATACATGTGTGTGTGTGTATACAGACAAAGAGATTGGACCTGAAAAAGTAACATCTGATAGAGATGACAAATTGAGGGGACAATAAATTTAAAGTAAGCAATTAAATTAAACCCCTCCCAAGCAGAGATTTTTGAGCATATTTCTTGAGTAATTACCCCTGCTCCCTGATTTACTTTTCAGTACAGAACCTTTATTGATCCCTTCTCTGTGGACTAAGAATTGATTGCTTTGCATTATATTTGCTATTCATTCAACTTATCATCATTTTCTTGTGAAAATGAAATGCTTCAAGAAGCAGGGCCACCTTCCTGTTCCCAGGGATATTATTCTTCTCTCTAAGTGGCTTTTGAGTTTAAAAGTGTCCAAAAGCAGTAAGGAGACAACACAAAAGGCAGGTGACTTGGTATCATGCAAGACACAGAATAAAAGAAAAAGAAGACAGGCTTTGGTTTATAAGATATGGTGAACTGGAATAGGGCAGACTGGTGAAGGAAAAGCGATTTGAGGAGGATAATATTTCTAGCTTTTGAATGGGTGAAAGAAAAGAATAAAGGGGGTGGGGGAAAAACAACTCTCTTGATTTCTTTTCTCATTAAAGTCCTAGAAGATAATTTAGGAAAATGTTCAACTCTAAGAAAAAAAGAGAAAAAAAGATAGCATCCCTACCTTCAGTTTAGATTCCCTTTTTCCTCCTCATCCCATCTGGTCATTTCTGACCTACTTTCTGGAGAAGAAACCCAAGCTTTGAGAGCCCCTTCTCTCACTGGGACAGCAGAGGCCATGCCGGAAAGAGAGTCTGAAGCTGCAAGAAGTCATCATTGTATCGAGAGACATGACACAAAGGATAAAGACTCTGGACCCCACCTGCAATGGGACAAACCATTCCAAGGCAGAACAAAAAGGCATATGCAAACGTAAAGAGGAATTGAATTCAGTCACAGTGCCAGACAGTCTCAGGCGGCCCCTTGACTGCTCCTGGTGTAAACCAGGGTCAAAGGCATCTGACGTGGCTCAGTAGGCAGAGGAGATCAATAATGCTAAGGAGTAGTGTCTGCAGTAAGAAACAAATCATTGCAAATTTAGATGAAATGGTCTCAGTGCTCAGGGCTCCTGATGGAAGCCCTGCATCTGCCACATTGACGTTTTTACTATGGCGCTCCCTCAGTGGGAGAGGAGTAGAAGGGTGAGAGGTAGAGAGTTAAGGAGCAGGACCCAAGAGTGGTGTCACAGAACTGTGTTATCTTAAACTGAGAAGTTTCATATGGTTCAGTGCCCATCTGGCCAATTCAAAAAGAAAACATGAAGGGCTTAGAACGACGTGCATAAAATATTTAAAAGAAATTAACAACAACCAGGGGAAAAAAAAGAAACAAAACTCGTTGTCCTTCAGTCAATTCTAACTCACAGAGACCTAATGGTTTTCAGAGTAGAACTGTGCTCCACAGGGTTTTCAAGGGTTGTGCCTTTCTTCTGAAGTGTCTCTCAATGGGTTCTAACAGCCAACCTTTCTACTAGAAGCCAAGTGTTTAACTGTTTACATCACCCAGAGACTCCCAAAAGAAATGAGGAAGTAGCTAAATGAAGTTAAACGAGACCAAAAAAAAAAAAAAAAAAGTAATTTTATTTAATAATTTAAATTTAAATTTGTTAAGTCCTTACTACATGAGTGGGATATATTTTACTAATAAAGAAACTAAGACTCAGAAAGGTTAAGTCACTTTCCCGATATAAGAAGACAGAAAGTAGTAGATCAAACCCAGACAACTCAAACAAAGGTCTGTCTCACTCTAAAGCCAGGCAGCCAGACAATGGTTAGCCCAGTACTGTACTGTTAGCATTGTACAAGGTTCATTTGTAAATTCAATTAACTATGTTTCTCAAGACTATTCTCCTTCTCATGGTCTCCATCATGTTAGGGGTCACTGGTGAGAACTTCATCTACCTTACGATTCATGGAAACAAGAAAATAACCTGAGGGTGGAGGTATAAAACAATGAATTGTAGGAAAATGTAGAAACCATGGAGATTTAACTTTAATATTATACCAATTTCTTCTTTTGGGCTAAATCTACTTAGAGGAGAAAAACTGGTGAATACCATTGCGGGTTGCTCAGATCCAAAAATTGCTTCTTGTTGCTCAACGTAGGCTGCATTCCAATGACATGTCTATGTCGAATCTGCACTGATAGAGGTGAGACTAATACAAGAGGCA
Source organism: Orycteropus afer afer (assembly GCF_000298275.1). Lineage (NCBI taxonomy): Eukaryota > Metazoa > Chordata > Mammalia > Tubulidentata > Orycteropodidae > Orycteropus > Orycteropus afer. The sequence continues at coordinate 3,668,479 of NW_006921845.1, read as the reverse complement.
GAGAACTGAATGCCAAGGCACAAATTCCATATTTGAAGGACACCCAGATCCCCTCTGGCTTTTCTATAAGCAAGGTGGCCTGAATCTCCCCAGCATTCCTGCCCAACTTCACAGATGCTACACTAATGGTAAAAACAGAAAAAATCTGAATGACTAATTTCCACTTTGATTTACTTGTGGCTGTAAATTACTTTTCTGCCTTATCAAAGAAATTAATGTATACTGAGCAGGTACAATGCATAACCTCTTGAGCGAGGAGACTTCTACACATGTTATCACATTGACATCTCACATTTCTTGAGGTGTTATCCTCCTACCTTCCAGATGACAGACAGAAGTCAGAGTGATCAATTTTCTCAGGTTCATAACCTATATGTTTCATGAGGATTCAAACTCATGTTCTTGTGACTTTCCTCTGTACCCTTCTTCATTCCTCTTTAAAGTCTTAGACCTTTGCCACAGCTCTGGGTCATCATTCTCAACTTCAGCAGTCATATAGTTTAATAGAGTAGAAGGTATAGATTATTGAGCTGAAAAATTATGTTGAGATCAGTGTGTATGCCAGAAGTTAGTGTCTTGCCTAACCTCCTAGTTGGTTTGCCTCTTCTTTGACTCTCTCAACTAAAATTGGAAAAAGCATTTCAATTTCTTTGGGTTAGTTGATTCCTAATTTCCAGAACCATAAAGAGAAGCATTTGATGTCAAAAGAACCTTTATTGGGAAATACTGTGAGATGAGGAGATGTGATTCATTCCTGATTGTTCCACCTCTGGGAAGCATGGAGTGTAGCATGAACCTGGAATCTGTCCCATGGGAACCCTGGCTCCACCACTGGGTGAAGCTGAGCAAGGCATTTTACTTCTATGTCCCTCTCTTTCTCCATCTTTAAAATCAGAACAATGCTACTCACCTCAAAATATTGTTGTATGAACCAAATGAGATAATATATACAAAATGCCAGTCATTGTGCCTGGTATGTATATGTCAGTAGTTTCCTTCTCAATCCTTTCTGATACAGCTGTATTTTGATATGTGCTTGAATAAGACAGGGCAAGGGTGTGTGCAGCATGCACTACTGGTCAAGGTGGTGTCCACCGAGGGAGGAAAGACACCAATTTTTTGACTCCCACTTTCCACAATATTAATTGGCTGGAGGGAGAGGCAATTTTTAACTCTGTCATTTATAACCATGGCTGCACTGATATTCATGGCTAGGAAGGTGGCATTTGAAACAAAGAACATCTAACAATTGTGAGGTCAGATGATGATTTTACTACCATTTGTTCTATTGTATAACAGATCTCCATATTGTATTATTCAGAGTCTCTCACAACTGCCTGGATCTCACAGATGGTGTCTCCACTTTTATACTGCCCTACTTTCCTAGAATTTCCACATCCCCCCATTACTGCCTCCTGACTCTCACACTTATCCTATTATGTTATTATCCTGCACCCAGCACTAGCTGTTTTATTTTCTACTTTCTGCCACAATATTATGGACCCTGAGTTGCAGCCTCTTAGATAGTGTCTGTCTGCTTGCTGTTTGTGTACTCCACTGGGGAAAAGGGAGGTGTGGAGGCTCCATTTGTAGACATATTATCAGAGGAAAGACAATGCCAAAGCATTGCAGTGAGCAGGGAGCATCCTAATGGGGATGCTGCAGGCAGAGGAAGAGGGAAAACATTCCAGCCAAAATAATCAAAGCCCATAGTTTAAAGCCACCACATACCCTAATGTATATACAATCCAAACTGAAAGGGAAAATGGGTAATTAGTTGGTAAATTATCTTTGCATTCATTTCCCTTTAAAAATAATTACTTTGGAGTACTAATTATCTAAGGAACTCTGGTGGTACAGTGGTTAGAACACTTAGCTGCCAACAGAAAGTTTGGTGGTTTGAACTCACAAGTTGCTCCACGGGAGAAAAGACCTGGTGCTCTTTTCCTATAAAGATTCCAAACTAGGAAACTCTAGGGGGCAGTTCTACTTTGTGGTATACAATTGCTATGAGTCGGAATCAACTTGACAGCAAGCAACAAAACAACAAATGTTAATTATCTAGCATGGTTGCCTACACAGAATTCTCTGTCTCTATTATATAGCCACTTTTCCGTATAGATTGAGTAGGATGTAATCATGAAAGTGTTCAGATCCAGTTAAAAACAAACATACAAACAAAAACCTGTTGTCACGGTACACATGGAATCCATAGAATTTTCAATGGCTATGATCTTTTAGGGGAGCTCTGGTGGCATAGTGCCTTAGGCATCTGACTGCTAACCAGAAGGCTGGTGGTTCAAACCCACCAGCCACTCCTCAGAAGGAAGACTGGGCAATCTACTTCTGCAGTGATACTGCCTCAGAAACCCAAGGAAGGTCACTATGAGTTGGATCCGACTCAATGGCAGTGAGGTTTTTTGTGTTTTTTTTTTTTTTTTAATGATCTTGTAGAGGTAGATCACCAGGTCTCTCTTCCCAGACACCTCTGCATGGACGCAAACCACCAAGCTTTCTGTTATTAACTGAGAATATTAACCATTTGTGCCACCCAGGGACTCCTGAACTCCTTTTCAGATCCAGTGTCAGTTTCAAATTCCAGATTAAAGTTCAGGTACTGATTGTATCACTTGGCTGATAACTTTATCTACCGGGCTACTTAATGTCTTCAAGCCTCCATTCCCTTATCTGTAAAATGGCAATAATACTGCCTATTGGGCATGGCAACTGAGAAGAAAAAGAATATATATAAACTTGTGATCCTACACCTGACCCATAATCAGGGAAATAAATATCTATCTTTCCCCACTTCCCTTTTTAACACTTAGATTGACACTGCCCATAGTCCCTGCATAGATTTATAATTTAATTCCAGTGGTCTATCGTCTCAGCCAAACTGAGCTCTCCATGGGACTAGGTCGTCTTTGTGGATGCCTCTGTCTTATTTAGCCCAAGGACTTAGAATAAGTGCTCAATAAACCTTTGTGGATTTAAGAAAAAGTGGAATCATAAACCTGCACATCCATTGGTGAATTCAAAGGAAGAGAGAATCAGTTTTTAACTTAGATTTTTTTGCAGTTGCATCCTCACACAGATTACCATTACTTGTGTCTTCTTTGAAAAGTATGCGTGTCTCCATTTTAAACATTACCTATTTATAGAAAACAGTAAGTAGACAGAGAGATAAGGTAATTAATTAATTATAAATAAGCTCTGCAGAACTTCCTATGGCAAACGACAGTCTCTGGCCTCCAGATTAACCAAAATGCTTATGGAAAGCAAATTAATTAACTATTAACTACTCCTAAAGATAATTAGGAAGGAAAATAGGATTTGGGAAAGGGGGGGGGGGAGAGAATCTCAGCCTCTCGTAGCTAAACAGAAATTACTTTAGAATTTTCCAGAATTTCAATGTGCTTCATATTACCCTTACCTTCCAGTAGTTAAAGAAATTGAAAGCTGATAGTGTCTTCCTTTCCTGGATTCAGAAGCAGATCATAATCAGGCATCATCTTTATTTACTGAGCACCTACTATGCATTCACAGCTCAGCAGCCCAGGAACTAATTCAGATCAGCTTAGTTCCAATGGGGTGAAGTTTGAGCCATGCATGATAAAGTTTGAATTACACTTATTTAGAAGGAGGAAACAAGGAAGCTGCCTCAAAAGGAAGAGAAAGGACACTGGCCTCAATCTGGGAGAGACAACGTTCTGACCTCTTCTCAAAGGAAGTTTTATGTGTGGACCCAGGTGCTGCTGAGGGGGGCCTGGCAGGGTGGTGGGGATAAAAGACTTTCTGGATGCCCTCTGACCCCAGCCATCCCACGGGAAATGAGCAGGAGGCTGCTGGAAGGCAGACAAGCAGGTGTGCCCTTAAGAAGCCATGGAGATTAGCTGGGGCTTATCCAAACCTCTGCAGGAGGCAAATTTCTTCTGGCTCTTGAAGGAGACCTCAGTGCTCCTCTGGCATCAAATAAGCCAGATGCAGGATGGACGTCAACTTGGCCTTTTGTGAGTCCAGGGCCCAGAACCAGGAATCTGGACATCATCACAGTCACCAGGGCCCCCAGTGAGGATATATTGGAGAATATGTTCAGAAAAATGAGAAGAGAAAAAAAGAAATGCTTGCAAAACAGGAACACAAATAGCGAAGTCTCATTTTTTATGCTCAGACTTTTGTCTCTGGGGCAATTGTTTGCCACCCAAATTAGCAATAATTGTTTCCTTCTCTATAAATTATGGCTTCTGGGAAAAATATCTGCTCTTCAACAAAGGTAAACAAGTGAGAACCAGAAGACTCAAGCACTGAGAGTTTCCCTTCTCAAGTTAGTAACTTCAGCAGTGGGAAGAGGAAATAGGAACCCCATCGGTGCAGAATATGTCAGTCTGACACTATGCTAAGGTTTAATGATGTGGGGGAAAAGCACTGACATTGGAATTAGCAGACAGGCATTGAATTCTGATTTTGCTATGTATCAGCTGTACTACTCTGAACAAGCCACTTAATCCCTCTGAACATCAATTATCCCACCCGAAAATGAGTCTAACAATGGCTCCTTCACAGAATTGTTTTGAACGTTGTTGCTGTTAGATGCCGGTGAGTCAGCTCCGACTCATAGTGACCCCATGTACAACAGAACGAAACACTGCCCAGTCCTTTTGAGCATTAAATAGGATAATTTATATAATCACTTAACACAGGACCTGGCACACAGAACCAGTTGCCATCCAGTAGACTCTGACTTATGGCAACTCTACATGTGTCAGAGAACTGTGTTTCCTAGGGTTTTCATGTCTGTGACCTTTTGGAGGCAGATCACCAGGACTTTCTTCCAAATCCTCTGGGTGGGTTTGAACCACCCAGTAGCTGAGCACTTAGTCATTTGCACCGCCCAGGGATGCCAGCTGGCACAGAGAAGGTACTCAATGAAAGTTTCCGTCTATTCTTCCCTTCTTTCGATAACCAGATAAATGCCTAGATAGATGGCTAGATAAAATCCTTAGTGTTTAACACATGTGTAAACCAATCCCTAATGAAGGTAAGCTACTTGCTCAAACCTCATGCAGATGGTGAAAAGGCAGAGGCCAGAACCCAAATGTTCTGATGGCTTTGCTGCCTGACTTTGTTGCTTCATTGGCACCATAGATGGCCTAATATGTATGGGGTCAACATTTATATCAGGTAGATACCCTCCTTGGAGCATGAGAGAACAGAACAGCAGTGTTTACACAGGGAGATAGTTGGGGTGGGAGGAGCAGGAGTGCATGGGAAGGAAGGACACAGGGAAGAGGTAACTACAGGGAGGATGTGGGAAGAGAGCTGTTACATTGTGGAGAACTGCAGTCAACGTCATTAAACAAAATGTCTGTGAACTGCTGTGTGGAAAATGAATTTGCTCTGTAAACTTTCACCAAATCACAATAAAAATTAAAAAAAAAAAAAAAAAAGATGGCCCAATACCCAGTCCCAGAGAAGTCCAATAATGATGTGACAGGAGGAAGACCATGGGAAACTTCCTACAGAAGAAGTATGTCTACCAGGGGGACTATAGCTGTTAACTATTTCTGAAGTTTGATAAAATTCACTCAGGAAACACATGGGATATATGGGAGTTTGGGTGAGATGTTACTTATAGTTATTTTAAATAATGTAACCAAAAACTCTCCTGTCATTTAAACTGATTGTGCCACACAAATACACAAACCAGCTGACCCTGGAACAGCTTAAAACATGGAGAAGATGTCTTTGATTCAATAATAATAATAATAAAACTAACAATAAAAACAATTCTAGCCATTTTATTTGCTAATCCTTGCCCTCCAGCACATCTGGCAAGACAAGGAACAAAACTCCAAAGACTGGTTAACAGCCTTCTCTCTATCTAACTCTCCCCAATAATTTCTGTGGTAGGTCTCATGCCACAGTGTGGTAAATCTTGGCTTTCTATCTTCCCAGAAGTAGCTAAATTTCTATTACTAGTGGAGTCATCTTGTCACCAATACCTAAACCTTTATAATTTCAGAACAACAAAGAATCTGGGGGATGCTCTGATCTTTCTCTCTCCTTTTCTACATGAAGATATTGAAGGAGGCCCAGAAATATGGAGCAACTTGCCCAAGGTCACAAGGTCAACTTGGCCAGCTCTTAATCCACTGCCCACCTCCTCCTCTAGTGCCCCACGGCTTCAGGGACCCATGCAGGTGGAAGAGACAATCTCTTTGTACAATCATTATAATCACCACAGAACTAACTCTGTACTAACCAGTGGCCTCAGAGTCAACTCTGACTCATGGTGACCCATATGAATCAGAGCAGTACTGTACCACATAAGGTTTTCAGTGGGTCATTTTTATGAAGCAGATCCTCAGGCCTTTCTTCTGAGGCGTCTCTGGGTGGGTTTGAATCGCCAACTCTTGATTAGCAATCTAGCACTTAACCATATGTGCCACTCAGGGATGGAAGAGACAATCTCTTTACACAATCACTATCATTACCCCAGAGCTAACTGTGCACAGAACCCATGATAAAGGCATTCGAAGCCAAATGCGATAAAAAAAAAAAAAAATTATGACAAATATCCAAATAGCCCATTAAACATCCTCAGGAAAAATACATAAGTAAAATGGCAAAAGCCCTTGAAAGCAGCTTTACACTTGAAATTCTGAGATTTTTATTGTTTTTATTTTTTGGCTCCTCAAGGCATTTAAAATTTTTTAAACTTCCAAATTATTATGGAAGTTGCAAATCACCATAACAATGTCATTTGGTTTATTCCCATCATATCTAATGGAGTTGTTCCATTCGACTACCTACTGTGTGCCAGGTACATGCTAAAAGTGCAAAGATAAAGAGCAATAGTTTATGGGCTTGAGAAATTCACTATCTGTGGAGGAAAGAAAGCAAGTACTGCAATCTCCATTCTGTTCAGTAACTCTTCAAGAGTCAGCATGGGTCTCTAGTGATCCAGCCAACACTGTGCGGATCATGTTAGGCAGAGACCCACTCACAAAGAAAACTTAAGGTTCTGTGTGAGCGTGTGATACACAGAAAGAAAAAGGGGGGAAGCCTTGTTGAAGAAAATTGGTTACGTAGAGTCTTAAATCTTTCTTAAGCCTCATTGGATGTTTATCAGCCACTAATGTTACATTTCTTTATTAACAGTTAGAAATAACTTGAAGTGCCATCTTCATGTCTATGAGGTAAACATATTACAACAGAAAAAAAATACATACATAATTAATTTTTACTTTTAACTGCTGAGACATTATTCTTTATGTCTATGATAGCGACAGCCATACTGATGTGATCTTTGCAGTTGTTTGGTACATTTTAGAAATAAAATGTCAAACTTGATGATAAGGACTTACTGGTTATATTTCGTCGAAGAGCTGTTCTAGATTTCAGTTCTTCAGCAGTTCCTTGAAGTGTCGTAGTCTTGGAAAGATGAGGACTCTGGATGTGGAACACTGGAATCTTTACTGAGAATGAATACAAGAAAGAAACATGAGGTAAAGGTACATGACTTTCTCATGACTCCAAAACTCATGCTTCATGCAACTTATTAGTCCCTCAGAAAGTCACACCTTTATTCAAAATATTTAACAACCATCCTTCTTATGTCTTTTTTCTGCTTTATAGTAGGCTAGGTTAGAGGTATACTGAAATAAGATGCAGTCCAAGCATGCAATAATTTCACATTTTAGAGTGTGAGAAAGCATTAAAGAATTAACTATAATGCTGTGATCTGGCATATAGTGTTTCCTTGTCTGCATTAGCAAAAGGAAGCACACACATGCCCCTTCATGTTTATTTCAGTTGAGAAAGCTAAAGCTCAGAGGTTAATCAAATAGAACCACTTCACACATTTTGCATAATGACATGTTGTTGTTGTTGCTATTTGCCATTGAGTGAGACTCGACTCATAGCAACCCTTCCTTGGGTTGCCGAGGCAGTATCACTACAGAGGTAGATTGCCCAACCTTCCTTCCGAGGAGTGGCTGGTGGATTTGAACCGCCAGCCTTCTGATTAGCAGTCAAGTGCCTTAGCCACTACACTACCAGAGCTCCTGCATAATGACATTGTTGTTGTTGTTGTTGTTGTTATTTGCTGTCGAGTCGGCCCCAACTCACAGTGACCCCTCCTTGGGTTTCCGAGGCAGTATCACTACGGAAATAGGATTGCCCAACCTTCCTTCCGAGGAGTAACATAGCTATCTTAAATACATATTTCTTAATGCCCCAGTAAGCCAATAGCCACGAAGTCAATACCAACTTATCAGGAGCCCATGTGTGTCATGGTAGAACTGTGGTCCACAGGGTTTCCATTGGCTAAATTTTTTAAAGTAGATTGCCAGGTCTTTATTGTGAGGCACCTCTGGGTAGGCTCCACTCTCCAAACTTTCCATCAGCAGCTGAGCACCCTGACAGTTTTTGCCACACAAGGACTCCCCCGATGCCCACCATCCCTGTTATTAATTACTTGATTTCTGTCTAGAATTGACTAGACCCTGAAGGTGAGGCTCAGATCACAGGCTTCCATCTCTATGATCATCCCTAAAGGAGACACTATCTGTCCCTTGACCACAGAATATGCAGCCAAACCTTTGATCAGAAAAGCAAGCAGACAGGGAGTGTAAATGACAAATCCATCAGCACCACTCTCCAAACTGTGAGACTGGCATCGTTTTTAAGAATTAAATATGACACATCGCCACAATTACATGGCTCCTGATAGACCTTACTGCCTGACATGCTGGTTCAGCCTAATTTCCAGACTGTTTCAGACACCCAAATAATTAACACGTGTTTCCTGATGATGCAAAATTGTGAGTGTGTGTGTGTGTGTGTGCATTTCTAAACTCCATGCAACCACATTAGCATCAATTAAATATTTATCAGACTTCCAGTGACTATGAAAGGCATCATCAATTGGCCCTTGGAGCATCAGCACTGGCTATTTTTAAAAGCCAGCTTCCAGCCTGAGTCAGTGGATATAGTTATGTCTCAATGAAGAGCTCTCACTCTCTTTTGTACTAGATTCATCCACCAGTCTGAAGCTTTTAGAACCAGCAAGAACCAGATGGCCCTCCAAGATCATTTTTGAATGTTTGGATCTGAGTCATTTGTATACAGAAGACTTCACAAAATAGCAATCTGGGTAACAGGCTTCAGGCTGAGGCCAGCTTTTTAGACAGCCCATCTTTGCCTGCAGTAGAGAAGATAATATTATAGGGCTCCACAAAAATATTCCACAATTTATAGCATCAAGTACATGAAGTTTCCTGTCAAGCTGTCACTGAGATGGCAGTTTGTCCCAACTATTCCTTCCCCAAATATTTTTCTTTTGTCCATTGAACATAAAATTTTCTTCTTTGTTGTTATTAGTTGCCATCAAATTGGTTCTGACTGATGGCAACTTTATTTATAACAGAACAAAACTGCCTGGTCCTGGGGCATTTCTATCATCTTTGATATGCTTGAGACAGTCTGTCAGTTTGTCATACTGTGGTGGCTTGCATGTTGCTCTGACACTTGGAGTTATGTCACTAGTACTTCAAATATCAGCAAGGTCACATCTTGTGAACAGGTTTCAGGAGTTCTTCCAGACTAAGACAGATTAAGAAGAAAGGTCAGAAAATCAACTTCTGAAAATTAGCCAATAAAAACCTTATGGATCATAATTCCCTCACAGTCCAGGCATAAGACAGCTTTGTGAATCAGCCTGTATATTACTGATGCAATAATCCAAATCACAACAAATTCAGAGCTGAAAAAGATTTAGGCTAATTAAAATGGGGCTCTAGTGTGATTAAGTAGTGGGAGCCCATAGTCATAAAGAGGACGGTGTAGGATGGAGGAAATGGAACATGATGGAATTGGTGGGCACAACATGCTTATCTGAGAAAGAGGTAAGGCAGTGGTGTGCATCTACTATCACAAGTCCAAGGGGGTGGAGGCAAACTCAGGTTCAAAATGGAGAGATCAAAATTAAAGCAACCTACCAATCTAATACCTAGGTATTTATCTTAGAGACACAAGAACTTAGTTTCCCACAAAATCCTGTACACAGATATTTATAACAGCTCTGTTGTTGTTGTTGTTACGTGCCGTCAAGTCAGACCCGACTCATAGTGACCCCTCCTTGGGTTTCCGAGGTGGTATCACTACGGAGGTAGATTGCCCAACCTTCCTTCCGAGGAGTGGCTGGTGAGTTTGAACCGCCAGCTTTCTGGTTAGCAGTGTAGTGCCTTAGGCACTACACTACCAGAGCTCCTTATAATAGCTCTAGTTATAAGTATTTGTGGTGGTTAAGTTTGTGTGTCAATTTGGCTTGGTTGAGTGGCTGGACAGCAAGCTGAATGTAGTTATTCCCCATGATGAGATTGATAACTATCTCCATGGTAGAACTGGAGCAGTTGAGTAGCTGCTTTGGGTATGTGGTCTGCTTCCCATATATAAGAAACAGCTTTGGGAATGGTCTCTAGCTTATGGCATGCTTGAACCCTGCATGTACCCATGTCATTATTCAGCAGCCTGCCATGCTCTGCTGATCTTGGGACTTTCAATGGACTTGAATTAATGGCCTGGCATGTGGTTTGGTAACATTGGGACTGTGCCATTTTATTTGTAGACCTTGGGCTTGTTAGCCTCAGCAGCCAGGAGCTGCCTGAGTGAAGAGATGCCTCTAGCATGGGCTGGAAGCAAGAGGCAGATCTGAAGCCCAAGGTCAGGGGGCTTTTACACAGCCCCTAGAGCCTGGCACTTTGAACTTAGACTTCTAGCCTCCCAAACTGTAAGAGAATAAAATCCTGTTTGCTCAAGCCATCCCATTTGTGGTATTTCTGTTAGAGAGGTACTAGGTAACCAAAACAGTATTCAAATCTGAGAATAAAACTGTTTTTCTTAAACCTTAGTTTTCTAAACCAGTGAAGGAATAAACCTACTGTGGCATAGCCATATAATATAGTACTAGTCAGAAATAAAAAATTTAAAAAATTATTGATACACACAACCATATAGATGAATCTTAAAGGTATGTTGTAGAGTAAAAGATGCCAGTTTCAAAAAACTTACATACCACATAATTCCATTTATGACATTCTTAACAGATTAGTAGTTTCCAAGGGCTGAGATTAAGAGGAGGTGACTACAAAGAGAGAGTATGAGGGAATGTTTCAGAGTGATGGAACTGTTACATGTCCTGCTTTTGATGATGATTACTTAAATCTGTTCATGTGTTAAAATTCATAGAATTGTACATCAAAAAGTCAGTTTTCACTATATGTTAATTTATAAATAAAATGCAAAAATGAGAAAAGAAAATACATAAAAATATCAAAGGTGTCTAACCTGAGGGGTAAGATGAGATACACAGGTAGTTAGGTCAATCCGTGGTCATTATCTGGAATGTATGGTTGAAGTAAAGCATGGAAAGCCAGAAGCACAGCTGAGCTCAGGAGGCGAGACTGACAGGAACTAAGAGAAGATCAGACTTCTCACAGCCAGTTTGTTGACATAACACAGTGGTACTAAATGCCAGCAACTTGAGCTAAAGGGAACAGAGGTGTCAGTTGAGCTGCTCAGTGTTCATCCAGCACCAGAATCTCAGTTCACCCTTGTTGGTGTTGTTATGTGCCACTGAGTC
>NW_006921845.1:3650283-3656045 GCF_000298275.1 Orycteropus afer afer | reverse complement strand
AAAAAAAAAAAAAAAAGCCTAACTCACTACTGTGGGGTCAGACCCACCTCATAGTGACCCCTCCTTGGGTTTCCGAGGCGATATCACTACAGAAGTAGATTGCCCAACCTTCCTTCCAAGGAGTGGCTGGTGGATTTGAACCTCTAGCCTTCTGGTTATTAGTCAAATACCTTAAGCACTATGCCACCTAAATAACCAAGAGAAGGAGCTGTGGTGGTGTAGTGGCTAGGTATTTGGCTGCCAACTCAAAAGTTGGTGGTTCAAACCCACCAGCTGCTCCACAGGAGAAAGACGAGACAATCTACTTCTGTAAGATTTACAGCCTTGGGAACCCGATGGGGGGCACTATGAGTCAGAATCGACTCAACGGCAGTACATTCGGCATTGGGTAAGTAACTTAGATAGGGATCAACATCTATGGGAGTGTAGAACAACCTCAGGTTATTTCTTCATCACATTTGTTCAGTGGCTTGGGAAATGGCTTTAGTTGAGAGGGTAAGTAATAAACAAAAGCTAAATAGGTCTAATCTAACCCTTTCATTCACAGATGCAGAACCTGATAGAGCAAAAATGGATGAGTGTCCAAAATCACAGTGTGTGAGAGTCCACGTGGCCCTGAATTCCAGTTCAGGACTTTTCCCCCACACCTTGATGTCATACCCTCTGCCAGCTCTCCAGCCAGGAATGACATTTCTTCTCATTTGTTCTGGGTAGATGAGACTATATTTTACATTGAAAAGATACTGAGTGTAGTTCAGTGAATTTCTTAATGTGGCTTTTCTAGCCTTGGTCTTTGTGACTCCCACCAGCCGACTGAGTGGAACTACATAAACGTGAGGTGCTTGTGGACTACCAAGGGGATTTGATAGTTTACTAATAATGTAAATAAGGTACCTGTCACTCTTGTGGGGGTAGCACTATGTAAATAAGGTATGTTGTTGTTGTTATGTCCCGTCGAGTCAGACCTGACTTATAGCAACCCCTCCTTGGGTTTCCAAGGCAGTGTCATTACAGAAGTAGATTGCCCAACCTTCCTTCTGAGGAGTGGCTGGTGAGTTTGAATGGCCAGCCTTCTGGTTAGCAGTCAAGTGCCTTAGGCACTACGCTACCAGAGGTGTATAGGATGCTAAAGTGGAGATTGGTCAGTTTTGTCATCCTGCTAGGCTTAAAATGCCATCTCAGAGACAGAAAGGAGCTCTGGTGGCGTAATGCCTAAGGTACTTGACTGCTAACTAGAAGGCTGGCAGTTCAAACCCACCAGCACTCCTCGGAAGGAAGGTTGGACAATCTACTTCCGTAGAGATACTGCCTTGGAAACCAAAGGAGGGGTCCCTACGAGTCAGAATCAACTCAATGGCAGTGAGTGTGGTTTGGTTTTAGAGGTGGGAAGGAAAATCTCTCTACCATCAAGATAGAAGAACCAGGAGTGAAGTGCATCCCTGGACCCAAGATTCCTGTGCAGAGATAGCAGAGAGGTGTTAGAGAGATGACAGAGAGACAGCGGCAGCAGCAAAACCAAGAGACCAGCACAGGACGGGGGAGCAGACTTCTTGACCCGTGGAGCAAGAAAGCTGAGTGCCTTCAGGTAGGAGACTTGCTGGCAGAGTGGGGGGCCACTTTGGATACTTATTTGCAGAGTTAAAAGAGATTTGCAACACTTGCATGAGCAAGGCAGGTGCCATGCGACCATGAGGCAAGCCAGGGAGGACCATGCCCAAGGGCATGGCTGAAGCGAGGCTATCCTCATAGAAGAATTGTTTCCTGAGTGTTCCTGAATGTGAATTGTAAATTGTTACTTCCCTAATAAAACCCATAAATTCTGTGTGGTTTGATAATTGCAACAAATAATCAAACGCAGCTGAGAAGTAAAGAGTGCCACAGGAGGGACAGTTGGTGTCAGAATTGGTATTTTATTTTATTTTTTAAAAACATATTGGTGAATGGTGGCATGTCTGACCTCTGTCTCGTAGGAATCAATCAGCCTTGGGTTGCTGATGGTGATTTTATCTCCTCCTCACAAAGTTAGAGGAGGTCAGACGCCACTCCCCTGCCCTTTTTGGACTGAAGACAAAGGTGATTCTATAGCATCCTACTAAAATCCATTAAAACATTTTAAAATCTTTACTACCTCCCTTAACCTTTTACTGACTGTTGTTCTTTTATCAAACAAATTGTATATTAATTCTTGCATCTGATTCCTGTGTCAGCCTTTTCTTAATCAAGCTGCTGAATTCAATGATTAGACTAAGTGATTAAAAAAATAGTCAAAAAATTCTTACATATTAAATCGTCTCTTATGTCCTATCCATGGTTTTCATTTCTGTCTAATTTTGGAGAGCTCAGAAATGGGAGGACTATCTCACATTTTGCATTTGTGTTTCCTTGAATTGAATGATACGTTAGAAAAGTCCCCATTGAGAAGTTGGTATCTGGTACCAGTCCAGCTCTGCTGATAATTGGATGTACGATTTTTAGGTGAGTCACTTCTTTTCTCTGAGTCTTAATATTCTCCTTTATATAGTGAGCTGGCTAGATTAGATCTTTAAGGTACTTTCTGGTTTTAAATGCTACATTTCAGTACTTAGTCTTAAGTGTAGATGTCAAATAATTAAACTGATGCACAAAAGAACTGATAATATTTATTGAGTCTACTCTATTTAAAGACCACAAACTAACCAGAAGGAATGTAGTAACAGTCCATAAGAAATGAAGCTGCCTTTAAGGATATACAAACTAATGGATCAGCACAAGGGTTTAGAGATAAAGGATGTAGATTCAAGGCATACTATTCCATTTAGAACCACTTCAGCCATTTATTTAACCTCTCTTATTTCTTCATCTATGAATTGTGAATAATAATGGTTGCTTCTAGGAGTGAAGAACAAATGAGGATATATTAGTTTTATTATTGTTATTTATATTACTGTCTGACTTTTTTGAAATAGCATTTTTCTTTCTCACACTCAAACCTTTTGCAAATTATTTCCATTTTTCAATCCCCTCCTCATTTCTCCAAATTGAATATCTTATTAATGCTTTTGAGATGCAACTCAAATTCCACTTCTCCACAAAGCCTGGTCTGTTCTGTTTCAGCTAAAACAGATTTCCCTTGCTTCTGGGTTTCTGATGTCTCTATTTTATTACATCACACTTTTTAGTACTTATATGTTATGTTCTATTGCTGCATAATTGACTTGAATATCTATGGCTTTAAGCTCTCTTCATCTCCAGCTTCTCACGTTACCAACTGCCTACAGGGAACCCAGATTTTACAGGTATCGATTAGAATCCATACACTTGCTCATCTTCTTGGGTTCAAGTCAGTTTAAAATATTTCAATTTAAGCAACTAGATTGAAAAACAAAATCAAACAACCAAAAAAAAGAAAAAAGAAAAAAACACTGCCATCAAGTCAGTTCTGACAGAGTACTGCCTCATAGTATTTCCAAGGCTATAAATCTTTATAGAATTAAATTGCCACATCTTTCTCCTCCAGAGTCACTGATGGGTTCAAAATTCCCACCTTTCAGTTAGTAGCCAAGTACTCTAACCAGTGCACCAGCAGAGCTGCTTAAAGAAGATACCTGAGTATTTATCATTTTCCCTCTTCATCACACTCTCCTCCAGTTTGTCCTACTTCATTCCAACTCTGACATCTTTCTCAAATCCATCCTTTCTCATCTCCATTATCACCACCTTACTATAGCATCTCTTGGCTAAATCACTGCAATAGCATAGAAGAGAATATATGTCAATACCACCAAGCAAGACTTTTCAAAATATGTTGCTTACCTTCCCATGATCCCATAGCTCATTAGGAACCTGGTTGAGGGAGAAGATAGAGAACTAGGAAAAATTAAGCCATCTTCATTTAGTAAAAGTGTCTTAGGTTATTCTGATATATCACCCCATCCTTGTTGAGAAACACTGTTTAGTCTCTACCCTCTGCAATCCCTTCTCCACTCCACTGCCCAAACTTCTTTTTGAAACTTTAAATCTAGTAAGGTTTCTCTCAGATTTAAAATAATAATAATAATAACTTATTTCTGCCTTTCAGAAACAAATGGACAAACAACAGATTCTTCAGTCTAGCTTTTACATTCTGACATCAGGCCATTTTTCTGACCTTGTTTTTCTCCAATTCCTTCCATGCTCAATACCATGCCAGGAATGACAAATTGAAGAGAAACGGCATGGCATTCATCATCACGAAGGATATTTCAAAATCTGTCCTGAGGTACAATGCTGTCAGTGATAGTATAATATCCATATGCTTACAAGGAAGACTGGTTAATACTACTATTATTCAAATTTATGCACCAACCAACAAAGTCAAAGATAAAGAAATTGAAGATTTTTATCAACTTCTGCAGTCTGAAGTTGATTGAACATGCACTCAGGATGTGTTAATTATCGCTAGTAACTGAATTGCAGAAGTTGGAAACAAAAAGAATCACTGATAGTTGGAAAAGTTGGCCTTGGTGACAGAAATAATGCTGGAACCCTCATGGTAGAATTTTGCAAGACCAATGACTTATTCATTGCAAATACCTTTTTTCAACAACACAAATGGTGACTGTACATGTGGACTTCACCAGATGGAAAACATAGGAATCAGATTGACTACATCTGTGGCAAGAGGCAATGAAAATCTCAATATCTTCAGCCAAAACCAGGCCAGGAACTGATTGTGGAACAGACCATCAACTGCTCATATGCAAGTTCAATTTGAAGTTAAAGACAAAAAACAAATCCACAAAAGCCAAAATATAATCTTGAATATATCCCTCCTGAATTTAGAGACCATCTAAAGAATAGATTTGATGCATTGAACACCAATGACCGAAAACCAGAAGACTTGTGGCATGACTTCAAGAACATCATCCATGCAGAAAGCAAGAGGTCACTAAAAAGACAACAAAAGAAGAGAAGACCAACATGGATGACAGAAGAGACTCTGAAACTTGCCCTTGAGT
Organism: Orycteropus afer afer; assembly: GCF_000298275.1. NCBI lineage: Eukaryota > Metazoa > Chordata > Mammalia > Tubulidentata > Orycteropodidae > Orycteropus > Orycteropus afer. The sequence goes on along the minus strand of NW_006921845.1, from coordinate 3,651,069 downwards.
GGAGAGTAGCTAAAGCAAATGGAAGAAATGACAAGATAAAAAAGCTGAACAGAAGATTTCAAAGAGCCCCTCAAGAAGACAAAGCCAATTACTATAATGAAATGTGCAAAGACTTGGAGTTAGAAAACCAAAAGGGAAGAACATGCTTGGCATTTTTCAAGCTGAAAGAATTGAGGAAAAAATTTAAGCCTCGAATTGCAATATTGAAAGATTCTATGTGCAAAATATTGAATGATGCAGGAAACATCTAAAGAAGATGGAAAGAATACACAGATTCACTGTACTAAAAAAACTGGTCGATCTTCATCCATTTCAGGAAATGGCATATGATCCAGAACCAATGGTATTGAAGGAGGAACTTGAAGTTGCAATGAAGGAATTGGTGAAGAACAAGCCTCCAGGAATTGACAGAATGCCCATTAAGATATTTCAACAAACAGATGCCACACTGGAGGCACTCACTTGGTTATGCCAAGAGATTTGGAATATGGCTACCTGGCCAACTGACTGGAAGAGATCCATATTTGTGCCCATTCCAAAGAAAGGTGATCCCACAGAATGTGGAAATTATTGAACAATATCATTAATATCACATACAAGTCAGATATTACTGAAGATAATTCAAAAACCGTTGCAGCAGTATAGTAACAGAGAACTTCCAGAGGTGCGAGATGGATTCAGAAGAGAATGTGGAACAAGGGATATCATAGCTGTTGTCAGATGGATCTTGGCTCAAGGCAAAAAATACCAGAATGATCTTTACTTGTGTTTTATTGACTATGCAAA
>NW_006921845.1:3643195-3650116 GCF_000298275.1 Orycteropus afer afer | reverse complement strand
TGTGGCATCAGAATTGGAGGAAGAATCATTAACAACCTGCAATATGCTGATGACACAACTTTGCTTGCTGAAATTGAGGATGACTTGAAGTGCTTATTGGTGAAGATTGAAGAATATAGTCTGCAGTATGGATTATATCTCAATATAAAGAAAACAAAGATCCTCACAACTGGACCAATAAGTAGCGTCATGACAAATGGAGAAAAGATTGAGGTTGTCAAAGAATTCACATTGCTTGGTTCTGTAATCCATGCCAATGGAAGCAGTAGTCAGAACATTAGATGACGTATAGCACTGGGAAAGTCAGCTGCCAAGGAACTTTTTCAAGTGTTTAGCAGCAAAGATGTCTCCTTGAGGACTAAAGTGCGCTTGACTTAAGCCATGATATTTTCTATTGCCTTGTATGCATGTGAGAGCTGGACAATGAATAAGGAAGACTGAAGAAGAAAAGAGTTGATGCTTTTGAGTCGTGGTGCTGGCAAAGAATACTGAAATTACCATGAACTGCTAAAAGAACTAACAAATCTGTCCTGGAGGAAGTGCACACGAAATGCTCCTTGGAAGCAAGAATGGCCAAACTTCATCTCACCTACTTTGGTTATGTTGTCAGAAGGGACCATTCCCTGGAGAAGGATATCTTGCTTAGTAAGTTGGAGGGTTGACGAAAGAGGGGAAGGCCTTCAACAAGATGGATTGACACAGTAGCTTCAATGATGAGCTCAAGTAGAGCAATGATCATGGAGCTGGCATGGGATCGGGCAATATTTCGTTCTGCTGCACAGATCAACACAAAAGAAAATCAGGAATTCTTTACACTAATGAAGAGAACTCTGAAAAAGAAATCAGTAAAACTATACCACTTACAATAATCATACAAAAGATAAAACACTTGGGAATAAATCTAATCAGAGACACAAAAACTACAAAACACTACCAGGAGAAACCAAAATAGACCTATATAAATGGAAGAATATACCATGTTCATGGATAGGAAGGCTTAGCATATGAAAATGTCAATACTACCCAAAGTGATCTATAGCTATAATGTAATCCTGATCCTGATTCCATCATTATTCTTTAAAGAGATGGAAAAGTAATCACCAACTTTATGTGGAAAGGAAAGAGATTCCAGATAATAAAAACATTACTAAAGAAGAACAAAGGAGGCCTCATACTTCCTGATTGCAAAACCTACTACACAGCCACAGTAGTTAAAGCAGCCTGGTAATGGTACAATGACAGAGACATAGACCAATGGAACAGAATTGAGAACCCAGAAGTAAATCCATGCACTTATTTGTCTTTGACAAAAGGTCAAAACTCAATAAATAGGCAAAATGTGGTCAAATGATGCTGGCAAACTGTATTAAAAAAAGAAATTGTCAATTGACAAACACTTACTTGAACATTACTGAATAAGTTTAACCCTGCCTATGAGAGAACCCACTGTTCCTGTTTCACTATGTTCCACTAAAACAAAACAAAACCCCTTCTTTTGATCAATTCTGACTCATAGTGATACTTAGTGTCCCTTAGGGTCACTATGAGTGTTCCCACTAAAGGAAGAATTTAATCTGTCAATGTCTGTACCCCAACTCTATTTGTTGTCTTAAGAGGAATAAACAGAGAACATCTTTGTCTCATTAATGTCCTGGTATTTCAGAATGATTAGTGAAGTCATGAAGAAAGTCTAATCTGTCCCCATTCCAATTCTCAGCTTATTGACCTGGTCCAATATCAACTACTTTATTTCTCTCCAGTCTTCCAAACATGTTCACCAGATTGGCATGTGTCATATTAAGCTTGTTCTGAAAAAATAAATAAAGGTAACATGGAAATAAAATTCTTAAGAAAATTCAAAATAATGCCTAGAATATGATATGTTCTATTCAAGCAAAGGTGAGAGTTAGATCATTGCTTATGAATTCATAATATGTAGGCCAGGTGGGCAATGAAAACTTACAAAATTAATTATCCCTAACTGAATTGTTTTGCAACCAAAATATTTTATTTTTAGTAAACTAAAATATCACAGTATTTATAGGAATAAACTCAATCTCTCATCATTGCTGTTAAAAATAAGTTATAAAGATCTTGTGTATTGTTGTTGTTGTTATTTGCCATCAAGTCAGACCTGACTCATAGCGACCCCTCCTTGGGTTTCCAAGGCGGTATCACCATGGAAGTAGATTGTCCCACCTTTCTTCCGAGGAGTGGCTCATGGTCTTGAACCGCCAGCCTTCTGGTTAGCAGTTAAGTGCCTTAGGTACTATGGTACCAGAGCTCCTAAGGTCTTGTGTAGTAGGTCTTATTTTAATTAAATATGTCTTATTTATTAGAATAATAACTACAGTGTAAAAAGTCCATAGACATAAATAAAAGCTTCCTATTTTCATTTGTTTAAATAAAATAGCTCAAATATCTTTACAAAAGTTTGGAAATTGCCGTATCATTTTTGAAGGATTGGGTGCTACAACTTAGTTGTCATCTTACAACTTAGATGATACCATCACCCATTTTTTGCGAGCTACTGAGCAATGAATGGGGAGATAGTTTTTCTGGAATTTGAGAAATTACATTAATATGAGTTAATTAAAAAATAAGCCCAACATTGATGAAAACACATCAACTGAGAAGAAGAATGGAGCACATGCTTGTCATCATAATATATCACAGTGGGAGAGATGTCAAACAATTATAGTTTCTTCTAGATAGGTCTATTGTGAAATTACTTGGAGGCAGAAAATAATGGCCTTGCAACACTCACTTAAGGTAAAAGACACAGGATATCTGTGAACTTTAATTTACATCTTATTATTTTATTTAAAACTCTCCAGAGTCATGATTACTGTAAAATACTATGATCTAGGATGGAAGATTTTCTTCTGCACTGAGGTAATTTGTTTAGCTTCAATGCAATATTTTAAGGCTCCATAAGGAAAAAGGAAATAAAGTAAAGAATTGAGGAGGCAATAGTCCAGATTAGTTTTGTAAAAGCTGATATTAGATGAAAAGTAGAGTGGTCTTGCCCTCTCTTGCACTTTCTCCTTGGCTGGCCAGCCAGCAGAGCACACTCACATGGACTGAGTTCCCTACCTTGCATTGCCTTAGATTTTGCCTTTCTTTTTTTTTTTCCTTCCCTTTCCTTTGTTGTTGTTTTATTTCTCTTTTCTGTTCTCCTTTCCTTTGCTTTTGTTTTTCTTTTGCTTTTCTCTTCTCCTTTTTTTGCTGTTTTTTCTTCTCCCTTGTTTTTCTTTTCTTTTTATTTTTTCCTCTTTCTTTTTGGGGCCTTCACTTGATTACCTTCTTCCTCTCTTCCCTTCTGCTGTTTTGTTTTTTAATTTTTGAAGTTTCCTTTTTTTTTTTTAAAATTTACTTATTTGTTTGTTTGCTTTAGCTTTGATTTTGATTTTTTGTCCCACCTGGCAGGAGAGAGCAAATGTGCCCATACCACCTCGCTATAACCACCCCTCTTTATACCCCAACCCACTGGGCTAGTGTTATCATCTACTCTTGAACCACTTGATTGGTGATAGGAGCCAACACCAGCCCAGGCTCCCTCAACTGCTCTATATGAACAGCAAACAGAGAAGTGTGTGCACAATCAATCCTCTACCACACTCACCAGGAGCTAGGTAGTGATCACGTAAATGTTGTCAAACTAGTGAGCAGAGTAGCACTCCAACCCTGATCACCCAGATATATCAAAATAAGTAAATCATAAACTCTGGGCAAAACACACCACCATGCAAGCATCAATTAAATACAAACGCAAAAACCTACAATGTCTTTGAGATAATAGACTTCAGTTCACACAAAGAAACAAGACAGAGTGGCTCAAACAAGCTACCAAAATACAGAGCCAGAAAACATTCCTGAGGAAACAATGCTATTGGAACTACCTGTTAAGGAATTCAAAAGAATTATATTTAGTTCCTTTCAGTGGGCTGAGAAGAAATCAAGGAAAACACAGACAAAACACTAAAGAATTCAAGAAAACAATACAAGAAACAATTAACAAAATAAATGGAAAATTAGAAACTATGCAAAAACAGCAAATAGAAATCCAGAAGATTAATACTAAGATTTCAGAAACAAATAACACATTGAAAAACAAAGGAGTGTAATTGAATCAATGGAAAACAGAATTGGCTAAATTGAAGACAAACTTCTCAATATTAACCCATTAGAACAATCAGAAAAAAACAAAAAAATGAAAAAGCCTAAGAATTATATAAGACACAATCAAGAGGAATGACTTATGTGTGATTGTAATTCCAGAGCAGGAAGAGAACCCCTGTCCCCCCCCCCCAAAAAAAAAAACAAAAAAAACAGAGATTTGTTGGAAGAAAACTTCCCTAATATCATAAAAGATGAGAAGATATACATTCAAGAAACTCAATGAAGCCCAAACAGGATAGACCCTAAAAGGAAATCAACAAGACATATCATAATCAAACTTTCCAAAATCAAAGGAAAGGGGCATAGACAAGATGGTATTCTGGTGACACACTGTGTCAAATTCCTCTAAAACAGAATGCAAAGAGACAAATGAAATAGATACCAATGATAATCTTGGAACTCTGAGCATCTAATGAGAGGATAAAGAGTTAGGTTAACCACTGACTGGAAAGGGAGACAGAATGTAAACAGTGATTGAGAAAAAAGACAGAGTAGGGGCCCAACCACAGTATGGCCATTTTGAGACACAAAAGGCAACATACACAGGTGAGGAGAACACAACTACACAGAATCCCCATTGGGACAGAGACACAGTGTGAATAGATCCAGAGTGAACTAAAGAGAACAGAATATGAGCTAGATTTGGGAAAGGAAAGTGCAGGAAAACAAATGAGAATTCCAGTGGCATGGGATTTCGCACAGTGAGGAGGGACCCAATAAAGGGGGATGAAACAATTCACTTGAGTAATAAGCTCTTATTGTTTGGGTTGATGGCACATGTGGAGAGGACTGTGGGATGGTGGTTGGAGGTGCTGGACTCCAGGCATACCCAGTTTGATTGAGTCATACCAGGAACTGGATAATTGGCTGTGCACTCTCAGAAGTGCACTGGGCCCATGACAGTGAACTGCAACTGAAGAAGCGCATTGTCTTGCTTTCCTCACCACACATTCCCAGTGACCAGGGGTGAGGCACATGACCCCCACTAAACTCTTGCTGCCCCCCACACTCACAGTTTGCTCAGATTGACTGCCTCCACCGGCAATCATTTGCTACAGAGTCCCCAGAAGATCGAGCCTCTCCTGTGGGTGCACTCTGAACACAAAGTTCCTGTGTGATTGACGGAGCTCAAACTTGCTGAGCACAAATTGCAGATGGCCTCTACTGTCAGCGGTGCATGCATGCACAGAATGTGCACCAGGCTTCTGATGCTTTCTTGGGCACATGGTCCCACACATGAAGCAATAAACCACCTGCCACTACAGTGTCCAACAATGTGAGTCACATTGAACAGGGTGCCATGTGCCTGGCATCTTAGAAGCATGGGCTACTGTTGCTGCACCATCCCTTTTTTTTTTTTTTTTTTGCTTTCTTTTTTCTGCTTCTTCCTTTTTATTTGCTTATTTTTTCCCTCTTCCTCTTCTTCTTCCCTTATTTTTACCCATTTTTCATCCTTTTTTTTTTCTCTTTTCTTCTCTATTCCATCCAAACAGTGCTTCTTCACTAGCCAGGCACACCTACCACACATATCACCTACCACCCCACCCAATAGGCTAGTGTCTTCATCTGTTCCTGCATGACTGGGTAAATGATAGATGGTGGAGAAGACCTGAGCATCCTGTCTGCAGCTGCTCTTCAGGACCTGCAAACAGAGACCCATGTCCACACTCTCACTAGATACAGATGGTGAGTTCCCCAGTACTGTCAAACTAGTGGCCAAAGTAGCACACCCACCCTGCCCACCTAGATATATCAAAACAAAGCAAAACAAAACAAAAAATCAGGGTGGAAAAACCCAACACATAATCAACAAATGAATACAATAACTCCAAAATGTCTTGGAAAAAAAGAAACTTCAAATCACATGAAGAAACAGGACAAGATGACACAGTCAGGTGAGTTAAACAAAGAACTAGGAAATTTCCCTGAAGAAGACGAGGTAATAGAATAATATGATAAGATATTCAAAAAAATGTATTTATAGGACCTCCTGAGAGGTCAGGGAACTCTGGTGGCGTAATGGCTGAGGCATTTGACTGATGATAACCAGAAGGCTGGTGGCTTAAATACACCAGCCACACCTCGGAAGGAAGATTGGGCAATCCACTTCCATAGAGATACCACCTCAAGAAGCCCAAGGAGGGGTTGCTATGAGTTGCAATCAACTTGACAGCAGTGAGGTCGTTTTTTTTTTTTTTTTTTTCTGTCTGAGAGCTCAAGGAAATCACAAACAAAATCAAGAAAACACACTATGCCCTGGAAGATTTCAACAAAACAATACAAAGAAAAAATGAAAATAAATAGATAACTGTTGTTGTTGTTATGTGCTGTCGAGTCAGACCTGACTCATAGTGACCCCTCCTTGGGTTGCTGAGACAGTATCACTATGGAAGTAGATTGCCCAACCTTCCTTCTGAGGAGTGGCTAGGGGGTTTGAACCTCCAGTCTTCTGTTAGCAGTCAAGTGCCTTAGGCACTATGCTACCAGAGCTCCCAATTAGATAATTAGATATCATATAAAAAACAACAATTAGAAGTCCAGAAAATTAACACTAAAATTTCAGAGATAGATAACACATTGGAAGGACAAAAGGGTAAATATGAATCAATTGAATAAGCTCTGATTTCTCAGCAGAAATCATGCAAGCGAGAAGGCAATGGGATGGTATATATAAAACCCTGAAAGAGAAGAATTTTCACCCAAGAATTGTATACCCGGCAAAATTGTCCCTCAAATATG
>NW_006921845.1:3628076-3630259 GCF_000298275.1 Orycteropus afer afer | reverse complement strand
TGGACACTGGGAAGAGGTAACTATGGGGAGGAAGTGGGAGAGGAGCTGTTGCATTGTAAATTTTGGTCAATGACATGAGACAAAGTATATTATGTGAACTGCTGTATGAAAAATGAATTTACTCTGTAAATCTTCACCCAAATCAAAATAAAATTAAAAAAAAAAACAATTAGAAATCCAGAAAATTAACACTAAAATTTCAGAGATAGATAACACATTGGAAGGACAAAAGGGTAAATATGAATCAATTAAAGAATGGATTAGCAAATTAGGAGACAGATTTTTCACACCAATTTCTATGAGCGAATATCAGAAAAAAAGAATGACTTAAAAAAACTCACTGCCATTCAGTCGGATCTGACTCATAGCGACCTCTCCTTGGGTTTCTGAGGCAGTATCTCTACTGAAGTAGATTGCCCCATCTTCCTTCTGAGCAATGGCTGATGCGTTTGATCTTCCAGACTTCTTATTAGCAGTCAAATGCCTTAGGCACTGAGCCACCAGTGGTGTGGAAAATTTACAAATGATCAAAATCCAGAAGGAAGGAGGCAAAAATAACCACAGAGATAATTGTCAAAGATGTGCTAGCAAAAAAACTTCCCTAATATCATTAAAGACAAAAGGATATCCATCTAAGAAGCTCAAAAAAACCCACACAAGATAGCCTTCAAAAGAAAGTCACTAAGATGCACCATAATCAAACTTTCCAAAACCAGGGACAAAGAATTTGAGAGTAGTTCAGAAAAAAAAAGAAAGAAAGAAATGTTACCTACACAGGGGAACCAATACAACTGAGCCCTGATTTCATGGCAGAAATCATGAAGGCAAGAGGGCAAAGGGATGAACAACATAAAACCCTGAAAGGAAAAAAATTGCCAACAATTATATATCCAGGAAAACTGTCCCTCAAAGATGATGGTAAAATTAGGACATTTCAGTTGCTGCTGTTAGGTGTCATTGAGTTGTGTTCAACTCACAGTGACCCCATGCACAGCAGAATGAAACACTGCCCATTCTTGTGCCAGCCTCACAATCCTTGTTATACCTGAGCCCATTGTTGCAGCCACTGTGTCTATCTATCTTGTTGAAGACCTTCCTCTTTTTCGTTGGCCCTCCACTTTACCAAGCATGATATCCTTCTCCAGGGAGTGCTTTCCTCTGACAACTTGACCAAAGTAGGTGAGATGAAGTCTGGCCATTCTTGCTTCCAAGGAACATTCAGGCTGTACTTTTCCCAGGACGGATTTGTTATCCTTTCAGCAGTCCGTGGTACTCTTAGCATTCTTCTCCAACAGCACAACTCAAAAGCATCAACTCTTCTTCAGTCTTCCTTAAGACATTTCTAGATAAACAGAAATTAAAGGAATTTGTAAAATCCAGACCAAACTGACAAGAAATGCAAAAGGGAGTCTTTTGGACAAAAAACCAACATCATCAGGCAACAACCAGATATTAAGACACATGACAATATCACAAAACCAACACAGACAAAGAATTCTCAAAACCAAAATCATATACTTCACCAAAGAAGATATTCAGGCAGCCAACAACACCTGAAGAAATTTTCATGGTCATTAGCCATTAGTGAGATACAAATCAAAACAGTCATGAGATACCATCTCACCCCAGCATTAATAGCAAAGTTCAGTAAGACAGAAAATAACAAATGCTGGCAAGGATGCAGAGAGGTTAGGACTCTCATATACTGCTGGTGGGACTATAAAATGATACAACCACTGTAGAAATCAGTATGGTGATTCCTTAAAAAGTTGGAAATAGAAATACCATTTGATCCAACAATCCCATTACTAGATATATCCTAAAGAAGTGAGAGGCAGGACACAAACAAATATTTGCATACACATGTTCCTTGCTTGCAGTACTATTCATAATAGCAAAGAGATGGAAACAACCTACTGCCTATCAGCTGAGGGATGGAAAAGCACACTTTAATACATCCACATAATGGAATACTAAGCAAGCCTAAAGAATAATGTAGAGAGGAGTTCCAGCAAGATGGCGGACTAGGCAGAAGGACTGCACAGACCCTCTTCAACAAAGAAAAGGGAAACCAATTGACACAGACACAGAAGATAATCTTGGGCCACTGAACCTTGAAGGGAAGGATACAGAAGTAGACTAAAACCCAACTAGCAGAAGAATTTGCATGAAAATACCAAAAA
>NW_006921845.1:3619622-3623931 GCF_000298275.1 Orycteropus afer afer | reverse complement strand
TGTAAGAGAGCAGGAGTGGCAATATTAATTTCTGATCAAATTGACTTTAATCAAAAACCACCATAAGAGACAAGGAAGGACATTATATAATGATTAAAGGATCAATTGAACATGAAGATATAACTTTAATAAACATCTATAGACCCAATGAAAGAGCCCCAAAATACATAAATCAGACTTTAAAAGAGTTGAAAAGCCAAATAGATGACTCCACAGCCATAATGGCAGACTTTAATGTGCAGAGGGAGAAAGTTCAGGGGGTAAGAGTGCATGGAATGATGGACACGGGGAAGAGGTAACTATCGGGAGGAAGGGGAGCTGTTGCATGGGGTAAATTGTAGTCAATGTCAGGAGACAAAGTGTGTGTGAACTGCTGTATGGGAAGTGAATTTGCTCTGTAAACTTTTACCCAAATCACAAACACACGAAAAGACTCACTTTAGACCCAAAGATAAAAATAAATTAAAAATCAAAGAATGGAAAAATATATATCAAGCAATCAGCAATGAAAATAGAGCAGAAGTAACAATATTAATTCCTGATAATATAGTCTTCAAGGCAAAAATCAGCATAAGGGACAAGGAAAAGCATTATATAATGATTAAAGTGTAAATCTAGCTAGAGAACATAACCATAATTAATATTTATGCACCTAACAAAAGAGCTTCTAAATACATAAAACAAACATTAACAGAATTGGAAAGAGAAATAGACAACTCCTTAATAATAAAACCCAAAAACCAAGCTCACTGCCATTAAGTTGATTCCAACTCATATGGACCCCACTGGCTTTCTGATGTGGTAAATCTTAACAGAAGTAAATTGCTCCATCTTCCTTCTGTGGAGTGGCTGATGGGTTTGAATCTCCATCCTTTTGGTTAGTAGTCAAATGCTTTAGGCCCTGCATCACCAGAGCTCCATAATAATAATAGTTGGAGACTCTAACACACCACTTTCAATAAAGAAGAGAAAACTGGACAAAAATTCAACAAAAACACAGACGATCTAAACACAATAAACCAATTATACTTCACAAACATATGGGGAACATATTTTTCATCAAACAAAAATGCAATACACATTCTTTTCCAGTGCACATAGATCATTCTCCAGAATAGAACATATGTTAGACACCAAACAATCCTCAATATATTTAAAAACATTTAAATATTGCAAAGCATCTTTTCAGATTACAATGCTATAAAATTGTTGCTGTGGTTACATGGCATTGAGTTAGTGCTGACTCATAAAGTACAAGAGAACGAAACACTGCCAAGTCTTTTGCCATGCTCACAATCATTGCTATGTTTGAAGCCATTAATGCAGCCAGTGCTTTTACCCATGTCATTGAGGGTCTTCCTTTTTTTCACTAATACTCTGTTTTACCAAGCATGATATCCTCATCATGTCCTTTCAGGCAACATGACCAAAGCACAAGAGGTGAAGTAACTCCATCCTCACTTGTAAGGAGCATTCTGGGTATACTTCATCCAACACAGATTTGCTTGTTTTTCTGGCAGGCCATAGTATATTCAGTAGTCTTCACTAACACCATAATTCAAACATATCAATTTTTCTGCTGTCTTCTTTATTCATTGTTCGGCTTTCCCATGCATATGAGGCAACTGAAAATACCATGGCTTGGGGCAGATGCACCTTAGTTTTCAAAGTGACATCTTTGTTCTTTAATGCTTTTGACAGGTCTTTAGCATCAGATTTACAAATGCAATTAATTCATTGTTTGATATCTTGACTTCTACTTCTTTGGGCATTGATTGTGGATCCAAGTAAAATTTTAATTCACAATTTTAATTTTTTTTTCCTTACTTATCAAAATGTAACTTATTGGTCCAGTTGTAAAGGTTTTTGTCTTCTTTCTGTTGAAGTGTAATCTATACTAAGGGCTGGAGTCTTTAATCTTCATTAGTAGTGCTTTGAGTTTTTTTTTTTTTTTTTTCACTTTCAGCAAGCAAGGTTGTATCATGTGCATATGAGAGGGTGTTAATGAGTCTTCCTCCAATCCTGATATGTTCTTCTTCATGTAGTCTTTCTCAGATTACTTGCTCAGCGCACAGTTTAAATAGATATGGTGAAAGGATACAGCCCCGGTGCACAACTTTTGTGATTTTAAACCATGTAATATTACCTTACCTAGTGTATCTACATGTTCCTCATGAGCACAACTAAATGTTCTGGAATTCCCGTTCTTCACAATGTTATCCACAATTTGTTATGATCCACACAGTCAAATGCCTTTGCAGAATCAATAAAACACAAGTAAACATCTTTCTGGTATTCCTGACCTTCAACCAAGATCCATCTGACATCAGCAATGATATCCTTTATTTCATGTCCTCTTCTGAATCTGGCTTCAATTTCTGGCAGTTCTGTGTCAATGTACTACTACAGTACTTTTTGAATTATTTTCAGCAAAATTTCACTTGCATGTGATATTAATGGTATTTGATAATTTGTGCATTCTGTTGGATCACTTTTCCTTTTGGGAAAAGCATGAATATGGATTCCTTCCAGTCAGTTGGCCAAGTAGCTGTCTTCCAAACTTCTCAGCATAATTGAGTGAGGGCTTCAGCAATGCTTCTGTTTCTTGAAACATCTCAGTGTGCATTCCATCCATTCCTGGACCCTTGTTTTTCATCCGTTCCTTCAGTGCCACTTGGACTTCTTCCTTCAATACAATTGGTTCTTGATTATATGCTTCTTCCTGAAATGTCTGAATGTTAACCAATTCTCTTTGGTGCAGGACTTTGTGTATTCCTTCCATCTTCTAATGCTTCCTGCATTGTTCAATATTTCACCTATAGAATCCTTCAATATTACAACTCTATAAAATTAGAAATTGATAATAGAACAATCAGGGGAATAATTCATATGTAAACTGAATAACACTCTATTTAAAAACTACTGGGTAATAGAAGAAATAAAACATGAAATTAAAAAGTCCTAGAATCCAATAAGAATGAAAGAACAGCATTTCAAAATATATTAATTCTACCAAAAAGAAAAATAAATAGAAATAAACTTAAATTTAAAAAAAAATAATAATAATAATTAATTAAATAAGATACAAGAGACCAATAAATAGAAAACTACAAAATACCACTACAAGAACCAAAAGACAACTGCATAAGTGGAAGCACATACCTAGTTCATGGTAGGAAGATGACACTGTGAAAATGCCAATACCATCCAAACTGGAAAAAAAAAAAAAAAAAAAAAAAAGGTGAAACACTGATTGATATATTACTGGAACACTTCATGAATACTCCTGAAACATTGTTCAATATAGTGCTGGAAGATGAGCCCCTTAGGTCAGAAGGCACTCAAAATATGATTGAGGAAGAGCTGCCTCCTCACAGTAGAGTTGACCTTAATTATGCGGATGAAGTAAAGCTTTTGGGCCCTCCATTTGCTGATGTGGCATGACTCAAAATGGGGGAAAAAAAACAGCTGTAAACATCCATTAATAATTGGAACATGGAATGTATGAAGTATGAATCTAGGAATATTGGAAGTTGTCAAAAATGAAATGGAACACATAGAGTTTGACAGGCTAGGCATTAGTGAGATAAAATGAACTGGTTTTGGCCATTTGAATCAGACAACCATATGATCTACCATGCTGGGAATGACAAACTGAAGAGGAGTGACACGGCATTTATCGTCACAAAGAATGTTTCAAGATTTATCCTGAGGTACAATGCTGTCTGTGATAGGATAATATCCATACACCTACAAGGAAGAACAGTTAATACAACTATTATCCAAATTTATGCACCAACCACCAAAGCCAAAGCCAAGGAAATTGAAGATTTTTACCAACGTCTGCAGTGTGAAATTGACCAAACCTACAATCAAGATATGCTGATTATTACTGGTGATTGGAATGCAACAGTTGGAAACAAAGAAAAATCTCCAGTAGCTGGAAAATATGGCCTTGGTGATAGAAATGGCACTGCTGATGACATGATGAAATTTTGCAATACCAATGACTTATTCATTGCAAATACATTTTTTTTCCAACAACATAAATGGCGTCTATACACATGGACTTCGCCAGAAAGAGTACACAGAAATCAAAAGACTACATTTGTGGCAAGAGGTGATAGATAAGCTCAATATCTTCAGACAAAATAAGGCCAGGAGCTGAGTGTGGGTGTAGTTGGTGGTGGAACAGACCATCAACTACTCATATGCAAGTTCAGATTGAAGCTGAAGACAATTAAAACAAGTTTAAAAGAGCCAACATATGACCGTGATTATATCCCTCCTGATATGTTGTTGTTGTTGG
>NW_006921845.1:3616991-3618154 GCF_000298275.1 Orycteropus afer afer | reverse complement strand
ATGCAGGAAACATCAAAAGAAGATGGAAGGAATACACAGAGTCACTGTACCAAAAAGAATTGGTCAATATTCATCCATTTCAGGAAGTGACATATGATCAAGAACTTAAGGTGCTTAATGAAGAAGTCCAAGCTGCACTAAAGAAATTGGCAAGAAACAAAGTTCCAGGAATTGATGGACTACCCACTGAGATGTTTCAACAAATGGACACTGTGCTGGAGGTACTCACTCATCTATGCCAAGAAATTTGGAAGACAGCTATCTGGCCAATTGATTGGAAGAGATCTATATGTGTACCTGTTCCAAAGAAAGGTAATCCCACAGAACATGGAAATTATCAAACAATATCAATAATAACATACACAAGTAAAATCTTACTGAAGATAATTCAAAAATGGTTGCAGCAGTATACTGACAGAGAACTTCCATAAATACAAGCTGCATTTGGAAGAGGATGTGGGATGAGGGATATCATTGCTGATGTGTGATGGATCTTGCCTGAAAGCAAAGAATACTAGAAAGATGTTTACTTGTGTTTTATTGACTATGCAAAAACATTAAACTCTGTGGATCTTAACAAGTTATGGATAACATTGAGAAGAATGGGAACTCCAGAACACTTAATTGTGCTCATGAGGAACCTGTACATAGACTAGAAGGCTGTTGTTCGGACAGAACAAGGGGATACCACATGGCTTAAAATCAGGAAGGGAGTGTGTCAGTGTTGTATCTTTTCAACATACACATTCAATCTGTATGTTGAGCAGATAATCCGAGAAGCTGGACCATATGAAGAGGAATGTGGCATCAGAATTGGAGGAAGACTCATTAACAATCTGTGATATGCAGATAAAACAATCTTGCTTCCTGAAAGTGAAGAGACTTGAACCACTTAATGATGAGAATTAAAGACTACAGTCTACAGTATGATTACACCTTAACATAAAGAAAACAAAACTCCTCATAACTGGACCAATAATAAGCATCACAATACATGGAGAAAAGTTTGAAGTAGTTAAAGATTTCATATACATTGTTTCCACAATCAACACCAATGGAAGCAGCAGTCAAGAAATCAGATGATAGATGGCGGACTAGGCAGAAGGATTGCACAGACCCTCTTCAACAAAGAAAAGGGAAACCAATTAATACAGACACAGAAG
>NW_006921845.1:3582569-3607646 GCF_000298275.1 Orycteropus afer afer | reverse complement strand
AAAAGAAATCAGATGATATATTGCACTGGACAAATTTGCTGTAAAAGATCTCTTTAAACTGCTGAAGAGCAAAGATGTCTCTTACACCTAACCCAAGCCATGGTCTTTTCAATAGTCTCATATGCATGTGCAAGCTGGACAATGAATAAGGAAGAATGAAGGAGAGTTGATGTTTTTGAGTTGTGTTGGTGAAGAATAGTAAAGTACCATGCACTGCTAGAAGATCTAACAAATCTATCCTGTTAGAAGTGCAGCCAGAATGCGCCTTGGAAGAGAAAATAGCCAGACATCATCTCACCTACTTTGGTCACGTTGTCAGAAAGGACCAATCCCTAGAGAACAATATCATGCTTGGTAAAGGAGAAAAAACCAAAACCAAACTCACTGCCATCAAGTCAGATCCAACTCATAGCAACCCTTCCTGGGGTCTCCCAGGCAGTATCACTACAGAAGCAGATTGCCCAATCTTCCTTCTGAGGAGTGGCTGGTAAATGAGAGGGTCAATGAAACAGGGGAAAGCCCTCAATGAGGTGGATTGACACAGTGGCTGTAATGATGGGCTCAAGTATAGCAAGGATTGCAAGGCTGGCACAGAACCAGGCAGTGTTTTGTTCTGTTGTACATAGGATACCTATGAGTTGGAGCTGACTGGATGACACCTGACAACAACAACAACAAAAACAACCCAAATCAATCTGTAGATACAATGCAATCTTGATGCAGATTATATCAATAGCCACTAAGGAGATGGAAAAAACACTCACATATTTTATACAGAAAGGAAGGAGACCCTTAGTAAGCAAAGCACTACTAAAGAAGAAGAACAAAAGTAGGAGGCCTCACACTTCATAATCTTAAAACTACTATACAGCCATGGTAGTCAAATCACCCTGGTAGTAGTATAATGACAGACACATAGACCAATGGAACAGAATTGAGAATCCAGAAGTAAATCCATTTTGGCCCTTTGTTGAAGGTCAGCTGACCTTATGGACAGCTGACCTTTGATAAAGGTCCAAAGTCCATTACATGGAATAAAGACAGTCTCTTTAACAAGTGATGCTGGCAAAAGTGGATGTCCATTTGCATAAAAATGAAACAAGATCCATACCTCATACCATGTACAAAGAAAATAATTCAAGATAGATCAAAGACCTAAATATAAAACCCAAAACTATAAAAATCACCAAAGAAAATATAGGGACAAACTTAGGAATCTGATACATAGCATAAATAGACTATCAAACATAATAAAAAATGCACAAAGAGCAGAAGATAAATTAGATGACTTGTTAGGTGTTAGGTGCCATTGAATTGGTGCTGACTCATAGTGAGTCTATGTACAACAGAACAAAACTCTGCCTGGTCCTGCACTGTCTTCATAATCCTTGCTACACTTTAGCCCATTGTTGCAACCACTGTGTCAATACATGTCATTGAGGGTCTTCTTTTTTTCACTCATCCTCTGCTTCCTCAAGCATAGCATGATATCCTCATCTAAGGTCAGGTCCTTTCGGGCAACATGACCAAAGCACAAGAGGTGAAGTAACTCCATCCTCACTTGTAAGGAGCATTCTGACTGTATTTCATCCAACACAGACTTGCTTGTTTTTCTGGCACTCCATGGATATTCAATATTCTTCATTAACACCATAATTCAGGAGCTCTGGTAGCTTAGTGCCTAAGGCACTTACTGCTAACCAGAAGGCTGGAAGTTCAAATCCACCAGCCACTCCTCGGAAGGAAGATGGAGCAATCTACTTCTGTTGTGATACTGCCTCAGAAACCCAAGGAGGGGTCGCTATGAGTCGGGTCTGACTCGATGGCACATAACAATAACAACAACAGCACCATAATTCAAAAGCATTAATTCTTCTGCTGTCTTCCTTGTGCAGGTTTCCCATGCATAAGAGGCAACTGAAAATACCAAGGGTTAGGTCAGGTACATCTTAGTCTTCAAAGTGACATTTTTGCTCTTTAACCCTTTTTAGAGGTCTTTTGCAGAAGATTTGCCTAATGTGAAACGTCATTTTATTTCTTCACTGCTACTTCCATGGGCATTGATTGTGGATCCAAGTAAAATGAAATCCTTGACAACTTCAATCTAGATGAGTAGAGTATTCTAAAAATTAAATACTTATCAAAAGATTTCTCCAAAAGATTAGAAAGAGAAACTACAGATTGAGAAAAAAATATTTGGCAACAACATACAGACAAAAGAATAATCCGAAAAATTTATAGAAAACGTCAACACTTCAACAATAAAAAGACAGATAATCTAATTTAAAGATGAGCAGAGGGCATGAACAGATACTTCACCAAAGAAGACAAGCACATGAAGAAATTCTCATGATTATTACCCACTAGAGAGATTCAAATAAAAACAACAATGAGATGCTATCTCACTCCAGCAATAATATCAAAGTAAAATAAGACAGGAAACAACAAATGCTGACAAGAGTGTGGAGTGATTAGAACCCTCATACCCTGCTGGTGGGGCTGTTAAATGGTCCAACTACTGCTGAAAATGGTATGTTGTGTTTGCTCTATAAATGGATGCACCAATAGGTTCATCAGCTGACAGGAGTGGGAAGGTGAATGGGAAAACATCTACAAATATACATAGGTTTGACAGAGGATATCTCTACATATATGTTTTTATATGCTACAAATATGTCCATGAATATAGTAGAGCTACAGGAAGCAAAGTTATGTAAACTTCTTGGCCATGTACAAAGAGCTTGAGGGAGTGATTAACTGTGCCTGGGGACTCAGGACCATAGTTGCGGGAGACATCAAGGTCAATTGGCTTAGTCCACAAAGACAGTGCTCTGCATCCTACTTTGGTGAATATGATTGGGGCCTTAAAAGCAGCCGTCTAAGGTTCAACTATTGGTTTCTCCTCATTCACAGCAAAGACAATCAAAGACATGTGGAAACAATTAATCCAAAGGTCTAATGAACCACATGAACCTCAGCTTCTATAACCATGAAACCAGAAGAACTAGATGATGCCCCACAACCACTCCTGACTTTTCTGAAAAGGATCACGATAGATGGTCCTAGATAGAGTGAGATAAAAATGTAGAACTAAACTCAAAATAATAATAATAATAATAAGACTAGGCTTACATCTGATAGAGACTGGTAGAACCCCTGAGACTATGGCCCATAGTCACCTTCAGGCCTAGAACAGAATTCACTCCCATGGCTCAACTTTCAGCCAAACAAAATATACAAGTATTGTATGAAACCACCATTACAAAAAGTCAAGAAAAGGTTTTCACACAGAAATAAACATTTTTTGATGGTTACTATGGGTGGAAGGGGAAGGACAGATAAATCATTAACTAGAGGGTAGAAACATATTAACTTGGGTGAGGGGGAAAGCAATATACAATAAGGGAGAGGTCAGCACAAAATGATCAGGGCAAAAACAGATACTGCAAGGAGCACAAGAGCTAAAGGCAACAAAGGTAAATACTATTACCTGCACAATCCTGCAATAACAGTAATAACAACAACTTATGAGTGGATACATAGTTAGACACATAAACTGAACAAGCTGAATGTGAGACTACACCCATGAATATATACAGGTTTGATAGAGGGTATTTCTACATATGTATTTACATATACTACAACTATACCCATGAATATAGTAGTGAATACAGGGGGCAAAGTTATGAAAACCCTTTGAGGGAGTGAGCTGCTGAACCTAAGGGCTCTGGAACATAGTCTCAGGGAAGATCAAGGTCGACTGGCACAACATAGTGTGCCTACATCCTACTTTGATGAGTAGTCACTTGGGTCTTAAAAGCTTGTGAGAGGCCATCTAATGTGCACCCATTGGTCTTTCCCCTTCTAAAGCAATGAAGAATGAAGAAAATTAAAGATGCACAGAACAATTAGTCTAAAGGACTAATGGAGGCTACAAACCTCAGCTTCTATAACTATGATACCAGAAGAACTAGATGGTGGCCAGCTACCACTACTGATCACACTGAAAGGGATCACAACAAAAGGACAGAATGTGAGAAAACTATGGAACAAAACTCAAAATCATAAAAAAGACCAAGCTTATTGGTCAGATAGAGAATGATGGAACCCCCAAGATTATGGCCCTTAGTAACCCTTCATGTCTGGAACTGAACTCATCATGGTGGCTCAACTTTAAGCCAAACAATAATCAGGTCTATAAGGTAGCGTAGTAGCTAAGGCACTTGACTGCTAACCAGAAGGCTGGCGGTTCAAACCCACCAGCCACTCCTCAGAAGGAAGATGGAGTAATCTACTTCCATAGTGATACTTCCTTGGAAACCCAAGGAGGGGTCGCTATGAGTCGGGTCTGACTCAATGGCACATAACAACAACAACATAAGGTGAACACACCAGGGAGGTATACACTCCTATAACAATCAGACATTGGAAATAAAAAGGGCAGTATTTAGCCAGGGACAAAGTTCAAAAGGCAGGAAAGGATAAGGTAGAAGAACAAATGGAATCAAGAAAAACAGGAAGAAGTGGGATAAGTGCTGTTACATTGTGAGGACTGCAATGACTGGCGTGAAACAAAATATGTATGAATTGTTGAATGAAAAACGGATTTGCTCTCTAGGCTTTCACCTAAATCATAATAAAATGTTAAAAAAAGAAAGAAAGAAAAACACAGTAGTACTGATCTAATACCAGTGATTACAACTGATTTTTGATACAACCAAAATCCATTGGTATGAAAGAGACAATGTGGAAATTTAAAAAAAAACTACTCAGGAAGGACAGGTCTCAATTACGATCACCACCATATAGACATGAATGTCATTTTAGATCATTTCTACTGTTATCAAGTAACCTGTGTCAAGTCCCGAACAATGCAACTATGCATAGCCTCCACCCATCTGTCATCAGATGCTTGTGTGTTGCTATGATGATGAACAGGCTTCAGTAGAACTTCTGGACTAAAATGCACTAGGAAGAAAGGCCTGGCAACATACCTAGGAAAATCAATCAAGGAGAACACTATGGAACATTAAATCAGAAACTTAAGAGACAGTGAATTTATGTTACTGGAGGAGAACCAACTCGGAAAAGGAGGGTGGGAATGGTTGCACAGTTTGAAAAATGTAATCAGTGTCACTAAATTGCAAATGTAGATATTGTTGAATTGGTGTATTTTCTGCTGTGTATATTCTGAACAATAACAACAATAAAATAAAAGATTTAAAAAATAATAAAAGAAAAAAAAAAGGAAACCTTATGGAGCAAAATGGTTTTAATTCACAACAGATCATGGGGATTGTGTGGGACTGCGCAGTATTTTGTTCCATTGTGCGTGGAGCCACCATGAGTCAGAGCCCAACTCCATGACAGCTAACTACAACAATAATATCCATTTGTCCTACCTTTGTCAAATCTTTACATGAAAAGAAAGGAAAGTTCAAAGTTACTTAAAATGTCTCCAATGGGCAAGAGGTTCATTTTCTCCAATAGAAAATAGATCCTTAAAACCAGAAAAGTGCATCATATTGAAGAAATCTGTCCATTGGATTATGCACTTCTTAAGGGCAGTCAAGGTCTTGGGTCCCACTAACCAACCCAAAACAGGAATTGCTGTCTGAATTGTAACCTTGAAAACTAATGCTTGGTGACACAGATGCTGTGTTGGGAAGTGGCAGCTCTTAGTCTCAGCATATGATGCAATGTCTTGTGTTTCTCAATCCTGGGTAAACCACAATTTTCTTGAGGAAACTATTTCCCTTTATTTATGTCGGGGGAAAAATTCTGTTTTCACGAGTATGAAGATAAATGAGATTGTGACAGTCGATCTAATTCAGGTACTTGGAAAAAGGTTTTACTGCAATAACAATAACCTGATTTCTTCAAGAAGTTAAACAATGTGAATAAATTACATTTATTGTATGAATTCCTGATTTATGCTTGGATAGCCTAATCTTAATAGTAATATAGAGCTAGTAAATCCTGTTGGCCTTTATTTTTGTTTTGCATTGCTGGTGGCTGGGGGAAAGGTGGGACAGAGGGACCAAGAGAGAAGAGGACACTAAATGAGATTAAAGAGGGTTAAGAGGTATTACAAATTTGCTAACTTTTTGAAGAATTGCTAATCTGAGATATTTCTCTTAATAATTTCGCACACCCTATTTTTTCAACACTTCCAGAGCAGATGTTTTATATAGACTCTTCTTATCCTTTAAGATCTATGTTCAGTGTAGTGGAAAGAAGTTGTTGTTGTGTTGTTATGTGCTGTCAAGTCGGACCCGACTCATAGCAATCCTTCCTTGGGTT
This sequence comes from Orycteropus afer afer, assembly GCF_000298275.1. Classification (NCBI taxonomy): domain Eukaryota; kingdom Metazoa; phylum Chordata; class Mammalia; order Tubulidentata; family Orycteropodidae; genus Orycteropus; species Orycteropus afer. The sequence continues at coordinate 3,601,343 of NW_006921845.1, read as the reverse complement.
TCCGAGGCAGTATCACTATGGAAGTGGATTGCCCAACCTTCCTTCCAAAGAGTGGCTGGTGGGTACCACCAGCCTTCTGGTTAGCAGTCAAGTGCCTTAGGCACTATGCTACCAGAGCTCCCAGTGGGAAGAGGAGTCATTTTTATTAAATCATTTCTGCTGCTTTTACATAGGATTTCACATTAAATCCATTAAAAATGATAATATTAACAATCCCACCCTGTACTAACACACAATTTCTCTTAGAATGTTCTTGGGAGTTTTATCATCTACTAACAAGTGTCTACTTTAAAAGTATCAAAACAATATTATCCTTTTTCAAGGAAATCTCAAACATCTGCAGTTTGCCTAGCAGGTCCAAGTGAATGGCATTATCCTTGCCCCCAAATCTGGGGAGAAGCTTTGTCAAAGCCTCTTCATAGATGGGATCCTCATTTTCCTATTTTCTTACTTTAAACATGAAACATTATATCCAAATGCCACCCCTTTGCTAATTTAATAAGCCATTAGGAGCTTTCTAGTTGCTTCTCAAAATATCACAAGAACATTGTGTTGCAATGCTGGTTCATTAGCATGGTAGAAAGTCTTCATTTTGCTAATACGTTTCACACTCCTTATGAGTATTAGGAATCCTACACCATATTGGAAAGTAAATGAGCATTATCTTTGAAGGCCCCATAGAGTTGGGTAGGGCTCTATTTATTCAAAAGGGGCAATACAGCTTTGTCCTCCCAATTGGGAAAGAAAAAGAAAAATCCAAAGGGGTTTAAAAAGTGAGAACCACGAAAAGTGTATCTGCTATTCAACTGTAGAATTCCAAAAGTGCATGCTTTTGAGAAATAAAAGTTTTCAAATTCATAAGGGATTGGAAAGGAAATGAGTTTGGTATTTTGGGTTATATGCTACCATTTTAGTAGTTATTTTAAATCAGTTTGAAGGACATTGTAACTAGAAAGAAATGGAACAGCCAAATTCCATCCTCTACATACACAGACATGTGATCTTTTGCTTGATTCATAGTATGTTGTTCTTCCAAAATGCCAAAAGGTGCTATTTTTCCTTTTTTAAAATATTTTTAAGATTTTATATGTTTAGAGCCCAGAAGATATAAGGCACAGACAACATTCGACCACAGTGTGTTCAATAATAAAATATTGGCAGTAGAGTGAGTCCATTTTCAAGAAATCCCAAGTTAAGTCTCCTGTCTGCTTTGCAAATTTTACATTGACTGGACCAACTACAAACAATTATGTGAAATATTTGGATTAATGGTTGAACTTGAACCTATGCCTTTAAAATTTCTGGAGACTGACCTTAGCCACAAGATCAGTTGTTCTTTTTAAGTAGTTCCAGAAGAAATTAAATACCTGCAAGGGGCACAGGCTAAGAAGAGACAGGGTTCCCTCCAAGTCTGTTCTTCTATGGGCTATGAGCATTCTTTCCTGCCAGCTCCTTGGAGAACGTCACTCTTTTGAAAGCTGAAAGGAACTCGTTTAGATCACTTTAATCATACAAACCCCGAGCGTTTCATTAACCTCTCTGTCCTATTTAGTATTTAAAAATCAAAAACAACAACAGAACCAATTGCCATTGAGTTGACCAGGACTCATGGCAACCCCATGTGTATCAGAGTAGAACTATACTTCATAGGGTTCTCAATGGCTGATTTTTCAAAAATAGATTGCCAGGCCTTTCTTCCAAAGTATTTCAAAGTGCCCTTTTTAAAGTGCCCTGTAAGTGCAAAGTTATGAAATCTTCTTAGCCATAACCAAACACCTTGAGAGAATGAGTTGCTGGGCCTGGGGGCTGAGGACCATAGTCTCAGGGGACATCAAGTTCGATTGACACAATATAGTTCACACATTCCACTTTGATGAGTAGTGACTGGGTTCTTAAAAGCTTGTGAACAGCCATCTAAGGTGTAATCATTGGTCTCTCCCCCTCCAGAACAAAGAAAAGTGAAGAAAATCAAAGACACATAGAGACAATTTGTCCAAAGGACTAACAGACCATGTAAATCCCAGTTTCCACTATCCTGAGACCAGAAGAACTAGATGATGTCCAGCTCCCACTGCCAACAACTCTGTAAGGGATCATATTACAAGGTCCTGTATAGAGTGGGAGAAAAATGTGGGACAAAATTCAAATCATTTAAAAAGACCAGGCTTACTGGTCTGAAAGACACTGGCAGGATCCCAGAGACTGTGGCACTTAGTCAACTTTCAGGCCTAGCACTGAACTCATTCTTGTGGCTTAATTTTCAGATAAGCAATAAACAGGTCTACAGGGTGAACATTACTACCAGGGATGTACACACTCCTTAGAACACTCAACCAGTCGAGTTCAAAAGGGCAGCATTTGCCCAAGGACAAAGTTCAGAAGGCAGGAAAGGTTAGGAAAGAAGAAGGAATGGATGCAAGAACACAGGGAGGAAGTGGGAAGAATGATGTTACATTGAGGGGACTGCAATCAATGGCGGAAATAAAATGTGTATGACTTGCTGAATGGAAAACTGATTTGCTTTGTAAACTTTTACCCAAACCACAGTAAAATGTTAAAATAAATAAAGTGCCCTGTAATATTTAACATTTTCCTTTCCACTTCCCTCTTCACAAAGGAGAACTAATGGGGCTCTCCAGTCCTCACTGTTCAAAATACTCTGAAGAAGTTAGCAATACCAACTTCCCCTCTTACAAAGGCCTTTGGAAACATTTGTTTAATTTTGACTTTTGAATCAGCCCCAGATGACTATTCCTTGCCAAAAAATATGTAACTTTATCACTGATAATTTGTTTTTCACGCCACAATTCCTAGCTAAGAGTTGCTACACAGGCCATGCAGTTGCATGCTGGAAATAAACTGTGAACTACCAGGGTGGCCGCAATTAAATGCAGACTTGCATTCAAACCATGGCCCGCTCAGCATTTCTTCAAGTTTGCTTTCTATAGACATTTCAAAATGTCTCTTCACAAAAGAAGGAGGCAGGGTGGCTGGACCTGAGCCTCCTAAATCAAGGCAGTGAAAACAGAAAGGGAGAAAATGTATTTGCAATGTAGTAAACTCGCTGTTCATAGACATGGAGATCTCAGACTTTCACCTAAAGGGTTAGTTATCATGGAACCCAAAAGTTGTTCTACCCCTACATACACTGACAGACAGCAATCACTATTTGGAAACAGACCATATCAAAAGCTGATATTGAACCTCACCACACCAGCATGTGTCATAAAATGGAATAGCTCCTTGAAAGAAAGTATTTTCTTCCCTGCATGCAGATACATCCCCATTTGACTTAAAACTATATTTTAGAATTGAAATACTGAATATTTACCACATTTTGAAAATAGTAAAGGGTCCAGGGCTCAGCAGTTAGAGGGTTTAAGGAAAAAAAATCAAATTGGAATATTTACTCTTAGATCATTCCAAACTGTACCCTATTTTAAAAAATGAAAACTATGAACAACTCTTTATAGGTATGTGATTTTCTTCTAAGTTAAAACAAAGTTTATAAAATATACAAATTTGGGGTTTTTTTGGGCAAAATTATTTGAATACAAAATTCAAATGTAATCTACCCTTCTGATTCTGTCTATGTGTTTTAATCACTTTCATTTATTTACAGAAATATGTTACATACTGATGAAAGTTTCTGGAAAAAATCCTAGCATTTTCATGACTATGACAAATGTCTTTTTTAAAAACTTTCTTAAAAAACTACTTTAAGGGTATTACTCAATAACCTTTGAAAACTTAAGGGGTTGTCAGAGGGGCTGGCCTATTCGTAGAACATAATCACTTGTACATAAATACCACCCAAAAGAACAACTAACTTTAACATGCACAATTATATACTAACAAGACTTACAGCCACACTAAAGGTGGTCAAAACCTTTTCTCTTTTTTTATAATGTACAACAGAAAGTTAGCAAGCAAATTTCACATGCAACCCTAACTAACCTGAAAAAGACAATCACCAATTCAGGCAGAACTGATTTCAATAATTGAGCGAATCACAAGCAGCAGATCTGGCCTTCCTTAACATTTCCATCAAATTCTAAAACAGAACAAAAATAAACAGGGGCCAATGAAAAAGATTTTTCTCAGGATTTTTTTTTTTTACTGAAAATGTAGCAGAAATCAAATACCACCATGGAAGTCCTTCTGAAGAAACTGTCTTTAGAATCTAGGCAGGAGAAACAAATATGCAAAAAGTCCCTCTCCACCTCCCACCAGAATCCTGTACTCTTGCTATATTTCCTAATTTTGTGTACCCCATTGCTGAGCTGTTTATCAAAACAGTGTGCAATAAAAAGGCTCTGCTCCCTACCACTCTACAAACTCTTGCAGTTTTCTCCTTCCTCCTGGACAGAGGCCACTAGTCCAGGAAACCACACACACATACACACAAAGTAGAGCAGTGAAAGCAAAGAAACAATAGACAACCACCGTGGCTTTGACAATGCTTTCCCTCAACCCTCTTTCTGCTCCTGCTGTGACACTTGCATTCAACAGCAAGGGCGGCTGCCATTGGATGCATGGACAATGAATTGAGGAATACAAGGCAGGGGGGAAAAAAGGAAATCAGATGAATTCTGAGCTAAGATGGCAGGGCTCTCACCTTTTCCTTTTTTTTTTTTTTTTTTTTGTGAATAGTCTGGATTGGAGGCGTCTTGCAGAGAAGAAATAAAACGGGTGTCTGAAAGCTTCTGCGTTTGCAAACGCATTTTAAAACTATTTGCAGGGGTATACTTGCTGCCAGCCATCTCTCTGTCTCTTCTCTTTCTGTATCTCTCTCCTCTGTTTTATGCCCTGCTATCTCCATCACACCTCTATTAGTATGAAGACTTTCTGCCTGTGTAAGTAAGTGAGAGAATGCGTTCCTTAATGTTTGAGTCAGGACATATGTCTGCATGCATTTTGAATCTAAGGAGCCTATAACCGTTACTACAACTATCAATTAGTCAGCAATAGCTGAAGCCCTCATGTCTCTGAAGGAACAAAGGTGCAAAGACATGCAACTACTCCAGTACCTGGAGCATGCAACTTGCCAGCTACAAATAATGACGCTTTTTCTGTGTTTACCCTCAGCTCTATATAATGTTACAGGTTACTAATTTATCCAGTTACATAATTAGGTATGGATGGTCTATAAGCATATATATTGTTTTGGAATTGTTAGGAATAAAATGCATTAAGCTGAACTAAAAGGAAATGCTTGGAGACAAGAGTTTATAATATATTTGGTCCATGCTCTAGTTTAAACAACTAACACTACAACTAAAATTAACTATGCGTAGAGTCCTTTGTCCATTTTAATAGATTTTATGAAAGAAATTAATAAAATAGTGACAGGAAAAGGTGAGATAAATATTCACCTGTAGAAATGCATATAAAGAGATTACTTCTTCTCCAAAAGAGATTAAATCATTTCGGTTTAAATTCAAGTCTGGATTTTGGTCAACATTGAATAGCTTTGTTTTTTGGTGTGTGTGTATGTTTGTGTATTTTAAAATTGCACATATGTGAGTACTAGCTTACAATGGCTATATTTGTGTTAACTTGTATCGGATGTATTCTATGCTAGCCACCTGAAAAAAAAAATAAAGAATTCTTTTATCTCATTTTTCAGAAACTTCAATAATAAAAAAAAAAAGATCAACACTTTTGAAAAACAATGCTTGCCTTTCAGTTTTCAAGGACATCAACATATTGCTAACTTGAATAGACAAGAAGAAAGAGAAAGGACTAAGTAACAGCTTACTTGAATATGAATAATTTCAAATGGAATGATGTACTTTGTACCTGATGTTATCAGTGACTTTGTCCCTCTTTTCTGGTGCATGAAAACGGTATTTCTTTACTCAGAAATTCTTGTTCAAATTGAAATTATTTTCCAACAACATATGGAAAATATCCTGACGATTAGCATCTTTCTCTACCTCTGTGAGACAAAGTCTCACCTGAAGACATGTCTTCAGAACCAAGCTGTTGCAGGGGTTGCAAAACAGTCTCACTTTATTTTCTTCTGTTAGGTATTTCTTGTCTGGGGACTCTCATTCCAAAGAATAATTTTTGTTTTGCCAGGCAAAATAATCTAAGCAATCGTTTTACCTCATTTAACTTGAGAGGTAACCATAAAAGCTGAGAAATTTGGAGTTCAGGCTTAGGGAAAACCCCAACAATAGAACATAAAATCTGAGTTGCAGGGACTGAGAGTGAGTCTGGGAAGCTTTCATAATGAGGAGAGGTGTTAGATAGAAATCAGGAGAAAGCAGGTCCTTCTCAAGATAAAGAACGAGTAGAGAGAGAGGGTGAGGAACCCTTCCAACCCTGTCTCTTAAGAAAGAAAAAAAAAAAAAAAATCATAACAAGATTGGGGAGAGGCTGGGAGAGAAATGGTGCTAAATAGCCAGCGAGGTGACCCACCGTCCTGTTTGCTCCTTGGCTCTTGTTGAAGGGAGTAACAGCCACAGCAGTGACAACGGAGTTCTAATGGGCCAAGTACAACCTCTGCCCAGTGATCGCAGCCTCCCAAAAAGGAAAGAAAAGCATGTCTCAGACAGAGCACAGCGAGTACCAGCAGGCGCCATCGTCAAGCCACGCACCCCATCAGTACCGGCTGGTCTTTGAAAGCCCTGTATCAAGGGTCCCATTCAAAGGCAACGAAGAAGCCAAGACAATGGCAAATCAAAACCTGGCAGAGCTTCTGGAATAATTTAATTCCTCACTCCAGAATTTAGATGGGGACAGCACGAAACACAGGCGAGAGCTCCTTCACACCAACGCGTGAGCATATGCCTCCCTCTCTGTGGATATATTTTTAGACATAATATCATGAGGAAGGCAGCCTGTGCATGCATCAACAGCACTTGCTTCTTAACGGTAGTACAGCCTCCTTTCCATTCCGAGAGGAGCTGATGATAGAGAAAGCAGTTCACGTTTCTCACCAAGCCAAAGGTCAGCTAGGAGGACTCCAAATCATAGCCCATTGTCTCTGTGCACAGAAAGCATTAAATACGTTTTCAAGATGTGTTCCAAACTGAGGTCATGCTGCGTTGCAATTTGCTCACTTCCTATCTTTCCACAAATGACTTTTTCTAGCATTCAAAAATACAACAAGGAAAAGAAATCACACCTTCAGAAAGGCATTTCAAATCTCAGACGAAGGATAAAGAATATTTGACAGGACATGTATTATTAATAACATGTACTAAACTTCTAAACTTCTCCAATTTTTAAAAAAATCATTAAAAAATGAGAGAGGAATGATATTTTATGCCAGATTTAGATGTGGTTTATTTAAATTTGGGTATTTCTCCCATTCACTTCAAACCTCAAATACTTTAAATAGCAAACATCACAGAAAAATAGCCCAGTTCATCAAAGTATGATAAACTAAAATTAAGGAAAGAAAGTCAGCTTTTGTCAACAAATTAAATATAATCAGAAATGTTCTTATTCAAAGCTGGAAATTTTTCTTCACATGGAGAATTACAATCTTTTTAGATTGCTTTAAATTTTCCTTATTAGAGTACACTTATTAAATATGTGTGTAGCTATATCTGTACATATAAAAATTCTCAATTTAATTTAAATTTATAAAAGGAATGCAAGGAATAGCAGGTCAAATGATCAAAAAAGGAAAAATAACTATGAACAAAATCCCTACAATCTCTCTAAAGTTTCACACACCACTAGAAAGAGATGGAATCAGTGGTGATGAATAAAAATAACATTTCACAATTACAATGTTGCAGATGAAATTACTAAAAATCAAGAGCAAAAGGCTCACCTTTCTTATTTTTTTTTTTTTGAGTCAGATTTTTTTGAAATGTCATATATACATAATCTATAAAAGAGAGTTACAAGGTGGATTATTTCCAACAATACAAATAAACATTCTGAGTTTTGATTTTCCATTAAGAGTACAGTTTACAATTTCACATTGTAAATCTCACTAGGGCTGAATGCTCTTATAAGGATTGACAAAGAAAGGATAATTCATGTCAGACCAAAAGGTTTCTTTCCTTTCCTTTCATGCAGCATTCTTCTAAGAGATCTGGGCCCAAACAGATGTGGAATCTAGAGCTCAACTATCCATCACATTTCCCTAGTCTTTCAATTAATGACACTGCAATTAGATCGATAGAATGTAATAAGAAAAGAGCTTTGCATTTCTACACCTATTAATTCGCTGAGTAACTCCAGCAGTAAAACGTGACTTGAAAGGAAAAGCACTCAAGGAAAATGAATTCTCTTAGCATACTGTGCAATGACTCCCCTGACCCAAAAATGAACACTAGAGTTTCTATCTTCCAACCAGGGTTACTAGGATAAAAAGATCAGATTGCTTTGTCAGGAATGAGCTTATTCTTTTTCACAAGATTCCCTGGATTAAACTCACACCACCAGAGGTTTAGTCAAATTTGGTCATTTTTTAAAGTTTTGGAACAAGTATCCTTGAAATGCAAGCCAGAGAGTATTTGGGATGGCAGCCATTGCTGCTTGCTTCATAGCCTAAAATAAACTACCAAATCTCCGATCTTGATTTTCTATTACATTCTAAACAGAGAAATTAGGCAAAGAAAGGGTGGAGCAAGAAGAGAATGGTGAGAATGTGAATTGAGTTCAGCCCCATCCCAAATCATTGGGTTGAGTGGGGACTATGGAAACAGTGACAGACAACGATGCAATGCGGTGCCTGGATATTCCATATTTATCACCAGTGACAGAGGGGTGGGAAAGTTATGTATGAGTTCTCGATGGGAAGGAGGAGGCAAAACAGACTGGCTTATGATGGCCTGTCTAATTATGTGCATGCCTGGATTTTAGTGTCACTAGGGGTTAACCAACAGTAACTTTTGTCATCAACAGTAGAATCTTTCTACTAAATTAAGGTCAGCAATGTAGTTAAATCAATCACTGGTGTAGTAGAAACAGTATATAGGCTTTGATGCTGGACAAACTAGGGTTTTAATCTCAATTTATCATATACTAATTAGTTAGCCCCTCTAAACTTAGATTTTTCATTAGTAAATTAGAGACACCATTGCTTATCTCATGGAGCTCTGGTGGCATAGTGCCTAAGTCATTTGACTGCTAACCAGAAGGTTGGCACTTTAAACCCACCAGCCGCTCCTCGGAAGGAAGATGAGACTATCTATTTCTGTAAATATTTACTGCCTTATAAATCCAATGGGTGTCAGTATGAGTTGGAATCAACTCGATGACAGCGGGTTTCTTTTCTTTTCTTTTTTTTTTTTTTTCTCCAATTGCTTACCTCTAGTCCTATGAGGATTGAGTGAGACAATGTATGTAAAGTACATGGTACACAATAGCTCACAATCCTCAGATTCCCTCATATAAAATAGCAATTAAAAATACCAAATTTGGACATAAAGAATGTGGTTTATACATCAAATGGAATAGCATTTAGCCATAAAGATAAAGTTCTGATATACATTATAACATGGATGAACCTTGAAAATATTATGCTGAGTGAAATGTAAGACACAAAACAACAAATGTTGTATGGTTCCCATTATATGCGATATCTAGGACAGACAAATGCAGAGATGTTGTTAGGAGTCATCTAATCAGTTCCAAGTCATAGCATCCCTATATATTATAGAATGAAACACTGCCCAGTCCTGTGCAGTCCTGTTGCTATGTTTGAGCCCATTGTTGAAGCCACTGTGGCAGTCCATCTCCTTGAGAGTTTTCCTCTTTTTTGCTGACCTCCTATTTTATGAAGCATGATGTCCTTCTCCAGGGATTGGTCCCTACTGATAACATTTACAAAGTACTTGAGACAAAGTCTGGCCATTCTCACTTCTAAGTAGCATTGTGGCTGTACTTCTAAGATAGATTTTTTTTGTTCTGACAGTCCATGGTATATACAATATTCTTTGCCAACACCATAATTCAGATGCATCAATTCTTCTTTGGTCTTCCATTTTCATTGTCCAGCTTTCACATACATATGAGGTGGCTGAAAATACCATGGCTTGGATTAGGCACACCTTAGTCCTCATGGTGACATCTTTGCTTTTTAACACTTTTAAGAGGTCTTTTGGAGCAGATTTTTCCTAAGAAATAATCATTTGATTTCTTGACTGCTGCTTCCACAGGCCTAGATTGTGGATCTAAGTCAAATGAAATCTTGACAATTTCAAATTTTTCTCCGTTTATCATAATGTTTCTTATTGGTTCAATTACGAGGATTTTTGTTTTTTATGTTGTAGTGTAATCTATATTGAAGGCTGAAGTCTTTGATCTTCATCAGTAAGTGTTTCAAGTCCTCTTCATTTTCAGCAAACAAGGTTGTGCCATCTGCATATCACGGTTGTTAATGAGTCTTCTGCAAATCCTAATGTTGCATTCTTCTTTATATATTGCATCTTCTCAGATTATTTGCTCAGTATATGGATTGAATTAGTGTAGTGAAAGGACACAACCCTGACACAGACCTTTCCTGATTTAAACCATGTAGTATCCCCCACTAGTCATCTGTCTTTTGTCATACTGTGGTGGCTTGCATGTTCCTATAAGGCTGGAGGTCGTGCCACTGGTATTCCAGATACCAGCAGGATCACCCATGGCAAACAGGTTTCAGTGGAGCTTCCAGACTAAAACAGACTTGGAAGATGGAAAGAGTCATCCACTTCTTAAAGAATTGGCTGGTGAAAATTTTATGAATAGCAGTGAAATACTATCTTATATATTACAGGAAAATTTATTAATAGCCCTGAAACATTGTTTGATATAGTGCCAGAAGATGAGCCCCTCAAGGTGGAAGGCATTCAAAATAAAACTGGAGAAAAGTTGCCTCCTCACAGTAGAGTCCATCTTAATGATGTGGACAGAGCAAAGCTTTAGGGATCTCCATTTGCCGATGTGCTATGACTTGAAATGAGAATGAATATCTGCAAACATCTATTAATAATCAGAACATGGAATGTATGAAGTAAGAATCTAGGAAAATTGGAATTTATCAAAAAATGAAATGGAATGCATAAAGATCTATATCCTAGACATTAGTGAGCTGAAAAGGACTGGTTTTGTCCATTTTGAATCTGACAACCATATGATCTACTATGGCAGGAATGACAAATTGAAGAGAAATGGTGTGGCATTCATTGGCAAAAAGAACATTTCAAGATCTATGCTGAAGTAAAAAGCTGTCAGTGATAGGATAATATCCACATGTCTAAAAGGGAAGTCAGTTAATGCTACTATTATTCAAATTTATGCACCAACCACCAAAGCCAAAGATGAGGAAATTGAAGCTTTTCACCAACTTCTGCAGTCTGAAATTGACCAAATATACAATCAAATGTATTGATTATTACTGGTAATTGGAATGCCATAGTTGTAAACAAAAAAAAAAAGAATCACCAGTAGTTGGAAAATATGACCTTGATGATAGAAGTGACACCGGCGATCACATGATAGAATTTTCTAAGACCAATGACTTATTCATTGCAAATACCTTTTTTTCATCAACATAAACAGTGACTATACACGTGGACCTTGCCAGATGGAATACACAGGAGTTACATTACACACTACATCTGTGCAAAGATATTGATGGCTCAGTATCTTCAGCTAAAACAAGGCCAGGAGCTGACTGTGGAACAGACCATCTATTGCTCATATTCAAGTTCAAGTTGAAGCTGAATACAATTAATACAAGTCCACAAAGCCAAAATATGACCTTGATTATAGCCCACCTGAAGGTAGAGACCATCTAAATAATAGATTTGATTCACTGAAAACCAGAGGAATTGTGAGATGACATCAAGAATATCACACATAAAGAGAGCAAAAGGTCTTTAAAGACAGGAAAGGAAGACAAGACCAAAATGGATGTCAGAAGGGGCTCTGAAACTTTCCCGTGAATAGAGAGTAGGTAAAGCAAATGGAAGAAATGACAAGATAATAGAGCTCAACAGAAGATTTCAAAGTGCAGTTGAAGAAGATAAAGTCAATTATTATAATGGAATGTGCAAAGACCTAGAGTTAGAAAACCAAAAGGAAGAACATGCTCAGCATTTCTCAAGCTGAAAGAACTGAAGAAAACATTCAAGCCTTGAGTTGCAATATTGAAATATTCTATGGGCAAAATATTGAATGATGTGGGAAACATCAAAAAAGATACAAGGAATACAGAGTTACTGTACCAAAAATAATTGGTCTATGTTCATCTCTTTCAGAAGGTGGCATATGATCAAGAACCAATGGTGTTGAAGGAAGAAGTCAAAGCTACACTGAAGGAACTGGCAAAACACAAGGCTCCAGGAATTGATGGAATACCCATTGAGATGTTTCAAAAAATGGATGCCACACCGCAGGCACTTACTCATCTATACCAAGAAATTTGGAAGACAGCCACCTGGCCAACTGACTGGAAGAGATCCATATTTGTACCCATTCCAAAGAAAGGTGATCCAGCAGAATGTGAAAATTATTGAATATCATACTCAAGTAAAATTTTGCTGAACATAATTCAAAAATGGTTGCAGCAGTATATTGATAGGCAGCTTCCAGACATGCAAGCTTGATTCAGAAGAGGATGTGGAAGAAGGGATATCATTGTTGATGTCAAAGGAATCTTGGCTGAAAGCAAAGAACACCAGAAACATGTTTACTTGTGTTTTATTGACTATGTAAAAGAATTTGACTGTGTGGATCTTGGGAGCTCTGGTGGCATAGTGCCTAAGGCATTTGACTGCTAACCAGAAGGCTGGCAGTTCAGACCCACCCCACTCCTCAGAAGGAAAGTTGGGCAATCTACTGTTGTAGTGATACTTCCTCAGAAACCCAAGGAGGGGTTGCTTTAGTCAGATCCGACTCCATGGTAGTGAGTTTTGTTTTTGTTTTTTGTGTGTATCTTAAAATATTGTGGATAACATTGAGAGTGGGAATTCCAGAACACTTAATTTTGCTCATGAGGAATCTGTACATAGACTAGGAGGTCATCATTCAAGTAGAACAAGGGGACACTGCATGGTTTAAAATCAGGAATAGAGTGTGTCAGGGGTGTATCTTTTTAACATACTTCTTCAATCTGTCTGCTGAGCAAATAATCCGAGAAGCTGGACCATATGAAGAGGAATGCAGCATCAGGATTGGAGGAAGACATTAACAACCTGCAATGATACAATCTTGCTTGCTGAAAATGAAGATGGCTTGAAGCAGTTACTAAAGAAGATTAAAGTCTATGGCCTACAGTATGGATTAGACCTTAACCTAAAGAAAACTAAAATCCTTACAACTGGACCAATAAGCAACATCACTACAAATGGAGAAAAGATTGAAGTTGTCAAAGATTTCATGTTACTTGGTTCCACAATCAACATCAATGGAAGCAGAAGTCAGGAAAGCACATGACATATTACACTGGGAAAATCTGCTGCAAAAGACCTCTTCAAAGTGCTGAAGAGCAAAGATGTCTCTTTGAAGACTAAGGTGTGCCTAAACCAAGCCATGGTATTTTCAATTGTCTCATATGCATGTGAAAGCTCAACAATGAAAAGGAAGACCACAAAAGAGTTGATGCTTTTGAGTTGTGGTGTTTGCAAAGAATACTTAAAGTATCATGGACTGCCAGGAGAATGAAAAAATCTGTCCTGGAAGAAGTGCAGCCAGAATGCTCCTTGGAAGTGAGAATGGCCAGACTTCATCTGACCTACTTTGGTCATGTTGTCAGAAGGGACCATTTCCTAGAGAAGGATATCATGCTTGGTAAAGTGGAGGATCAGCAAAAAAGGGGAAGGCCCTCAATGAGATGGATTGACACAGTGACTTTAATGGTAGTTTCAGGTATAGCAAGGATTGTGAGGCTGATACAGGACCAAGCAGTGTCTGGATCTGTTGTACAAAGGGTCACTATGAGTTGGAGCCAACTAGATGGTACCTAACAGTACCAACCACAACGTCCCCTTGCTTTGTTTGAATGATTGTCTTTTGGTTGATGTACAGGCTTCCCATGAGCACAATTAAGTGCTCTGGCATTCCTATCCTTTTCAATGTCATCCATAATTTATGAATATAAATTATGTTATGATCCATACAGTTGAATATTTTTACAGAGTCAATGAAAGACAGATAAACATCTTTCTGGTATTCTGTCCTTTGAGTCAAGATCCTTCTGACATCAGCAATGATATTCCTTTATCCATGTTGTCTTCTGAATCCAGCTTGAATTTCTAGCAGTTCCCTGTAGATGTACTGCTGTGATCATTTTTTAATTATCTGCAGCCTAATTTTGGTTGCATGTGATATTAATGATATTTTTAGATAATTTCTGCCTTTCAATGGATCATCTTTAATTGGAATATGCATGTATATGGATCTCTTCCAGTCTGTTGGTCAAGTAGCTATCTTCCAAATTTCTTGGCATGACCAGTCAGTGATTCTAGTGTTCATCTGTTTGTTAAACCATCTCAATTGATATTTTGTCAGTTTCTGAAAGTTTATTTTTCACCAAAGTCTTCAGGTCAGCTTGGACTTCTTCCTTCTGTTCTTGATCATACACTACCTTCTGAAATAGTTGAACATTGACCAGTTCTTTCTGTGTATTCCTTCCATCTTTTTTTGATGCTTCCTGTGTCATTAAATTTTTTGTCCATAGAATCCTTCAGTATTGCAACTCAAGGCTTCAGTTTTTTTCTTCAGTTCTTTCAATTTCAGAAATGTGGTTACTAGGGACTAGGAGGAGGAAGGATGGGGAATTATTGTTTAAATGGTACTGAATTTCTAGATGGAGTGATGAAAAACTTCCCTAAAAAATATTTCCAAAAACTTTTGGGAATAGTGATGATGTTTGCACAACATAGTGATTAATGTCACCAAATTGTCCACTTAAAATATGGTTAAAATAGGAAAATCAAATTTAGAAGTTTATTGTGCAGATTAAATGAGATAATGCACATAGGGAACTCTGTAAATTATTCAGCACTATACAACTGAAGGATATTACTATTAATGACATAAAATAACAATACTGTTATAAAAATTGAAAACATTATTCAGTGTAAGAAATAATGGATGAATAATAAGGTCCAGGACAACAGTGTGTTTTAATTAAGGTCCCAAGGGAAATAAATAGCAATCACTTCTAAGGGCCACCACTCATCTGCCAGTTCATCATACTGTGATGGCTTGTGTGTTGATAGAATCTATGTTACCAGTATTTCACATACCAGTAGGGTCACCATAATGGACAAGTTTGAGCTAACCTTCTAGACTAAGATAGACTAGAAAGAAAGGCCTGGTGATTTACTTCTGAAAATTAGCCAGTGGAAACCCTATGAATTACAGCAGAAGATTGTTCAATGTGCTTGCTTTGGATACATAATTAGGAAGGTTCAATCACTAGAAGACATTATGTTTGGTGAAGTAGAGGGCTAGTGAGGGTGGAGGAGGCACATGGTGAGGTGGATTGGCATAATAGCTGCAACAGTGTCCTGGAACACACTGCAGGCTTGAAGATGATTCAGGATCAGACAATGTTTCATTCTGTTGTACACAGGGTCAACATGAATCAGAGTTCACTTGATTGTTGATATCTATCTATTTATGTATGTATCTATCTATATACTTCTACTGAAAGGATGTGTCAAGTGAATCAGCCACCACCAATCAGCCTTCCAGTGGATCACAATCTCAGTTGTAAACAGTGGTACCATCCTTTGCAGATGAAAAATATGGATTTAAAGTTTCAAGCTGATGCTCTGAAACTGGCTAGAGTGGGAAAACATTTGAAAACAACTCAAAATTATGGAGGAAAAAAAAAAAAGACCAGCTTCACTTGTTGGATAGAGACTGCTGGAATCCCCAAGACTATGGCCTTGGTTACCCTTCAGTCCTGGGACTGAACTCATTCCTATAGCTCAATTTTCAGTCACACAATAGACGAGTCTACAAAGTGAACAATAACTCTAGGATGGTACACACTCCTTACAACAATCAACCATTCAAGATCAAAAGGGCAGCATTTGCCCAAGGACAAAGTTCAGAAGGCAGCCAGGGTTGGGAAAGAAGGAGGAATGGAAACGAGAAACACAGGGAGGAAGTGGCAGAACTGTTGTTACATTGAGGGGATTGCAATCAATGACATGAAACAAAATATGTGTGAATTGTTGAACAGGAAACTGATTTGCTCTATAAACTTTCACCAATATCACAATGAATATTTTTTTTAAAAAAAATAAAGTTTCAAGTTGAAACTACAAGAAGAAATATAGTAACGTGTCAGAGATGCCTTTGCTGAGAGTACAACTATCACTACTCAGTGTCCCTTGGGTTTGTAATAGGATAAACAATATAAGTATTCACTTAATAACTATTTATATATAAATAATATATTCATGAAGAGTAGTATAGGTGTAGGGGGGGAATTTTTAAGAAAAAAAATTTATTTTTTGCCCTTAAAGAGTTTACAGTCTAGAGAAGAAAATTTTAAAATCATACATGATAGTTACAATGTGTTACATGAGAAAAATATTATGAGTCTTGAAATAAAGTTCTTCAGTAATTGATGTTTGACATCTGCAATATGAGAGGTATTTTTAAAGGATCCTTTTTATTACTTTGTCATGATGATCATTCACTAATGAATAGAGACAATAGACGAGAAAGTTAAAAATAATTGCTTCAGAATTTCAAGCTTTACTAACATGCCAAATTCTGTATGTATGCATAGCTTAAATAGAAAACATTGGGAAGCTATTGAAACTGAAAAAACAATTCAATAGATATCATAAACCAAAGAAGATGTTTGCTGACTTTTTGGGAAAAAAATAATAATAGCTACCACTTACACAGCACTTATACTATGCGAGGCAATGTGCTCAATGTTTTAGGTCTAATAAACAACTTCATCCTCACAACAGTCCTATGAGCTATGTGTTCTATTGTCACTTTTTTACAGATGAAGAAAAAAAGGCACAGACAGGTTAAGTGACCTGCCCAGGATTGCAGAGCTAGCACATGGTAGAGTCAAATTTCAAAGCCAGGTAATATAGATGACTGTGTCATGCTCTTAACCACTACACTAAACTTCCTCTCATCTTTTTTCACCTTAGAATCTTATCAATCCTGATATTCAGTACAAAGTAGGACCAAATGACTAATAAGCTAAGTCTACTAAGGGTGAACTTGGCCAAAGAAAGGAAATGGTCTATAAAATGATGTATATTTTTATAATGTTGCCCCTTTGATCTCAAATGGTTAATTGTGCTAAAGAGCATGTACTTCATAGAGTTATTATTTACTTTGTAGACTTGTCTATTATTTGACTGAAATTGAGCTACAGGAATGGATTCAGTCCCAGGACTGAAGGGTGACCAAGGGCCATAGTCTTGGGGGTCCCACCAGTTTCTATCCAACAAGTAAACCTGATCTTTTTTCCTCCCATAATTTTGAGGGTTTTTTTTCACATGTTTTCCCACTCTATCCAGGGCCTTCTAATGTGATCCTCTTCAGAGCATCAGCTTGGAACTTTAATAAAGCAAAAAGTAGGAAACTTTGCTACTGCCTCTATTATGCTGTTGATGTTTTTCTCAATAATTTGTAGGATATATTTATAGCTATAAAATGATATATATTAACCCTTTATCAGTCATTGTAACTCTGTTTTCCACCTTATTTTTTAATTTAGAGGGGTTTTATGTTTTACATATCAAATCTGTTGACATTTTCTACTGTGGTATCTACAAAAAACTTGACCTACATGATCAAATACAATGTATAGACAGAAACAAAATGTAACATTGTGCAGCTGCTACAAAGCCTGCCTCTAGTATAGTTTCTAAGTCCATTCATTTGTGCATTCATTCAACAAATATTCTTGCACATGACTCTACCAGGCAGAGTGGGTCCCTGCTCCATCAAAGCTCACAGGCTAGTGTGGGAGAGTTTCATTAAAGCAATTCCAATATAGGGAGAAAAGTGCTTTCTTAGAAAAACTAGAGTTAAAACATCAGGGGTTTTCTTTCTCATCTGGGATAACATGTAGGAGAGCAGGTTCATGAGATCAGAAAGGCCTGGCTGTAGAAATTTCTCAGACAACAGATCTCAGGAGTATTTCCTATGTTAATGCTAACTATAATGACTTATTTTAATTTTTGAGGAGGAAATGTCTAGAGATAGTTTGTCTGGCACTATGTGGTATGTGTAACTCACCAGAGACTCTATGTTGATTACCCTGGAGTTGTACACACTCTGCTTCTCAAACAACAGACTTACTCCAAATACTACAAACAAAAGAAGGTACCTTCTCCTTTTTCTGTTCTTTTCCTAAGAAAGGAGAAATTTGAAAAACTTAAAAAAAAAAAACTGCAATAAATCAAGTAATGCAGGTACATGCATTTTAATAATTTATTAATAAATCAATCAATTGATTTAATATTAATAATTTCAATAATTTATTTGGAAAAGTTTATTACTTTTCCTAATTACAATGTTGTTGTTGTTGTTGTTGTTATTTAGTGCCGTCGAGTCGTTTCCGACTCATAGTGACCCCATGCACAGCAGAACAAAACACTGCCCGATCCCACGCCAGCCCCACAAATCCCTGCCATACTTGAGCCCATCATCGCAGCCACCGTATCAATCCATCTCGTTGAAGGCCTCCCCCTCTTTCACCGACCCTCCACTCTACCAAGCATGACATACTTCTCCAGGGAATGGTCCCTTCTTACAACATGACCAAAATAGGTGAGACAAAGTCTGGCCATTCTTGCTTCCAAGGAGCATTCTGGCTGCACT
>NW_006921845.1:3575586-3579224 GCF_000298275.1 Orycteropus afer afer | reverse complement strand
AACCTTCCTTCTGAGGAGTGGCTGGTGGGTTTGAACCGCCAGCCTTCTGGTTAGCAGTCAAGTGCTTTAGCCACTATGTTACCAGAGCTCCTAATTATAATAGTAACATATATTAGCTACCAATATTTTAGAAAAATAATTAAAAATCTAAAGATTACAATTAAAATTGGAAATAACAACTTTTCGTATTATAATAAATTTCCTTCTATTTGTGTTTATGTATTAATATATTTATGGATTTCTTACAATATTTGGATAATAATATAAGTAGTTTTGTAACCTACTTTCTCAGTTTAAAATGATATTAGGAGCAGTTTTGTGTCTAAATATCCTCCAAAATCATTTCAAAGGATTGTAAGATATTCCATTTCACATTTTCATGATATATTTAAGCATTCCCTCAATATTGGTCATTTGTATTATTGACATTTTTTGCATAACTATTTGACCACACTTTTGGTCATTTCCTTAGTACAGAATAGGAGTAGAATCATTGGTTCGAAGTGCTCTTATTTTTTTAATGTATTGCTAAATTGTTTTCTGGAAACGTTCTGCCAATTTGCATGTCTAGCTTGTAAAGTGGGTGCTGATTTCTCCACATTCTCACTAGCCTTGAATTTTTCTTTATTTTTTAAATATGGAAACACTTACTGATGAAGATTAAAGACTAGAGCTTTCAGCATGGATTACACTTCAACATAAAAAAGAAGAAAATCAATACTCACAACAGGACTAATAAGCAACATTATGATAAATGGAGAAAATATTGGAATTGTCAAGGATTTCATATTACTTGGATCCTCAATTAACGTCCATGGAGGCAGCAGTCAAGAAATCAAACAATATGCATTACACTGAAAAAATATGCTGCAAAACATCTCTTTCATGGAAAAGCAATTATGTCACTTTGAGATAAGCCTGACTCAAGCCACGGTGTTTCCAATCACCGCATATGCATGCAAAACTGGACAATGATTGAGGAGGACTGAAGAAATGACACATTTGAATTATGGTGTTGGCAAAGAATATTGAATACACCATGAACTGCCAGAAGAATAACAAATCTGCCTTGGAAAAAGTATAGCCAGAATGCTACATGGAAGCAAGAATGGTGAGACTTCATCTCTTGTACTTTGGACATGTTATCAGAAGAAACTAGTCCCAAGAGAAAGATATTATCCTTGGTAAACTAGAGAGTCAGTGGGAAAAAAAAAAAAATCTTCAAGTAGATGGATTGACACAGTGGCTGCAACAATGGGCTCAAATATAGAAATGATTGTGAGGATGGTGTAGTACTGAACAGTGTTTACTTCTGTTGTACATAGGGTCACTATGAGTCACCAACCCAATGGCATCTCACAACAACAATTATTTGGCAGTGCTGTTTAATTTGTATTTCTCTGAATTTTAAGGAGAGTGAGCAGGTATTTCAAGAGTCCATTGGGCTTTTACTGTTTTTCTTTTATTAACTACCTATGCACATCCTTTGCTGCTTCCTCTATTATGTTGTTGGTGTTTTTCTCAATAATTTGTAGGATACATTTATACCTATAAAAGTATATATATTAACCCTTTATACAGTTGCTGTAAATCTGTTTTCCACTTTATTTTTTTAATTTAGAGGGCATTTATGTTTTATATATCATATCTATTGACGTTTTCTATTGTGGTATCTACAAAAAAACCAAGCCCGTTGCCAGTGAGTCAAGTCTGACTCTTGGCCACCCATGTGTGTCAGAGTAGAACTATGCGTCATAGAATTTTCCAGTGTGTGGCTGAGTTTTCAGAAGTAGACCATCAGGCCTTTCTTCTGAGATGCCTTTGGGTGGATTCAAACCTCCAACCTTTGGTTAGCATCCAAGGGTGGTAAGTGTTTGCACCATCCAGGTGCATTTATGATATCATAAAATGCTTATATACTTGGAAGTATTTCTCATTCACAATAAAATATACACTTAGATTATCTTCAATTATTCTATGTTTACAATTTTTACATGTAATCTACCTGAAATTTATTTGGTGCATTCTGTGAGATGATGGTATAACTTGATAACCTATTCCATTCAGATATTTTTATTTTAATTCATTCTTAGCTAATAGAAGGAGCTCTGATGGCACTGTGGTTAAGGCATTGGGCTGTTAACCAAAAAGTTCAGTGGTTTGAACCCACTCCAAGGGAGAAAGGCAAGGCAGTCTGCTTCTGAAAAGATTTACCTCCTTAGAAACTCTGTGGGGGTCACTATGACTCAGAATGGATTCAATGACAGTGAGTAGTGAGTATTTATTGACTCCTACTATCAGAGTGAGAGACAAAATGATCTCCTTATTTACAGAGTATGCCAAGTTGCATTGCTGATTCTAGATGTGATAAGACAGATGGAGAGGTTTTGAACAGCTAAGGGAGACAAACTTGCATGTTCCTGTGAGGCTTGAGGCTGTGCTGTCAGTGTTTCAAACCCAGTAGGGGTGCATGGTACACAGATTTCAACAGCTTACAGACTGAGACAGACTAGGAAGGAGGAAGCCATCCACTTCTCAAAGAATTGGTCGGGAAAAACCTTATGAATAGTAGAGAAACACTATCTGATACATTACTGTGCAACTTTATGAATAGCCCAGAAACATTGTCCGATACAGTGCAGGAGGATATGCCGCTTAGGTCAGAAAGTTCTCAAAATAGGACCAGGAAAGAGCTGCATCATCAGAGTAGAACTAGCTTTAATGATATGGATAAGGTAAAGCTTTTGAGACCTCCATTTGCTGATATGGCATAACTCAAATTGGGAAGAAACAGCTACAAACATCCATTAATAATCAGAACATGGAATGTACAAAGCATGAATCTAGGAAAACTGGAAGTTGTCAAAAAAGAAATGGAATGCATAAAGATTGATATCCTAGGCACTAGTGAGCTGAAATGGATTGGTTTCGGTGATTTTGAATCAGACCACCATGTGGTCTACTATGCTGGGAATGACAATTTGAAGAGGAATGGTATGGCACTCATCATCACAAAGGATGTTTCAAGATATGTCCTGAAGTACAATGCTGTCAGTGATAGGATAATATCCATATGCTGGATAGACCAGTCAATACGAGTATTATTCAAATTTATGCACCAACCACCAAAGCCAAGGATCATGAAATTGAAGATTTTTATCAGCTTCTGTAGTCTGAAATTGACTGAACATTCAATCAGAATGTGTTAATTATCAGTGGTGACTGGAATGGAAAAGTTGGAAACAAAGAAGAATCACTGGTAGTTGGAAAATTTGGCCTTGGTGACAGAAATGATGCTGGACATCGCATGATAGAATTTTGCAAGACCAATGACTTACTCAGTGCAAATACCTTTTTTCAACAACACAAATGGCAGCTAAAAACATGGACTTTGCCAGATGGAATACACAGGAATCGGACTGACTACATCTATGGTGAGAGGTGATGGAAAGGCTCAGTATCTTCAGCCAAAACTAGGCCAGGAGCTGATTGTGGAACAGACTATCAACTGCTCATATGCAACTTCAACTTGAAGTTAAAGACAGTTAAAACAAGTCCACGAGAGCCAAAATATGATCTTAAATATATCCTTCCTGAATTTAGAGACCATCTAAAGAATAGATTTGATGCATTGAACA
>NW_006921845.1:3572208-3574586 GCF_000298275.1 Orycteropus afer afer | reverse complement strand
TCATAGCTGCTGTCAGATGGATCCTGGCTCAAAGCAAAGAATACCAGAAAGATGTTTACTTGTGTTTTATTGACTATGCAAAGGCATTTGATTGTGTAGATCATAACAAATTGTGGATGACACTGAGAAGAATGGGAATTCCAGAACAGTTGATTGTGGTCATGAAGAATCTGTAAATTGACCAGTAGGCTGTTGCTCAAACAGAACAAGGAGACACTGCATGGTTTAAAATCAAGAAGGGAGTGCATCAGGGTTGTATCCTTTCCCCATACTTATTCAATCTGCATGCCGAGCAAATAATCCAAGAAACTGGACTATATGAAGAAGACTGTGGCATCAAGATTGGAGGAAGAATTATTAACCACCTGCAATACACAGATGATACATTTTTGCTTGCTGAAAGTGAGGATGACTTGAGGCACTTACTGATGAAGATTGAAGAATATAGTCTGCAGTATTGATACATCTCAATATAAAGAAAACAAAAATCCTCACAACTGGACCTATAAACTGCATAACGATAAATGGAGAAAAGTTTGAGGTTATCAAAGATTTCACATTGCTTGGTTCTACAATTGATGCCAATGGAAGCAGCAGTCAGGACATTAAACAACGTATAGCACTGGGCAAGTTGGCTGCAAGGGACCTCTTTCAAGTGCTGAGGAGCAAGGATGTCTCTTTGAGGACTAAGGTGTGCCTCACATAAGCCATGATATTTTCAATTGCCTCATATGCATATGAGAAGAGCTGGACAATGAATAAGGAAGACCGAAGAAGAGTTGATGCTTTTGAGTTGTGGTGCTGGTGAAGAATGCTGAAAGTACCATGGACTGCTAAAACAACTAACAGATCGGTCCTAGAGGAAGTGCAGCTGAAATGCTCCCTGAAAGCGAGGATGGCCAGACTTCGTCTCATCTACTTTGGTCATGCTGTCAGAAGGGACCATTCCCTGGAGAAGGATGTCATGCTTGGTAAGGTGGAGGGTCAATGAAAGAGGGGAAGGCCCTCAACGAGATGGATTGACACAGTGGCTGCTACGATGGGCTCAAGTATAGCAAGGATCATGGAGCTGGCGCAGGACTGGGCAGAGCAGTGTTTCAGTTTGCTGTGCATAGGGTTGCTATGAGTCAGAGATGACTCAACGGCACCTAACAACAACAACAGGATAGATGACAAAACTTACTAGGTCTCCATAGAGTTCTGGCAAAATGGAAGAATAGGCAGACAAGCTACACAGATCCTCTGCAACAAAGCAATGAGAAACCAATTGAAACTGATACTGAAGATGATCCTGGAACCCTGAACTTTGAAAGGAAGGATGAAGAAGTGGATTAAGTATCAAATAGTAGAAGACCCTCAATGAAACAGTGAGTAAAGAGACAGATGGAACTGTGGACTGCTAGCTGTCCTGAAAGCACAGCCATTTTGAATATTTCCTGATAACAACCCAAGAATTGGCTCTGCTCACCAATTCTGAATGGGCAGGGATTGCATTGGTGCATGATGACCAGAAGGGAGAATAGTGAGGAAGTAGACAGGCAAACCTGTGGACTGCCGGTGGCTGTCCTGAGGGCACAGCCATTTTGAATGCTTGCAAGCAGATGCAAGTTTTGAGTGTGTGTGGTTGGAATTCTTTCTTGGACTATGACCTGGGTGTGGGCTCCACCTGCTGAGAACAGCATAGGCCACTGTACTAGACTTTGACAGTTGGCCAAACCAAACACACTAAACCCACTGCCACTGAGTAGATTCCTACTCATAGAAACCCCCCCTGGGTTTATGAGGTGGTAAATCTTTATGGAAGTAGATCACCCCATGTTCCTTCCATCGAGTGGCTGGTGGGTTTAAATTGCCAGCTTTCTGGTTAGAAGTCAAATGCCTCAGACACTGGGCTACCATAACTGCTTCTGATGACTGAAGAGGTGTGATATTCCTTTGTTGCTCTTGTGCCCCATGCCCACTTGATTAACAGGGATATGGCCATCTTCCTACCTCCACCCACCTCCTTGACCTGGTCTGTGCTCTGTTAGAGTCTGGGTGTCATGCACCACTCCCATAGTTTTGTTTTTCTTTTTTGTTTTTAAATTATTATTTTTATCTTCTGCCTTTCTTCCTTTATTTATTTATCTATTTCTTTTCCTTTTTCTCTTTCCCATCCCTGGTTCTTGGTTTTTTTTTTTTTTTCCTTCTCTTCCTTTTTCCTGGTTCCCTTTTTTATTTTTTATTTCTTTTGGGTCTTCCCATCCCTTGTTTTTCCTTTTGCAGTTTCCCTATTCTTTTACTCTTGCTTTTTTCTCCTATTCCTCCATCCCCAGATATTGAGGCTTTCCCCCCTCTTTTTTGCACTATCTTTCTTTTGTCCTTTTTAAAATATATAT
>NW_006921845.1:3565457-3571876 GCF_000298275.1 Orycteropus afer afer | reverse complement strand
ATATATATATATATATATATATTTTTTTGTCTAGTGCCTAAGGTATTTGACTGCTAACCAGGAGGTTAGAGGTTCAAACCCACAAGCCACTCCTTGGAAGGAAGACTGGGCAATGTATTTCTGTAGAGATACCACCTCAGAAACCCAAGAAGGGGTCACTATGAGTCAGAATTGACTCGATGTCAGTGAGTTTAGTTTGGTTTTATAATGGGAGACAGGAACTGTTTCCACACAATTGAACCATAACTGAACCTCCTGCAGCCACACCCACTGAGTGAGGGTCATCATTTACTTTTGCACCAACTAACCAATGATAGACAGTGGCCAATACAAGCTCATATTGACCCTCAACCGATCTTTATGAACAACTAACAGAGATCTGTGCACACACTCTCAGTCTTTGTCACACCCACCAGGAGATAGGTGGTAGTGCCTAAGTGCTAATAACTAGCAAATAGAGAAGCACAGTACCCTACTCACACAGATTTATCATAAAGAAAGAAAAAATCTTGTGCAAATCATACCAATATACAACCACAAATTAAACATAAACACAACACCACAATGTCTTAGAGACAACAGACCATCACAGGCCACACACACAAAAAAGATAAAGTAGTAGAAACAAGGGACTAGGATACAAACCCAGAAAACATCTCTGAGGAAGAAGCAGCATTGGAACTCCCTGATAAGGAATTTAAAAGAATTATATTTGAGTACTTTTAATGGATTGAGGGGAGCTCTGGTAACATAGTGCCTAAGGCACTTAACTGCTAACCCACCAGCCACTCCTTGGAAGGAAGGTTGGGCAATCCTACTTTCGTAGTGATACTGCCTCGGAAACCCAAGGAGGGGTCGATATGAGTCAGGGCTGACTCGACGGCAAATAACAACAACAACAACAATGGATTGAGAGACACATTAAGGAAAACATTGACAAGATCAAGGAAAACGCTGAAAATATTAAGGAAAACACAGAGAAAACTCTAGAACAATTTAGGAAAACAATACAAGAACAATTTGAAAAACTAAACAAAAAATTAGAAAATATAACAAAAAAAAATGAAAAAGATACAAAAAAAAATTAAAATAGAAATCCAGAAGATTAATGCTAAGATTTCAAAATGATACCACATTGAATAGGTAAAGGAGTAGAATCAAATAAATGGAAGATAGAATTAATGAGATTGAAGACAAATACCTCAATTCTACTTTGTTAGGTGATCAGTCAGATTAAAATATAATGAAAGAACTCTAAGGGTCATGTGGGATACCATCAAGAGGAATAACCTGTGCATAATAGGAATTCTGCTTCAGCCAGATCAGGAAGCCAGCTGGGGGGCAGCAGCAGTGCAGTTCTCTGCAACCTGAGGGAGGAGAATGATAGACCAGGAAGCAGGGCGGGTGGCAGTTTGGAGCAGCTGAGGCAGACCAGGAAGTGAGCAGAGCGATTTGGAACAACTTAGGGAGACATTTGTCTTATGTAGTGGCTTGCATGTTGCTGTGAGGCTGAAGGATATGCTGCCAGTATTTCAAACGCCAGCAAGGCTACCCATGGTGGACAGATTTTAGCACAGTTTGCAGAATAAGATAGACTTGGAAGAAGGAAGAAGTCATACACTTCTCAAAGAATTGGCCTGTGAAAACTTTATGAGTAGCAGTGAAACACTGTCTGCTATATTACTGGACAACTTTACGAATAGCCCTGTAACATTGTCCAATGTAGTGCCAGAAGATGAGCCTCTCAGGTAGGAAGGCACTCAAAATATGACTGGGGAAGAGCTGCCGCCTCAGAGTAGAGCTGACCTTACTGAAGTGATTAGAGTCATGCTTTTGGGACCTCCATTTGCTGATGTGCACAACTCAAAATGAGAAAAAATGGTGGCAAACATCCATTAGTAAAAGGAACATGGAATGTATGAAGCATGAATCCAGCAAAATTAGAAGTTGTCAAAAATGAAATGAACACATAAAGATTGATATCCTAGGCATCACTGAGATGAAATGGACTGGTTTTGGCCATTTTGAATCAGACAGCCATACAATCTACTATGCAGGGAGAGGCAAATTGAAGAGGAATGGCGTGGCATTCATTATCACAAAGAATGTTTCAAGACCTACCTTGAAGTACAATGCTGTCAGTGATCAGAAAATATCCATACATCTACAAGAAAGATCTCACCTACTTGGGTCATGTTGTCAGAAGGGACCATTCTCTAGAGAGGGATGTCATGCTTGGTAAAGTAGAGGGTCAACAAAAGAGGGGAAGGCTCTCAAAAAGATGGATTGACATATTGGCTGCAACGATGAGCTCAGGTATAGTATGGATAGTGAGGCTCACACAGGACAGGGTAGTGTTTCATTCTGTTGTACATAAGGTCATTATGAGTCAGAGACAACTTGACAGCACATAACAACAACAAAAACAACAAGGAAGACTAGTTAATACTGTTATTAGTCAAATTTACACACCAACCTCCAAACCCAAAGATGAAGAAATTGAAGATATTTACCAACTTCTGCAGTCTGAAATTGACCAAACATGCAATCAACATGTATTGATTATCACTGGTGACTGGAATGTAAAAGTTAGAAGCAAAGAAGAATCACCAGCAGTTTGAAAATATGGCCTTGGTAATAGAAATAACACTGGAGATCTCAAGATAGAATTTCACAAGACCAAGGATTTATTCATTGCAAATACCTTTTCTTAACAACACAAATGGTAGCTATACACATGGACTTCACCAGATGGAGTACACAGCAATCAGATTGACTACATCTGTGGCAAGAGGTGATGGAGAAGTTCTACTTTCAGCCAAAACAAGGTCACTAGCTGATTGTAGAACAGACCATCAACTGCTCACATGTAAGTTCAAGTTGAAGTTGAAGACAATTAAAACAAGTCCACAGGAGCCAAAATATAACCTTGATTATATCACTCCTGAATTTGGAGACCATCTAAAGGATAGATTTGATGCATTGAACAACAATGACTGAAAACCAGAGGAATTGTGGGATGACATCAAGAACATCACACATGAAGAAAGCAAAAGTTTGTTAAAAAGACAGGAAAGGAAGAAAAGACCAAAATGGATGTCAGAAGAGACTCTGAAACTTGCCCTTGGACAGAGAGTAGCTAAAGAAAATGGAAGAAAAGACAAGATGAAAGAGCTGAACAGAAGATTTCAAAGAGCAGCTTGAGAAGACACAGTCAATTTTTACAATGAAATATGCAAAGACCTGGAGCTAGAAAACCAAAAGGGAAGAACACACTCAGCATTTCTCAAGGTGAAAGAACTAAGGAAAAAATTTAAGCCTTGAGTAGCAATATTGAAAGATTCTATGGGCAAAATATTTAGTGATGCAGGAAACATCAAAAGAAGATAGAAGGAATGCACAGAGTCACTGTACCAAAAAGAATTGGTCAATGTCCATACATTTCAGGTGGTGGGATATAATCAAGTGCCAATGGTGTTGAAGGAAGAAGTTGAAGCTGCACTGAAGGAATTGGCAAAGAACAAGGCTCCAGGAATTGATGGAACACCCAATGAGATATTTCAACAAACAGATGCTCCACTGGAGGCATTCACTCAGGCTTGCCAAGAGATTTGGAAGACAGCTACCTGGCCAACTGACTGGAAGGGATCCATATTCGTACCCATTCCAAAGAAAGGTGGTTCCACAGATTGTGGAAATTATCAAATATATCATTAATATTACACTGACGTAAAATCTTACTAAAGATCATTCAAAAACAGTTGAAAAAGTATATTGACAGAAAATTTCCAGAAATGGAAGCTAAATTCAGAAGAGGATGTGGAATGAGGGATATTATTGCTGATGTTGGATGGATCCTGGCTGAAAGCAAAGAATACCAGAAAGAGGTTTACTTGTGTTTTATCATTTGTGCAAAAACACTCAATTGTGTGAATCATAACAAATTATAGACAACGTTGAGAAGAATGGGAATTCGAGAACACTTAATTGTGTTCATGACAAACCTGTCCATAGACCAGGAGGCTGTAATTCAAACAGAACAGGGGGATACTGCATAGTTCAAAATCAGGAAGGGAGTGTGTCAAGGTTGTAGCCTCTCACCATACTTGTTCAGTCTGTATGCTGAGCAAATAATCCAACAAACTGAACTATATGAAGTAGAATGTGTGATCGAGATTTGAGAAAGACTCATTAACAACCTATGATATGCAGACAACACACCTTTGCTTGCTGAAAGTGAGGATGACTTGAAGCCCTTACTGATGAAGACTAAAGACTATAGTCTGCAGTAAGGATTACACCTCAAAATAAAGAAAACAAAAAATTCTCACAACTAGACCAATAAGCAGAACCATGATAAATGGAGAAAAGATTGAAGTTATCAAAGACTTCACATTGCTTGGTTCTACAATTGATGCTAGTGGAAGCAGCAGTCAAGACACAAGATAATGTATTGCATTGAGCAAATCTGCTGCAAATGATCTCTTTCAAGTCCTGAAGAGTAAAGATGTCTCCTTGAAGACTATGGTGCACCTAACCCAAGCCATGGTATTTTCAATCACCTTACATATATGTGAGAGCTGAACAATGAATAAGGAAGACCAAAGAAGAGTTGATGCTTTTGAGTTGTGGTGTTGCCAAAGAATATGAGAGTGCCATGGACTGATAAAAGAACTAACAAATCTGTCTTGCAAGAAGTGCAGCCAGAATTCCTTGGAAGTGAGAATGGCCAGACTTTTTCTCACCTACTTTGGTCATGTTGTCAGAAAGGATCATTCTCTGGAGAAAGATGTCATGCTTGGTAAAGTGGGGGGCCAAAGAGAAAGGGAAAGGCCTTCAACGAGATGAATTGACACAGTGGCTTCAGTGATGGGCTCAAAATTGTGACACTGGCACAGGATCAGGCAGTACTTCGTTCTGTTGTGCATTGGGTCACTATGAGTCAGAAGCAACTTGACGAACCTAGCAACAACAACAACAATTAGAACTCCAGAACAGGAAGAGACAGATGAAACCACAAAGAAAATAGTCAAACATTTGCTGGAAGGGAATTTCCCTAATATGATGAAAGACAAGAACATATCCATTTAACAAGTTCAATGGACCCCAAACAGGATAGATCACAAAAGAAAAACACCAAGACACATCATCATCACCAAAACCAAAGACAAAGAAAGAATCCTGAGAGCAGGACAGGAAAAATGAAAAGTTACCTACAAAAGGCAATCAATTAAGCTTGCATATTTTGGCAGAAACCATGCAGGTAAGAAAGCAATGGTATATAAAACTTTGAAAGAAAAAAAATTTCCAACCAAGAACTATATAACCAGCAAAATTATCTATCAAACATGAGGATGAAATTAGATTTCTAGAGAAGCAAAAATTAAGGAAATTTTTTTTTTTTAAAATGGACCAACTTTACAAAAGATGCTAAAAGGAGACCTTCAGACAGAGAACAAATGACAACAAACAACAGCCAATGATCAACACACATGACAACATAACCCAGACACCAACCCAGTTTTAGAAGTATCCAAATAAAATAAGCTTATAAGAATGTAAACAGAGAACCAGAGACATCGATTGGTAAATGAGGGCAACTACAAACCAAACAGCAGGAATAAATAGTGTAGTTACAGAACTTCTAAATGGTGAGGCAATCAAGACAATTGTGAGATAGAACAGACTGTCCTAACCTTGGGAAGAAAATTATAAATCACAGAGTAACCTCAAAGAAAAATAATAAATCTTTGCATCAAAATAAAAAAGAGTACAAGCACAAAAACTTAGCAAATAGTAAAACAATAGCAATGAAAGAGATGATTATATGACTGATAGCTAAGGTTATGTGTCCACTTGGCTGGGCCTGGTTTTGAGTGGCTGGGCAGCTGGATGTGGCATTCCCCATGATGAGACTGGTAATCAACTCCATGGTGCAATCTACTGTGAGCAGCTGAGCAGCTGCCTTAGGGATGTGGTCTGCTTCCTGTATATAAGGAGAAGCTTTGGGAATGGTCTCTAGGTTTTTGGCAGGCTTGGATCCTCTATATAGCTGACTCTTCACTCAGCAGCCTACCATGCTCTTCTGATCTTGGGACTTTTACTGGACTTGAATCAGTGGCTTGCCATATGGCTTGGTAATGTTGGGATTGTGCCTTTTCGCTTGTCAACCTTGGGTTTCTCAGCCTCAGCAGCCAGCAGCTGCCTGAGTGAAGAAATGCCTCTAGCTTCAGTAGGCTGAGAGCAAAAGGCAGAGCTGAAGCCTAAGGTCAAGGGGCTTTCACCTGGCCACTAGAGCCCAGCATTTTAAACTCAGATTTCTAGCCTCAAAAACTGAGACAATAAATTCCTGTTTGTTCAAGCCATCTCATTTGTGGTATATTCCTGTAAGAGTTGTTGTTGTTAAGTGCCGTCGAGTC
>NW_006921845.1:3546169-3562491 GCF_000298275.1 Orycteropus afer afer | reverse complement strand
ATGAGTAAGGCTGGGTTTACTCAGATGTTGCAGCTCTTTCCCAATCCTATTTTGCGAGCCTTTTAGCCTAAACGGACTATTCCTAAAGTTGCACCTTATGAATAGCAAAAAAAACTTGTAAGAGTGGCACTAGGTAATTAAAACAATGACTCATAAACAAAATGATCTCAGCACAGAAAATAATATGGAACAAAAAAAATCAACAACACAAAAAACATAACAAAATGACATCAATAAATTCATACTTGTCAATAATTACTCTGAATGTCAATGGACTAAATGTACCGCTCAAAAGACAGAGAGTTGCAGACTGGATAAGAAAACATGATCCATCAATATGTTGTTGACAAGAGACTTATCTTAGACACAAAGACAAAAATAGATTAAAAATCAAAGGTTAGAAAAAGATATACCAAGCAAACGGCAATCAAAAAAGAGAAGGAGTGGAAATATTAATGTCTGTAAAAATAGGCCTTAAGACAGAAATGAGCATACTGACAAGGAAAGATATTATATAATGATTAAAGGATCAGTTGAAGAAGAGGACATAACCATAATAAATATCTATGCACCCAATGAAAGAGTCCCACAATACAATAAATCAGACTTTAACAGAATTGAAAAGACAAATAGATGATTCCACAGTAATAGTAAGAGACTTTAATACAACACTTTCAATAAAAGAACAGGAGAGAAACTCAATAAAGATCCAGAAGAACTAAACAATACGATCAACCAACTTGATCTTATTGACATCTACAGAGCACTTCACCCAACAATAGCAAACTATACATTCTTTTCCAGTGCACATGGAACATTCTCCAGGATTGACCATATGTTAGGCCACAAAGCAAGTCTCAATAAATTTAAAAACATTGAGATACTGCAAAGCTTCTTGTGAGATCATAATGCTATAAATTTGGAAATCAACACTAGAAAGATCAATGGAAAAAGAGTAAATACATGGAAACTGAATAGCACCCTCGTCAAAAATGACTGGGTAATAGAAGAAATAAAAAATGAAATTAAATAATTTCCTTGAATCAAATGAGAATGAAAACAAAACATACCAAAATCTTTGGAACACAGCAAAAGCAGCAATCAGAGGGCAATTTCTAACAATAGAAACACACATCAAAAAATAAGAAAAAGCTAAAATGAACACCTAAACCCAACATCTCCAATAATTAGACAAAGAGCAGCAAAAATAAATAAATAAATAGATAGATAGATAAATAAATAAATAAAAGAAACAGAAAATAGAATCAATAAGAATCAAGCAAGTGGGCTTTATGAAAAGATTAATAAAATCAACAAACCACTGGCAAACTTAAAGGAAAAGAAGGAGAGTACACAAATAGCATTAATAAGAAATGAAATGGGTGACATCACAACTGCACCAAAATAAATAAATAAATAAATAACAACCCACTGCCATTGAGTCAATTCTGACTCATAGCAACCCCCATTGGGTTTCTGAGGCAGTAAATATTTATGGAGGTAGATTACCCAGTCTTCCTTCCATAGCGTGGCTGGTGGGCTTGAAGTGCCAACCTCTGGTTAGAATGCAAATGGCTTAGACGTTGAAAGAATAATATCAAGATACTATGAAGAACTATACTTCAACACATTTGAGAACCTGGAAGAAATGGAAAGATTTCTAGAAACACACTACTTACCTAAACTAACACAGACTGAGGTAGAAAACTCAAACAGACCCAAAACAAAAGAAGAAATTGAACAAGTCATAAAAAATGATCAACAAAAAAAAGTCCTGGACCAGATGGTTTCACTGGAGAATTCTACCAGTCATTCAGAGAAGAGTTGACACTAATCCTACTCAAACTATTCCAGAACATATAAAAGGATGGACTCCTTCCTGATTCATTTTATGAAGCAAGCATAATTCTGATACAAAAACCAGGCAAAGATATCACTAGAAAAGAAAACTGTAGACCAATATCCATCATGAATATAGATGCAAAAATTTTTAACAAAATCCTAGCCAATAGACTCCAACAATATATCAATAATAATAATATATCATAAACAAGTGGGATTCATACCAGGTAAGCAAGGATGGTTCACATTAGAAAAACAACCAACGTAATCCCTCGCATGAGTATAATAAAGGAAAAGAACCACATGATCATATCAATTGATGCAGAAAAGCATTTGATAAAATCCAACATCCATTCCTGATTTTAAAAAAAACTCTCAGAAAAATAGGAATAAAAGGGAAATACTCAACAAAGTAAAGGGCATATATGCAAAACAGACAGCCAACACTAATCACAATGGGGGAAAAAAAAAAAAACTCACTGCTGTCGAGTCTTATCCGACTCATAACAACCCCTCCTTGGGTTGCCGAGGTGGTATCTCTATGGAGGTAGGTTGCCCAGTTTTCTTTTCAAGGAGCAGCTGTGGGTTTGAAATTCCAGCCTTCTGGTTAGTAGTCAAATGTGTTAGGCACTACGCCACCAGAGCATCCCATCTCTTTGCTGTTATAGAAGAAAAGAAGAGCTGTGATGGCATAGTGCCTAAGGCATTTGACTGCTAACCAGAAGGCTGGCAGTTCAAACCCACCAGCCATTCCCCAAAGGAAGGTTGGGCAGTCTATTTCCATAGAGATACCACCTCGGAAACCCAAGGAGGGGTCACCATGAATCAAGACCATCTCGATGGCAGTGAATCTCAATGGAGAGAGACTGAAACCATCTTTCTTGTGAACAGGAACCAGACAAAGATGCCTCCTATCACCACTTCTATTCAACATTGCATTGGAAGTCTTAGCCATGGTAATAAGGTAGAAAGGGAAAGCAAAGTCATCCAAATTGGTATGGAAGAAGTAAAACTATCCCTATTTGCAGATGATAGGATCCTGAGCATAGAAAACCCAAGAGACTCAACAAGAAAACTACTGGAACTTATTGAAACATTTACCACAGTGGCAGGGTACAAGATAAACATATAAAAGTCAATTGGATTCTTCTACACCAGCAAATAGATTACAAAAAAGGAAATAAGGAAATCAATAGCATTTATAAAAGCTACGAGAAAGATAAAATATTCGGGAATAAATCTTATCAGGAAGACAAAAGACCTATACAAAGAAAACCACAGAGGGAAAACCGCAATAATAATAATAATAATTTAAAGAAGGAAAGAAAACTACAAAACACTACTTCAAGAACTATAAGAGATCTGCATAAATGGAAGGACATACCATGCTCATGGATAGGAAGATTGAACATTGTGAAAATGTCAATACTACCCAAAACGATCTATAAATTCAGTGCAAACCCAATCCATATCCCATCAACATTCTTTAAGGATATGGAAAAACCAATCACTAATTCTATATGGAAGGAAAAGAGGCTTCATTTAAGCAAAGCACTATTTAAGAAGAAGAACAAAGTAGGAGGTCTCACATTCTCAAATGTCATAACCTACTACACAGCCACAGTTGTCAAAATAGCCTGGTATTGGT
The DNA here is from genome assembly GCF_000298275.1 of Orycteropus afer afer. NCBI lineage: Eukaryota > Metazoa > Chordata > Mammalia > Tubulidentata > Orycteropodidae > Orycteropus > Orycteropus afer. Next base: position 3,559,001 of record NW_006921845.1, on the reverse strand, counting down.
ACAAGGACAGACATATTGAACAGTGGAGAAGAATTGAGAACCCAGAAATCAATCCATCAACCTATGGTCAGCTGATCTTTGACAAAGGGCCAAAATCCATTAAATGGAGAAGAGATAGTCTCTTTCACAAATAGTGCTGGCAAAACTGGAAATCCATTTGCAGAAAAATGAAACAAGATCCATACTTCACACCATACACAAAAATGAACTCCAGATGGATCAAAGACTTAAATGTGAAACCTAAAATTATAAAATTCATCAAAGAAAAAACAGGGGTAAACTTAAGGGCTCTAACGTATGGCTTAAATAGACTACCAAGGATAACCCAAGATGAACAAACAGCAGAAGATAAACTAGATGATTGGGGCCTTCTAAAAATTAAATTCTTCTGTACATCAAAAGATTTCTCCAAAAGCGTAAAAAGAGAACCTACAGATGGGAAAAAATATTCAACAATGACATATCCCATAAAGGATTTATCTCTAAAATTATAGAAAACTCCAACACTTCAACATAAAAAAGACAAACAATCCAAAAGTAGGAATAAGACATGAACAGATATTTCACCAAAGATTTTCAGGCAGCCAACAAACATACTATGAAAGGTTTGTGATCATTAGCCATTAGAGAGACACAAAACAAAACAATCATGAGATACCACTTGTCCCAGCACTAATAGCAAAGTTCAATAAGACAGAAAATAACAAATGCTGGCAAAGATGTGGAGAGATTGGTGAGACTGTAAAATGATAAAACCACTGTGGAAATCAGTATGGTGATTTCTCAAAAAGTTGGAAATAGAAATACCATTTGATCCAGCAATCCCACTACCAGGTATACATGCTAAAGAAGTGAGAGGCAGGACACCAACAGATATATGCACACCCATGTTCATTGCAGAACTATTCACAATAGCAAGGAGATGGAAACAAACTAAGTGCCCATTAACCAAGGAATGGCTAAACAAATTGTGGTATATACATACAATGAAACACTATGCAAGCTTAAAGAATAATGTAGAATCTTCAAAACACCGCATAACATGGATAAACTTGGAGGACACTATGCTAAGTAAAATAAGTCATTCACAAAAGGACAAATATTATATTAGTCCACTTTGTAAAAAGTCAAGGAAAATTTTATTCATAGAAGGAAATTTTCTTTGTTGGTTACCAGGGATGGGAGGGGAGGTGAGGGGAGGTAAAATTCCTAGATAGGTTGGAAAAATATATATGTGTGTGTGTGTGTGTGTGTGTGTATACACCAAAGATTATTAGTGGTTACCAGGGGTGGTGGGGAGGGGGAAAGGGAAGGTTTTGTTTGGGGGGCATTGATTTACACTAATGGTGGTGGAACATTTTGGAAAAGGATAGCAATAATGGTGGCACAATATGAAAAATGCCATCAATGTCCCTGAGCTATAAATAGGAAAGTTGTTATGTTGGTGAATGTTTTGTTGTGTATGTTTTCACCACAATAAAACTAAAAGGAAAAATAAAAAAAGAAAAGAAAACTTACTAGGTCTCCAGATAGTCTTGGTGGCCAGGATTAAAATTGAATTTAGATGGGCAGAGGCAGAGATTAAGGCAGAAGATTGAATCTGGAGTGAGGGAGGGAGAAGTCAGTAGTCTAAAGGGTTAATGAAATAAAAATCTGCAGGGAAAAAAAAAATCAAGTCCCAACTACTGACAAGAATACCTACAGATGAATTTTGAAGAGATCAGACAAAACTTGGGCTCATCCTCACAGAATCAGGGGAAGAGAGGCACCAAAGGACATCAAAGAGAGGAAGGTAGAATAAGGGAGAGAATGTGGGAGATTGAGGTTTGTCCTCTGAGCCAGCACTTGAGGGATGCATGATGAATGTAATAGGTTATGGCCAAGAAACAGACTCATTTGGGCACCTGGTTTGCTGAGACTTAACTACAGTCTCTACGTCTAACTGAAAGGTTGGCAGTTGAAACCTATCCAGCAATGTTGCAGGAGAAAGACCTGACAATCTAGTTCTGTAAAGATTACAGCCTAGAAAACCCCATGGGGCTGTACTACCATGTCAAATGGGGTTGCTATGGGTTGAAACCTAACAACAACAACATATGTCCACAAACAAATACATGGTGCATTTACTACAGAGAGCTGACTTGGAGAATTTAAATTTCTTCATTTTTGACTGGTACAGAGATAGATTTTTAACTCAAGTAGAAAGAGGGAGTTAACTAGCTCAGTTCACCATCTCCCTTTGCAGAACAAGGATTCAATTCAAATGGAAGAAATTAAACCTGAAACAGCTCCTGTACTGGAAGTGTGCTAATATTGAAAATGTGGGAATTTCCAGTTCTGGAAAACAGGTCAATTGGACCTAACAGGATTGTCAAAGGAAAGAGCACTTTCTCATTCCAAGCTATATTTGCCAGTGTCTACTGCTGTACGCTGCAGTACAGACTAGATAGGCTATTTGCACAGCACACAATTAACTAACCCACTACTCATCTGTCAGTTTGTCATACTGTGATGGCTTGTATGTTGCTATGATGCTGGAAGCTATGCCATCAATATTTCAAATACCATCAAGGTCACCCTGGAAGCACAGCTTCTAGACTAAGAATGTAGGAAGAAAGTCCTGGTGATCTATTTCTGAAAAAGAGCTAATGAAAACCCTGTTGACCACAACAGAATATTACACAGTATGGTGGTAGAAGATGTGCCCCTTAGGTTGGATGATACAGTAGTCATAACAACGTGCTTGAGTGTACCAACAATTGTGATGGTGGTATAGAACTGGACAACTTTTTTTTGTTATGTGGGTTCTTCATTAGTTGGAGTCCACTGATTAGCAACTAACAACAGGAAAACATAATGACATCACATTATAATGTACATACAAAATGTTTCTGGAAGTGTTCAGTCATATTGTGAAGTGACCAGAAACACGCCCTTTAAGCTGTTCAAAGCTTGAGTCTATGCCAATCATTGGCTGTACGAACTTGAGTAAGTTTCTTAACTTCTCTGAGCCTCAGCATCATCCATCACCTGTAACATGGGTATAATAATTATATTCACCTCATAGAGTTGCTGTGACAACAAAATAAGAAAACACATAAGAACAATATCTGTGTCTGATGCATGAGTAGCATTCAAGCTCTGGTGGTGTAACACGTAAGTCATTTGACTGCTAACCAGAAGGCTGGAGGGTCAAACCCACCAGCCACTCCTCAGAAGGAAGGTTGGGCAATCTACTTCCTTAGTGATACTGCCTTAGAAACACCCAAGGAGGGGTCGCTATGAGTTGGATCTGACTCGACGGCATTGGGTTTATTTTAAAGAAGCAGTATAAGGAGAACAAGCTATAGAAACCAAAATGCTAGCTCTATTACTTGTGTTCTGTGACTTCATCCTTTCCTGCCTGCTCTGTAAAATGGTAATGTTAATACAGTGGTATCCACTTCATAAGTAGTATCCACTTCATAGGGCTGCTGTGAGGATTACATGAAATAATACACATAAAGTACTTGGAACAGTATCTGCCTCTATAAAGATTTGCTGTTGTACTGCTATCATTGTATCCAGATTGTATAAAATCCCCAGGTCCAAGTCAATAAGAAACTGAAAACATGTAGTAAAACGAAGCTTCTTTTTTTGGAAACCTTCTAAAACTAACTCTGATTTTCTGAATCAATTTTCCCATCCCTAATGGAAAATCCACATTGTAATAAAATGGATTCCTATGGCAATGCCAGAGGCATCCAGCATGTAATCACAGATAAGGAAGCACCTCTAAAACAGCAGGGATGACAGTTCCAAGGGCCTGCTGAGTTCATTCAGAGGCCACAGGGATATCTTTTCCCCAGACTGTGACAGTAGTCATTCTCTCTCAACTACTTTCTTGGGGATCCTGTGGATGATTTCAGAGCCAGCAGCCAGGAGAATTCCCTGCTTATGATAAGAATTCCAAGGAGACACTAGGCCTTCTGAGTCCCAGGACAATCCATCTGTATCCATTCATGTTTTCATTCTTAAATTCATCTATCCATCAAGAGGACATTTATTTTTGAGTGCCTATTCAGAGAACTAAGAGTATACTGAACCAATTGTCATTGACTATTTTATGACTCATGATGTCTTGTGTGTCAGAACAGAACAGAGCTCTGCAGGTTTTTCAATGACTGAGTTTTCAGAAGTAGCCAGGTCTTTCTTCCAAGTCCCCTAGGGAGACTCATACCTCCAAACTTTTGGTTAGCAGCTGAGCATAGACCATAAACCCAAACCAAACCTACAGCCATCAAGTTGATTTCAACTCATAGGGACCCCTGTAGGGTTTCCAAGGCTGTAAATATTCATGGAAGCAGATTGACTCATCTTTCCCCCATGGAGCGGCTAGTGGGTTCGAACCACCAACTTTTTGGTTAGCAGCCAATGCCTTATCCACAGTGCCACCAGAGCTCCTAGCATGTACAACAGTGGTGAACAAAACACATTAGATCCCTGACTCATGGAGCTTACACTCTAGTGGAAGAATCAAACATTAATCAGGTAACCACATAGGTAAATACATCATTACAAATCATGATATAAGTACCACAATTAGAAAGAGGGATTAGGTGAGGAGGTGACATTTAACCTGATATGAAACATGATGTATAAGAAGAAATACCAGCTGTGAATATAAAATTGTCATGAACACTGACTTAAAGTTAGCAGCTCACAAAGTGAAGAAATTACCTTTACTGCCTGCCAGGAATTATGCCGGTATTAGTGAGCGTGGTGCTAGACAACATGAGAAACCTCAACATGAGAAACCTCACTGCCTAAACCAACCAGCTCTTTATTGTAGATGACATAGATGAAAGCAAACACTAGACTAGTATGAACCACCAAGAGGAAGGAGAGAAAAAATTCTCAGACACAGATGGATCCCTTTGTAGCAGCCAATTTCTCCTACAACACGTAATCTCAAGCTGATCTTATACAAAGGCACTTTTTAGAGAACAACTGGCACAGAGCTCTTCCAGTATAAATAATAGAAGACTTGGAGATTGGGGAAGGATGGAGACTATAGGTTATAGGATAGATGAGGTGGTACCTCCAATTTTTATAGGGGCAGCCTCTGTGGGAGAAAGGAATAGAATCTGAAATTCCAATATAATCTACACAAAAGTTAAGACATTTCTCCTAAACTCTCTTCTTTCTACTAATTTATTCCAGCACATCCCTCAAAAGCCAATTCAGGACTGGCCTCATTCCATGAAACTTCCCTACATCCCAGAGCCTGTGTCGTCTGCCCAGAGCATCACACTCTAACAGTACCAGGTTACATTGTTTTCAAGTCACTTCATGAATTATTTTCTTGCCTACTCCATAAGATGACATACTCCTCAAGGACTAGGACTATTCCTTTACTTCTTTTGTATTCCCCACAGTTCTCTGTTTAGCATTGTGCCCACTCCAGGCACTTAGCATCTCAATGCTTATTGGATAAATGGATGGTTTAATTAATCCATATATCTGTAAGACTCCAGGAGGTGGGGGGAGCTAGGGGAGAAGGCAGTGCTCTGAATATAACAAAATAGAGTCTTCCCTGGCTAGGGCTGGATACTCATCTTTGGAAGAGGGTTTAATACTGTACAGTGGCTCTTATTTAAACAGAGGGCACAGAGTCCCATATCAGGAGATTTTCATCTGTCCAGGGTAATTGGAGGGCACCTCTGCCTAGCGGCATGTGATGGTCTATAAAGACCTTCCAAAGCCCTTTCCATTTCTAATTCAGATTCTGATTTGTTATGATCTCAATCCAAAGACTCCATGGTATAGACATTAGCCAACCCTTAGCAACAGTACTGAGTTATCTAGCTCAAAAGATACTCCAAATATATCAGATTCCTCTCAGCTGTGGAATGAAGCCCCCAAATCAAAGCCTATTCTCAGGGACCACCAGAATGTAGCCATTGGTTTCTTTCCCCTAATCTGAGCTTCTACAGAGGCGTGGAAAGGAGTGAAGATTACTGGTTTAAATTATTTGCTTAAACATAAAATGAGGAGGATTTGGGTTAGAGTATAAAGTCATTTTTCTTTTCCTGTCTTAATGGAAATACTGCCTGAGAAATAATCTTTTAAGGAAATCTTGGAGGATTGGAGTGATTTTATTGTATCTTTATTATTATTCTCATTTAGAAGACTTGGCTCCTTTATTCCCAGTTAGGATTAAAGGACTCCTTTAAATTTATTTTTTAACAAACTTTAATATGAAACATAGGGACATAAAACTTGCCCCTTTGAAGGTGTCAACAGGCTATCAAATGTCACTGCCTTGGAAGAAGCTGAAACAAAAGGCCAGATTTCCCCAAGCCAGCTGTTCGCCACAGTCCAGCAGCAAGGTGATGGGACAGGAAGATCTCATCCCTGGTGCATAATGTATCTGTGAATTCCTGGGTTGGCTCTCTCCAGTAGGCATCACTGTGTGCCCTTTTTCAGACCCCTTGTCACACTCTATGACTTCCTTGGTTGATAGATTTTTCTTTGTTTCCTCCTCTCACTTCAAAATGACCCAGCCATCACAGTATTAAAGCACAGAAAGTTTTCATTTAAAATCACCCCTCTTTCTAGAGTTTTAGATGAGTTTTCTGTTAGGCAGGTGCCATGGTTTAAAGTCATAAGAAGACATTATTTTCACATATATCATATACTTTTAGGCAGTGGGGAAAAGTACATGTAGTCTTCCTGCAAAGAAATTGAACAGTATTTTTCCTGGACAGGTCATACTAACCCACCAGTTTGGAATTACTTTGTTCCTTCTGGACCCTCTGTCAGTCTTAGTCCCTTTTCCTGTGTGTCCTTCCTCCAGAGTCTAAAACTCCAGTTGGAGTTCAATTAAATAAATTCACTGATGAAGGAAGAAAATATTTTGAGAGAGAGATTTCCTCCACACAGTGGCAATGGGCAGGGCAGCGTAAAGCACAGGAAGCCATATGAAGGGATGGTGAGCTCCTTAGCGTCTTACCCCATTATGCATTCAGCCTAGAATAATGACCCCTAAATTCTTTTAGCTACATTGCACTCTGGTTGGAATGCCCTTAATCTCACTCTGAAGATTTCAGAATACTTTCCTGTTGTTCTTTTGCCTTGCAGCCATGGAATCTGGCTCATTCTCTATCTGCTGAGTAGTTAATCTACTCAAACATTTTCCCCCACATAACCATCTGCTCTACCTTGCATTTTTACCTCTTCACACTGTCTCAGCCATTGCCTGCCCTGCTGCCTCATTCAATGATCTTTAATTTTTCTTCTCCCTTTATGTCTAGTTGCTTATATTTTGGAGCAGACAATAGAGGTGATATAGGCCATTATTCATGAGTAGCTTCAAGGGTAACGTGAGAAAGGCCTCATCCCCTGACCCCTCTTAGCATAAGAATTGCTGATAAAATTCTGAACTGAAAGGGGAAGTTCTTCTAAGAAAAATATCAGTGAGCTGCTCACTCTGGAGCAGGTTTCTAGAGAAAGAACCTGGAGAAGACTGAGTTTTCTCAAAAATTAAAAACAAGGTAACCACAGGGAGGAAGTGGGAAGAGTTATTACATTATGGGCATCACAATCAATGCATGAAACAAAATGTGTATGAACTGTTGTGTGGAAAATGAATTTGCTCCGTAAACTTTCACTCAAATCACAATTGAAAAAAAAAAAAAAACACTATTCTTTTTCAAAGGGCTTCATACAAAGGAGGATATTGACTATAATTAATACTGTCAATTGTTTACCATCTATATGAGCATTTGAAAATGGTAACACACATTCAAATATAATAGTAAACCTATAGTTTACCAGGTTCGTTTCCAGTTCTAATAAACTAAGGGTCTTTCACAATGGACCATTTTGCCTTCCCTTTCCTCAGGTTTACTTCATATAGCCTCAGAGAAAACAGAAATATGGCAGAAGGTGAGCAGTAGGGAGAAGCCTAAAGAACCTACTGGCTGCCTGATCACTGCCTAATACTCCAGGGGTTGCCAGTAAGAGAAGTGTGCAGTCTCTATGAGTTGCTTTGAATCGTGGTTCTTAGAGAAACTTCATCCAACAATTAAAATTCACATAGTAAATCCCCTGGTCTTTGCAAGCTCAGACAAAACAAAGCAACTTCTCACTCTGCCCATTTCCCCTGGGCCATCTTCTCCATAGCTGCAGATTCAACTTCTATCCACTTCAGTGACAATGCTCATTCATATTTATATTCCTTTTGCCATCCCAGGGCTCTCTCCAGCACAACAAATAAATATTTTCAAATGTCCACTAGACTTCCCACAATAGCTGAAAAAGAATCTGTAACAACATCCTTTCTTCCCTCCTGTGTCTGAGTATATATGTTGTTGTTGTTGTTGTTAAGTACAGTTGAGTTGGCTCCAACTCATAGTGACCCTATGTACAATAGAACGAAAGGCTGCTCGGTCATGCACCATTCTCATGATCCTTGCTATACCTGAGCCCATCATTGTAGCCACTATGTCAATCCATCTTGTTAAGGGTTTTCTCCTTTTTGTCTGACCTCCCACTTTGCCAAGCATGATATCCTTTTCCAGGGAATGGTCCCTTCTGACAACACAACCAAAGTAGGTGAGACCAAGTCTGGCCATTCTCACTTTCAAGGAGCATTATGGCTGCACTTCTTCTAGGACAGTCCATGGTACTTTCAGTATTCTTCTCCAATTGCAAACAGTGGCCAACCGTCTAAACTACTCTCCCTCCCAATAGCCCATCATCCTGGATATTTCCAAAATACCTTAGCAATCTAATTCACTTTTTCAGTGGTTCTATTGTCATTTTAATCGATATCTTCAGCTTCTCTTGCTTAGAATGTCAGTAGTATCTAAACCCTGCTTCCAGTATTAGCACCTGCCAAGCCTCCAGTGTCCACAGAAACACCAGAGTGCTCTTAAAATAAATAAATAAATAAATAAAGATGCTACTTCTTTGTTTAAACTATGCCATGAACTAACCAGGGGATATAAAAGATTTGAATTTTATAATAAAAACTATAAAACATTACTGGAGGAAACTAAAAGAGACCTTCATAAATGAAAAAAAAATATTCCATGCTCATGGATTAGAAGACTTAACATTATGAAAATATCACTGATACGCAAAGTGATTTATAGATATGAGGACTAAGGTGCACCTGACACAAGCTATGATATTTCCAATTGCTTCATATGCATATGAGAGCTGGACAAAGAATAAGGAAGACCGAAGAAGAGTTGATGCTTTTGAGTTGTGGTACTGGTGAAGAATGCTGAAGGTACTGTGGACTGGCAAAAGAACTAACAGATCTGTCCTGGAGGAAGTGCAGCTGAGATGCTCCTTGGAAGTGAGGATGGCCAGACTTCATCTCACCTACTTTGGTCATGTTGTCAGAGGGGACCACTCCCTGGAGAATGATGTCATGCTTGGTAAGGTGGAGGGCCGATGAAAGAGAGGAAAGCCTTTGACAAAATGGATTGACATGGTGGCTGTGACAATGGACTTAAGTATAGCAAGGATCATGGAGCTGGCACGGGATTGGGCAGTGTTTCATTCTGCTGTGCACGAGATCGTTACGAGTCAGAAACGATTCGATGGCACCTAACAACAACAACAACAACAACTCAAAGTGATTTATAGATATAATGCAATCTCAATCCAAATTCCAACAACATTCTTTACTGAAATGCAAAAGCATATAACTAACTTTACATGGAAAGGAAAAACTAAAACTCATTGCCGTTGAGTCAGATCCGACTCATAGCGACCCCTCCTTGGGTTTTCCAGGTGGTATCACTATGCAAGTAGATTGCCCAAACTTTCTACTGAGGAGTGCCTGGTGGGTTTGAAACATGGAAAGGTAAGAGGCCCTAAATTGTGAAAGCAATGTTGTAGAAGAAGAAGAAAGTAGTAGAAGGTCTCATACTTCCTCACATATTATACTGCTCTCTTGCTTGTGTTAGGCTGACCTTGGTCTTCCAAGTGACATCTTTGCTTAACACTTTAAAGAGGTCTTTTGCAGCAGATTGGGAGCTCTGATAGCATAGTGCCTAAGGCACTTGACTGCTAACCAGAAGGCTGGCGGTTCATACCCACCAGCCACTCCCCAGAAGGAAGGTTGGGCAATCTACTTCCATAGTAATACTGCCTCAGGAACCCAAGGAGGGGGTCACTGTGAGTTGAATCTGACTCCACGGCAATGGTTGTGCTGCATTGCAGCACAGCAGATTTGCCCAGTGCAGTACGATGTCTGATTTCTTGACCGCTGCTTCAATGGGTGTTGATTGTGGATCCAAGTAAAATGAAATCTCTGATAATTTCAATCTTTTCTCCATTTATTCTGATGTTGCTTACTAGTCCAATTGTGAGAATTTTTGTTTTCTTTATGTTGAGGTGTAAACCATACTGAAAACTGTAGTCTTTGATCTTCATCAGAACATGCTTCAAGTCAACTTCACTTTCAGCAAGCAAGGTTGTGTCATCTGCATATTGCAAGTAGTTAATGAATCTTCCTCCAATCCTGATGCCACATTCTTCTTTGTACAGTCCAGCTTCTTATATTATTTGCTCAGTATACAGATTGAAAAAGTATGGTGAAAAGATACAACCTTGAGGCACACACCCTTCCTGATTTTAAACCATGTAGTATCTCCTTATCCCCTTGTTCTGCTTGAACAACTGTCTCTTGGTATATGTACAGGTTCCTCATGAGTGCAATTAAGTGTTCTGGAATTCCCATTCTTCTCAATGTTATCCATAATTTTTTGTGATTCACACAGTTGAATGCCTTTGCATAGTCAATAAAACATAAGTAAACATTTTTCTGGTATTCTTTGCTTTCAGCCAAGATCCATCTGATACCAGCAATGATATCCATGCTTTCTTGTGAATCCATCTTGAATTGCTGGCAGTTCCTTGTCAATATACTGCTGCAATCATTTTTAAATTATCTTCAGGAAAACTTTACTTGCTTGTGATATTAAAGATAATGTTCAATAATTTTCACCTTTTGTTGGGTCAGTTTTGTTTGGAATGGGCACAAACATAGATCTCTTCCAGTTGTTTGGCCATGTACCTGTCTTCCAAACTTTTTGGCACAAAGGAGTAAGTGCCTGCAGTGTTGATCCATTTGTTGAAACATCTTAATGGATAGTCTGTCAATTCCCACAGCCTTGATTTTTGCCATTTCCTTCATGAAGTTTGAACTTTTTCTTTCAATATCATTGGTTCTTGATCATATGCTACCTCCTGAAATAGTTGAACATTGACCAGTTCCTTTTGGTTCAGTGACTCTGTGTGTTCCTTCCATCTTCTTGTGTTGCTTTGTGTATTGTTCATTATTTTGCCCATAGAATCCTTCAGTATTGCCACTCAAGGCCTGATTTTTTCTTCAGTTCTTTCAGCTTGAGAAATGTTGAGTATGTTCTCCTCTTTTGTTTGTCTAACTCCAGACTTTGTACACTTCATTATAATTCTTTCCTTTGTCTTCTGGAGCTGCTCTTTGAAATCTTCTGTTCACCACTTTTATTGCATCATTTATTTTATTTGCTTAAGCTACTGTCCAGTCAAGAGTAAGTTTCAGTCTTTTCTGACATCCATTTTGGTCTTTTCTTCCTTTCCTGTTTTTTTAATGACCTGTTGCTTTCTTCATATATGATGTTCTTGATGTCATCCCACAGTTCATCTGGTTTTTGGTCTTTGGTGTTCAATGCCTCAAATCTATTCTTCAGATGGTCTCTGAATTCAAGTGGAATATAATCAAGGTCATATTTTGGCTCTCATGACTTGTTTTAATTCTCTTCAGCTTCAACCTGACCTTGCATATGAGCAATTGATGATCTATTCCACAGTCAGCTCTTGGCCTGGTATTTACTGATGATACTGAGCTTCTCTATCACCTCTTTCCACAGATGTAATCAATTTGATTCCTACGTATTCCATCTGGTGAGGTCCACTAGACCTTGTGTTGTTGAAAAAAAGGTATTTGCACTGAATAAGTCATTGGTCTTGCAAAATTCTATCATGCATTCTATCTGGCTTCATTTCCAACACCAAAGCCATATTTTCCAAATACCAATGATGCTTCATTTTTGCCTTTCACATACCAATCACCAATCAGTATCAACACATTTTGATTGCATGTTTGATCAATTTCAGACTGCAAAAACTGGTAAAAAAAAAAAAATCTTCAATTTCTTCATCTTTTATTTTAGTGGTTAGATACAATAAGATATTTTGTGTTATGGAACTTTATAAAATCTTGAGGGCTATATGAATATCCAACCCAAATTCACTGCCATCAAGTCAATTCTGACTCATAGAGGCCCTATAGGATAGAGTAGAACTGCCCCATAGATTTTCCAAGGCTGTAAATCTTTACAGAAACAAACTGCCTCATCTTTCTCCTGCAGTGCAGCTGATGGGATCAAACTGCTGACATTTTGTAGCATCGGAATGCTTTAATCACTATCCCACCAGAGCTCCTTGTAAAAATATAAGTCATTATAATTATATAAAGCAATAAAGATTGTCTAAGTATAATTAATAATATGGGATTATAGTGAAAAATAAAAAATAGATATTTTATAAAACGAAGATCCAGCTCACACCTGGAATTAAGAAGACTCAGCTGAAGCACACAACTATACAAAAGCATCTTATAAAACCATGTTCTTGACTGAGTTCCGGCAAGATGGCGGACTAGGCAGAAGGACTACACAGACACTCTTCAACAAAGAAAAGGGAAACCCATTAACACAGACACAGAAGATAATCTTGGACCCCTGAGCCTTGAAGGGAAGGATACAAAAGTGGACTAAACCCCAACTAG
>NW_006921845.1:3518278-3541954 GCF_000298275.1 Orycteropus afer afer | reverse complement strand
GCTTTGGATGAACAAATTATTAGTGAGAGAGACAATTTGAAAATTAGTATTCTCCTTGCAATTGAAGGTGTAAGACAAAATCCATAAACAGGCATTTGGAGTTAACACTACTTTTGGTTTCCTGTGTGACCTCTAAGATGTTTGGATGTAGCTCTAGGTGGTTAGGGCCAGAAGAAGAGCCACATTTGCAGTTAGTGCCAGGAAAGACTGTCAATGTCGGAAGACAGTTTACAGTAAGTTCATGTTGTTACTCATGTATCACTAGTACCCTATTACGTTTCATTAGTAATAAAGTGTATTTAAAAGAAAAAACAAAACAAAACCATGTTGTTGTTGTTGTTAGGTGCTATCGAGTCAGCTCTGACTAATTGCAATCTTATGTACTACAGAACGAAACATTGCCCAGTCCTGTGTCAGCCTCACAATCCTTGCTACATCTGAATCCATCATTGCAGCTGCTGTGTCAATCCACCTTGCTGAGGGCCTTCCCCTTTCTAACTGACCCTCCACTTTACCAAGCTTAACATCTTTCTCAGGGAATAGTCCCTTCTGACAACATGACCAGCATAGGTGAGATGAAGTCTGGCCATTCTTGCTTCCAAGGAACATTCTGGGTGCACTCTCTCCAGGACAGATTTGTAGTTCTTCTGGAAGTTCATGTTACTTTCAATATTCTTCACCAACACCAAAACTCAAAAGGATCAACACTCCTTCAGTCTCCCTTATTCATTACAGACCTGAGAATTCAATGTGTCTAACCTATTCTCTTTTTGCAGCAGAAGAAAAGCAAAGTCTAAAACTACAGAAAGTGCACAGTTAACTTGTAGATAGGCCAGGGCTTTTAAGTCTATACCATACTATATTTTGGCTCCTCTTTGTAAAGAGATTTCTACTCTGGTAGCACTGTGGTTAAAGCCTTGGGCTGTTAACCAAAAGGTGGGCAGTTCGAATCCACCAGCTGCTCTTGAGAAGAAAGATGAGACAGTATGCTTCCATAAAGATTTACAGCCTTGGTAACCTTATGGTGCAATTCTACTCTGTCCTGTAGAGTTGCTGTGAATTAGAATTGACTCAATTGCAGTAGGTTTGGTTTTTGTTTTGTAGAGAGAAAATGTGAAGTTAAGAGAATGCTACCAAAATGTCTGAGTATTCAGTTTAGGGGTCATTCAAATATTTCAGAGCCAACATTAACCTCAAAAATGCTCCAGATATCTTGTCTCCTTACAGGCATTTTTAATTACCATGTCTGTCTTTACTAGACATCCAACTAGTATCACATTCAACAAGGACAATATCTGGAAAGCAGAAATAGCGTTTACTCAGAAAATTGAACTTAATAAGAACATTATCTACTCAAGAAAGTAAAGATTTTCAAACCAAACATACATGGGTTGAAATCCTAACTCTATCGCTTACTGACTCTTTGGTAATTGATCAACCCACTTTTCTTAAGCTTTCTCTTTCTTACCTTTAAAATGAACAGACTGATGCCTCATTACTGAGAGAATATAATCTTTGTCACTATATTCAATAAATGCTGGCTTCTCTTCTACTCATTAAAGGGAGTTCTACAATATATGACCCTTAGACAGAATTTCTTAGCAGAAGTCTAAAAATAAGTAATTACTAAACGTTGATACTGTAAGATCAATGATTATTGTATTATTCTCCAGGTTAGCTTATATACCTTCACTGTATTCTTTATCTATGCTTATGTAAGGAAGTATGCCCTTGTTCTAATAATTGAGACAATCTTTTTCAATTATTTCATGTGGTACAGGCATACACACAGACACATATACACATGCACATACATTCTCATTAAAATTAAATGACTTAGATACTAAAACACAAGAACAAGATATAACAACTAATGCTAATGATCTTATGATATATTGGTAGACAATGGGTAAATAGTTTCAGAATAATAATAATAATTTTGATATAATAATTATGGTGAGCTCATAGAGGAGAACAAATTGCTCCCCTGCTAAGTGACAGATAGATGGAAAAATCTAATTTTACTTTAAAGAGTGCATAACTTTCCCTATTTCAGTACCTACTTCCAAATGAAAATCTGTCTTCCATGAAATTATTTTAAATGGTAAAAGAAACAAGTCACATGGGGATGAAGTCCTAGGTTCTGGAGAAGAATAACAAGACAATATAGAAAATTACTTCTGAAGCTAGCTCTTAGGTGAGACTACACTGAATATTAAGAACAACTATTATTGAGCAGAGATCTCTGGGGGCGTAGTACCTAAGGCATCTGACTGCTAACCAGAAGGCTGGCAGTTCAAACCCACCAGCCACTCTTCAGAAGATTGGGTAATTTACTTCCTTAGAAATACTGCTCGGAAACCCAAGGAGGGGTCACTATCAGTTGAAAACGACTTGATGGCAGTGAGTTCCTTTTTTTTTTTTTTTAATTGATCAAATAATTTGAGATTTTTAAGAAAATAAATGTTTTATAGAAACTAATGATATCAAATTTAACAACCAAAAAAAAAAAAAAAGAAAAAACTCACTGCTGTGGAGTCGATTCCAACTTATAGTGACCCACTTTGGGTTTCCTAGGTGGTAAATCTTTATGGAAGTAGACTGCCCAGTCTTCCTTCTGCAGAGTGGTTGGTGAGTTTGAACTGCCAGTCTTCTGGTTAGCAATCAAACGCCTTAAGCACTAGGCCACCAGAGCTCCTTTCCAAATTTAACAACAGTGCTCATCAATTTTAGGCTCTCTCTTCACCTAATTAATTTGTCAGAAAGCCAAAGAATAGAACTCATCCCATTTCTTCTGATTTTGGTAAAGCATACTGGTATAACCTCAGTGCTCCTCATAAAGATTTGTAAGAAGGGACTATCATGAAGCTAAATTATTACCACATCATATTTATAATGGGGAATTGCAAAAGTTTGCAATAAATTTTGAACATATTAAATTAATTAGGGCTGAAACTAAGGTGAAGCAAGTGAAGTCTCAAGTACAAAATAAAGGTGGAGCCAAAAAACTCAATGTTGTTGTTGTTGTTGGTGCTATTTGCTGTGTGCCACGGAGTCAGACCTGACTCATAGCAACCCCTCCTTGGGTTTCCGAGGCAGTATTGCTACAGAAGTAGATTGCCCAACCTTCTTCCCGAGGAGTGGCTGGTGGGTTTGACCGCCAGACCATAATCAAGATAAATAATATTGTAATGCAGTATTTTTATAAAGTAAAAATTAATGCAAAAATATTCATAATTATCAAATAATAAAATTTAAATAAAGACAGGATCAGTATGTTTATTTTCCTTTTGTCTCAGGTTACAAACAGTTTTATTGCACCTGCCCCAGGTATTCCACAAAGCTAAAAGTGAACAAATTTTATTCAGGGATTCTCAGTTGCATCCATGGTACCACATGCATCACTGGCTCTTCATTTTGAGAACCATTTCACTTTTTTTACAATGTCCAGAATTATATTTAACTTTTGCAGTGGTGTCCATAACAAGATATGTTTTAGATGATGATTTTAATAAAAGGCCAATAGTCAAAAGTCAGGAAAGCTATCTGTCTCTAATTTCTAACTCCAATCATTTTACCCTCTCCCTATTGCACTGCAGAATAGTTTTCTGGTCATTGACGTTTTACCATCACCAACACAATTATACTATGTACCATAATATACCCCAGGCCTTTGGCTTAGGCAAATAGTCCAGTGGCTCACCCAAACACTGAAACAAACTGAGTGCTACAAGTTCATGGTTTTGTACTTCCTAAAATGCAGTGAAACTGAGAAAGAAAGAACAGGAAGTAAATAGATGTAAGTGTACATATGTTGGGAACACTGAGGGGAGGAAAAGTCTGGAAAGAGAGTATCAGAGAATTTCCATAATCTCAAATCTCTAGGGTACATCAAGTTTCATTCATCAAAAATTACAACCCTAAAAAATAACAATTGACTGTCTCACTCTCCTTCCCATGTAGATGTGTAAGGCTTCATTCAATAGACATTTCCTGGGTATCTGTCACGTGCAAGGCATCATTCTTCAAACTGTGCACTATACAAAAGGAAAGTGCTATGTACAAGATGTGGTTGTTGCTTTTATAAGACTTGCAAAGTAACATAGAAGATAAAATATAACAAGAGCCCCTTTAGAACTTTCATACAAATGTTATCTTCACACTTATCTAAAATGTTAAACAGATATCACCATTCACCATTCAAAGATGAAGACATCATGTCTCATTGCTTGTAAGTGATGAAGTCAGAATTGGAACCCTAATGTTTTGTCTTCTTCAGTATGTAAGACAAGTTTGTAGTCAATAATATAGATCATCTAAGTACAAGAAAGGGAGCTCTGGTGGCATAGTGCCTAAGGCATTTTGACTGCTAACCAGAAGGCTGGCAGTTCAAACCCACCAGCCACTCCTCAGAAGGAAGATTGGGCAATCTACTTCCATAGTGATACCGCCTTGGAAACTCAAGGAGGAGTCACTATGAGTCGGATCCGACTCAACAGCAGTGAGTTTGGTTTAAATACAGGAAAAGATTAGAGATGATTATGTCATTTCTTAGTGGTGGGATACAAAAAGGAATCACAAAATGAATGTGAAAATAAGAGAAAGAATATGTGGGAAGGAGTAGTAGTTGTGCTGAGGATATAAATGAATAAGCCAAATTAAAAAAAAAAAAAAAGCAGAGGAGATTAACATGGGCAAAGGTATAGAGATAGACAACTACCTTGTGCATTTTGGCTCTAGTAGGCAGAATGGATAGTTCCAGTGTATGTATATTTTTTTCCCTTGGAAAACAGTGTTAGATAAAGTAGTAAAACAAAATCATGGTAGTTCCAGTGTATGTATATTTTTTTCCCTTGGAAAACAGTGTTAGATAAAGTAGTAAAACAAAATCATGGCCATATTTGGAAGCCTTAAATAATAGGGTAAATAATTTAAGCCTTATTGGTTAGAAAAAGGAGATATTACATACTTACTCATAAACGTGGTATTTTTTCATTTTGTTCCACATTTTTCTTCTACTCTATCCAAGACCTCCTACTAAAATCACTTTGACAGGGGTAAGCAGTGGTAGCCCAGTACCATCTAGTTCTCGTCTCATGGTCATGGAGGCTGGGGTTTGTACCATTAATCCTTTGGATCATAAAAAAAAACTGGGTTTACTGGTATAGAGACTGGTGGAAACCCCAAGACTATGGCCTTAGATACCTTCAAGCTTGAAACTGAACCCACCCCTGTGGCTCAACTTTCACTTATACAGTAGACAGGCCTGTAAGGTGAACAATAACACCAGGGACGTATGCACTTCTTAGAACAATCCACCAAATGAGACCAAAAGGGCAGCAATTGCGCAGGGATAAAGCTCAGATGGCAAGAGGGGATAGAAAACAAGGGTGAATGAAAACACTTAACACAGGGAGGAAGTGGGAAGAGTGCTGTTACACTGTGGGGATTGCAATCAATGTCACAAAACAAAATGTGTATAAATTTTTGAATGGAAAACCAGTTTACTCTGTAAAGAAACTTTCACCTAAATAACAATAAAAAGTTATTTTTTAAAAACTCATTTTGGTGTTCTTATATTATCAAGGTGACTACTACTCATGGTGTCCCATGAACAAAGGCATGAAATACTATCCTTTCCTGAGCTATCCCTATGATTTGATATGGATCAGATAGTAGTGATATTTAAGATTTTCATAGGCTGGTTTTTGGAAGTAGATCACCAGGTCCTCCTAATTCATCTTAGTCTGGAGACTTTGCTGAAACTTTTTCAGCATTATCACAACATGCAATCCACCATCAAAAGGCAGGAGGTGGCTGCAGATGAGGTATATTGACCAAGACTTGAACCTTGTCTTATATACAGAAGGCAAGAATTCTGCCACTGAACCACCACTTCTTATAGATTGGATGTCATGTTGTTTGGTGGAGAGAAACTAGAGTCAAGGAAACTTGTTAGGAGGTTATTTCAGAGTTCTAAGTAACAAAACCATGTTCTAGGGTTGGAAATTGAGAAAAATCAAAGGGAGTTAGGAGTCAGATCTTTATTCATTCCCAAATGGACTGGGGAAAGCTAATACTGACCTGTCATTTGATGTATGTTTTTATTACTCAAACATTAGAACTACTACAAGCCAAAGACTATATTAAGAACCAAGATATAAAAGTGAAAAAGAAAGTCTTTACCTTTAAAGGGCCATGAGAATGCTGAAGAAAGCAAAACCAACAGTCGTGGGAGAAAGTAAGAAAAGGCATTATGGAGGGATTGATGCTTAAGGTGAGTTTTGAAGCAAGAGTAAGAAATCTGTATAGAGGAAAGATGTGGGGATATTTTGTAAAGAGAGAATATGAAAAGATATAAAGACGGGATACAGCATAGTGAATTTTAAGCATTGCATGTAATTGATAGAGCTGGATTAATGGTAAATTTGGACAAGTGAGAGGAAGCAGAAGAATAATGAAAAGAAACTTTATTGTCTACACTAAAGTGTTGGGACTTGTTTCTGAAAAGAATATGAGGCCATTATAGGATCTTAAACAGACCAATGAGATGGTGTGGTGTTTTAAAAAAACAATTCTGGCAAGAGTGTGAAGAATGGATGAGAGGAGATCAAGGCTAGAGGCAGGGAGTTTTTTTAAAGGAAATTTATCAATAATCTAGGCAAAGGCAAATGAGAAGGCAGGGCAACAGAAGAAACAATGGACAAAGGTGACATTTAGGAGGTAGAATAAATATCTATTCCTTAAGGGACATGGCAAAATTAGCTAACGATGGGGAAAAAATACCTTTTAACTTGTATGCCACATTCAATCATTGAAAGGTGCTAGAATTTCCTGAAATACTGGGTTGAATATCTAGGGTGAAGTCTAACTTTAGAGGAACAATGGCATAGTGATTTATTAGTACTACTGGCCATGTGGATAAGATATTTGGCTACTAACCAGAAGGTTGGTGGTTCAAACCCATCATCTTCTCTGTGAGAGGAAGATGAGGCAATCTGCTTCTGTAAAGACCTAATGGAGGTCACTATGAGTTGGAATCGACTCAATGGCAGTGAGCTTTTTTTTACTGGTCATGTGTGTGACATAGGAGACTGGGGACAAGCAGACTATATATTTGCTATTTCTGATTTCCAATCCACCTACCTTAGAACAAGATTAATCTAAACCAAGACACAGAACACAAGCTTAGCTTCTTTTAAGGACCTCTGTTGTTGTTATGTGCTCTAGAAAAGAAAATCATGCTTTCACATAGAAAGTCATCAAGGTCTTATAATTCTAATTATTTTAAAAAAATTGATATATTTCTAAAATATATTTTCTTCCTTCAGCTCTCTTCACCAAGATAAATAATACTCATTCATTTATACATCCCTTTAGGGTCTTATTCTTCCTTCTCACATCTCCCTATGATCACAACTGCTACTAACCATTTATTGCAACCCACCCAATAAATGTTCATACATATATTCTTCATAAATATATTAGCATAACCTTCATCAAAATTGATGCTCTAGCACCCTCTGCCCTACTCAATATGGACCATTAATCTATCAAAGCCCTCTACCACCTTGCTACTTACTCAGATGGTGTGTCCTCTTATGTCCACTACCCATTATGATGATGATGATTTGGGTGAAAATTTACAGAGCAAATTCACTTTGCATACAGCAGCTCACATACACTTCATCTCATGACGTTGAATACAATTTACACAATGTAACAGCTCTCCTCCTACTTCTCTCCCATAGTTACCTCTACCCTGTGTCCTCTCCCATGCATTCCTGCCCCCCAGCTGTCTCCCTGTGCATACACAGCCCTTCTATTCTCCCATGATTGATCTCTCCAAGGAGTGTATCTACCTAATGTAAATGTTCAGCTCATATGTCTGTCTTTTGTTTGGCTGGAAGCCACAGGAGTGGGTTCACTTCCAGACCTAAAGGGCAGCTAGGGGCCATATAGTCTCAGGGGTTCCATCAAGCTCTATCAGACTAGCAAATCAGGTCCTTTTTTTTCCCGATGATTTTGAGTTTTGTTCCACATTGTTCTCCCACTCTATCCAGGATCTCCTACAGAGATACCCCTCTGAGTGGTTGACAGTGTTAGCTGAGCACCATCTACTTCTTTTGGTCTCATAGTCATATAGTCTGAGGATTGCATGATGTACCAGTCTCTTGGACCATTTGTTTACATATGTCTTTGTTTTTCTTCATTCTTCTTTGCTCTGGATGAGGAGAGACACATTGTTGCATCCAGATGGCTGCTTGCAAGCTTTTAAGATCCCAGTCACTACTTGCCAAAGTAAGATGTGGAATAATGTTTTGGCGTAGTATGTTATGCCAATTGAACTTGACGCGACTATGGTCCTGAACCAACTGGTCCAACTACTAGCTCCCTCTGGGTAGCTGGCTATGGCCAAGAAGTGACTACAACCTTGCCCCTTGTCAGCTCTACTATATACCTGGGGATTCATACAGAACGTACGAATACACTCGTAGAAACATTGTCACTACTTATTATTTTATCCTGGTGTCATGCTGGCTAACCCTGCATAGAACTTCCTGTTTCTTCTACGTAAAAGCATATCCCTCCCCTATTCCAAAGCATATTCAAGACTTGTTTTTCCACAGAAGACAATTCTTTATACTCTCTCCACTCAACACACATACTTAGCAGAGTGTAATGTAATGTCACCATATTATTAAAGCCACAACTCTTCAGCTGTTATGCATAGAATAAAGGACAGGATATCTTAGTATTTAAGAGCTTGACATCTGGAGCCATGCTGCCTGGATTGTAATCCCAGAGCTGTCTTTCACTGGGCCAATTATTTACTTGCTGTGATTGAGTTTCTTCATCTGTGTAAAGGAGATTATAATAGTATAGTATTTACCTCATTGGGTTGTTATGAAAATTGAATGAGTTAATACATGCAAAATGCTTGGAAAAGTGCCAGATATGTGAGAAGTTTTTACAAATGTCAGCTAGTTTTATTATTAAGAAGCTCTGGTTGCATAGAGGTTAAATGCTTGCTGCTAACCAAAAGGTTGGCAGTTCAAACTCTCGCAGAGAAAAGACCTGGAGATCTGCTCCCTGAAGGATTACAGTCTAAGACACCCTATGGGTCTGTTCTACTCTGTTGTAAGGGGTCACTTTGAGTCAGAATTGGCTCAATGGCACACAACAACAGCAAGATTATTATTCCAGCACCATGGTTAAAAGCAGGGTATTGAGATATTCTGAGTCTCAGTTTCTTTATCTAAAGAATAGGAGAAGAAGTAACTGTTTTATAAAGTTGCATGAGAATGAAATAAGATAATGTGTAAATATTTTAGCACATAATAAAAAATTAATAAATTATACTAGTTATTACAATTGTTATTATAATTCAATACACTCTACATACTAAATGAACTTGTATTTATGCTGTAAATGTCTGGGCTGTCAAGAACCTCTGAGACAGTTTACTCTAATCTCTTCATTTCGCAGATGCATCTGTAAGATAGAAAGTTGATATGACTTGGCAAGATTGTCCAAGCATATGAGTCACAACTAGAACTCAGTCCTTCTGACTGCAGACCTTCATCCCACTGTATCACATGGAATTGACTATTTGCTTTCATCTCCTCTATATACTATGTTGTTGTTGTTGTGTTGTTGTTAGTTGCCATTGAGTCAGTTCCAACTCATAGTGACCCTATGTATAACAGAATGAAACTTTACACAATCCTGCGCCATCCTCATAATCTTTAGTATGTTTGAACCCATTATAGCAGCTACTGTGTCAATTCATTTTATTGAGGGTCTTCCTCTTTTTTTTGTTGACTCTCTACTTTACCAAACACTATGTCCTTCTCTAGGAATTACTCTCTCTTGATAATACTTCCAAGTAAGTGTGATGGAATTTTACCATCTCATTTCTAAGGAGCATTCTCACTGTACTTTTTCCATGTCAGATTTGTTTGTTCTTCTGACAGCCCATGTTATATACAATATTCTTCACAACCACCATAATTCAAATGCATCAATTCTTCAGTCTTCTTTGGAAGACCAAAAGAGACTGTACAATCCCTTCTAAAAAGTACAATGTACCAAGAGTAAGAACTATTTCTCCATGCCTTTGAAGTCCTTCTTCTCTGTGTCCCTGTCCATATACCAAAACTTCTAGCCACCTGCAAAAACCTAGGACAGTTCTCAGCAAAGTGTGTGCTCAAATAAGTCAATGGCCTGTCTTTAACATCCTAAAATGTCCCTTTTAAGTCTTGTCATAGGAATCTTTACACATGTGTGAATATCTGTGTTTTGGTTACCTAGTGCAGAAATACCACAAATGGGATGACTTAAACAAACAGGAGTTTATTCCCTTACAGTTTTGGAGGCTTTAAGTCTGAGTTCAAAGTGCCAAGCTCTAGGGGCTGGGTGAAAGCCCCTCAGCCTTAGGCTTCAGGTTTGCCTCCTGCTTCTGGCCCACTGAAACTAGAGACTTTTCTTCACTCACACAGCTGCTGGCTGCAGAGGCTGACAAACCCAGGGTTGACAAGTAAAAAGGCACAGTCTCAATATTATCAAACAATACGACAGGCTATTGATTTAAAGTCCCAAGATCAGTAGGACATGGGAGACTGCTAAACAATGACTTGGCTACATGCAGGGTTTAAATGTGCCATGAGCTAGAGACCATTCCCAAAGCTGCTTCTTATATATGGGAAGCAGACCACATCCCTAAAGCAGCTACTCAGATGCTTGTGGCAGATTCCACCGTGGAGTTGATTGCCATTCTCATCAAGGGGAATAAAGACCACCAGGCCCAGCCAAGTTGACATGCAACCTTAACTACCACAATCTGTTAAGAATTTTTCTGTTTTATCTTTGAGGAGAACAGTTAACATAGATATTAATGCAGCATTTGCTATTCTATACGTTATTATGGTTAGTGGTTTTCCATAAACAGTATTCTGTTTCCTGTCTAAAGCCATGAAGGAAGCATGGACAACTCTTTTAAAAGCAATTAGTGGGGGTCTTTTTTCATTCCATTTATTAACAGAAAATAACAGCTGCCACAAATTTATTAGAATGAGCAAAGATCAAACCCAATCATTGAACAACATCCAACCAAGCCTAGTAGATTACAGCCTTTGAGGCTAATAAGACCCTTCTTGATAGATTCTCCATTCCACCCTGTCCCACTTACATACCTCTGCACTATGCAGAGACTGCAGAATAGCTTAGGGTGTCATTTTCATTTATGTATTATCCTTTATTTTATTCCTTTTCTTTCTCCTTCCCTCCCCCTTCTTCCATTTCTTCTTCTTACCTTACCATCCCTCCATTTTTCTTTTCTTCTTTTTCCTTTCTTTCCTCCCATTATTTTTTACTTACTTTCCACTCTTCCATTCCTTCCTTCTTTCCTGCCTGCCTGCCTTCACTAAGTCATTTTTTGCCTGAAATGATAAAATGACAATGGCATTTCCTTATACTTTATTTTTTCAAATACTTTGTACATTTAAAGATATTTCTTTATTTTTCTTACTTGATCTTGCACAGTAGTCTCCATGAGAGCAGCTATTTTTAAAACAAGAGAGGTCACACAGTATGTTAGTAACAGAACTACGAAAATCTGAAAGTATATCATTCATTCATTTAATCATTGATTTATTCATATTGGATTCTGCAGTATAAAATTCACTATGGATTTTTATCAGGGATCCAGATTCCATCCAGGTGATCTATACCAGACTCCTATATGGTACTCCTATATCACCACCACTATGAGGTCAGCTAGGTGGGTTTTTAAATAGTTACTATGAAATATTCATAAGGTTTTTACTAGGAAATGCTTTGAGAAGTGGATGGCCCCTTCCTTCTACCAAGTCTGTCTTAGTCTGCTAAAACCTGTCCACCATGGGTGACCCTGCAGGTATTTGAAATACTGGTGGTATAGACTCCAGCCTCACAGCAACATGCAAACCACCACTATGACAAATTGACAGTTGAGGAAAAGGAATGGCGTGGCATTCATCATCACAAAGAATGTTTCAAGATCTATCCTGAAGTACAATGCTGTCAGTAATAAGACAATATCCATGTCCCTACAAGAAAGACCAGTCAATATTAATATTATTCAAATTTATGCACCAACCATCAAAGCCAAAAATGAGGACGTTGAAGATTTTTAACAAATTCTACAGTTTGAAATTGATGAAACATGCAATCAAGATGTGTTGACTATCACTGGTGATTGGAATGCAAAAGTTGGAAACAAAGAAGAATCACCGGTAGTTGGAAAATATGGCCTTGGTGATGGAAATGACAATGGAGATCACATGATAGAATTTTGCAAAACCAATGACTTATTCATTGCAAACACCCCTTTTCAACAACATAAATGGTGTCTATATATATGCAGCATACTGCCTAAGGCACTTGACTGCTAACCAGAAGGCTGACGGTTCAAATCCACCAGCCACTTCTCGGAAGGAAGGTTGAGCAATCTACTTCTGTAGTGATACCGCCTCAAAAACCCAAGGAGGGGTCACTATGAGTCAGGTCTGACTCGACAGCACATAATAACAACAACATATATATGCCAGATGGAATAAACAAGAAGCAAATCAACTACATCTGTGGAAAGAGGTAATGGAGAAGCTCACTGTCTTCAGCCAAAACAAGACAAGGAGCTGACTATGGAACAGACCATCAACGATCATATGCAAGTTCAAGTTGAAGCTGAAGGCAATTAAAATGAGTCCAGGAGAGTCAAAATATGACTTTGACTATATCCCACCTGAATGTAGAGATCACATAAATAATAGCTCTGACACATTGAGCAATGATAGAAAACCAGATGAATTGGGGGATGATATCAAGAATATCAACTATGAAGAAAGCAAAAGGTCATTAAACAGACAGGAAAGAAAGAAAAAAAATTGATATTAGAAAAGACTGAAACTTGCTCTTGAATAGAGAGTAGCTAAAGCAAATGGAAGAAATGACAAGATAAAAGAGCTGAACAGAAGATTTCAAATAGCAGCTTGGGAAGACAAAGTCAGTTATTATAATGAAATGTAATAAAACCTGCAGTTAGAAACCCAAAAGGAAGAGCCCCCTCAGCACTTCTCAAACTGAAAGAACTGAAGAATAATTCAAGGCTCAAGTTGCAATATTGAAAGATTCTATCATCAAAATATTGAATGATGCAGGAAAGATCAAAAGAAGATGGAAGGAATACACAGAGTCACTGTACCAAATAGAATTGGTCAACATTCATACATTTCAAGAGGTGGCATATTATCAAGAACTAATGGAAGGAAGATGGGGCAATCTACTTCTATAGTGATACTGCCTCAGAAACACAAGGAAGGGTCGCTATGAGTCAGGTCCAAATTAATGGCACATAACAACAACAATGGCTTTGAAAGAAGTCCAAGCTGCACTGAAGGATTTGGCAAAAAACAAGGCTCCAGGAATTGATGGAACACCCATTGAGATGTTTCAACAAATGGATGGCACACTGGAGACACTTACTCGTTTATGCCAAGAAATTTAGAAAACAACCACCTGGCCAATTGACTGGAAGAGATCCATATTTGCAACCATTGCAAATAAAAGTGATGCCACAGAATGTGGAAATTATCAAACAATATCATTAATATCATACACAAGTAAAATCTTGCTGAAGATAATTCAAAAACAGTTGTAGCAGTATACTGACAGGGAACTTACAGAAATGCAAGCTGGATTTAGAAGAGGATGTTGAACGAGGGACATCATTGCTGATGTCAGATGGATCGTGGCTGAAAGCAAAGAATACCAGAAAGAAATTTACTTGTGTTTTATTGACTATGCAAAGGCATTAGACTGTATGGATCATAATAAATCATGGATAACATTAAGAAGAATGGAATTCCAGGACTTCTGGTAAGATGACAGAATAGGTAGACAAGCTACACAGACCCTCTTCAACAAAGAAAAGACAAACCAGTGTCACAGATACAGAAGATAATCCTGAAGCCCTGAGCTTTAAAAGGAAGAATACAGAAGTGCATTGAACACCAACTAGTAGAAGAACCTAAGGGAAAACAGTGAGAAAGGAGACAAACAGAGCTGCAGACTGTCAGCTATCCTGATGGCACGGACAGCCTGAATATTTTGAAGTGGTATTAGGGTCTGAGAATAAACCTAATAATTGGCCCTGCTCACCAAGGGCTTCATGGATGACTGCATGGGTGGCTAATGACTAAAAAAGGAAACAGCAAAGAAGGAGACAAACCGAGCTGTGGACTTTTGGCTGTCTGGAGAGTGAAGCCATTTTACATGTTTACAAGCAGCAGCCATTTAGGATATTTAAAGCAACAACATTCTCATTCAGATTACAAGGACCTAAGAATAGGCTCCATTTGCCAAGGACAACACAAACATACAAGAGGCTGATGACTAGAAAGGAAACAGGTGAAGAGTGCATAAGTGCTGCAAATAGAGACGCACAGTACCCTGCTTACTCAGATAACATCCAAATAAAGCAAAGAAGATGAAAATCTTGGGTGAATCACTCCAACTTACAATCACAAATTAAATATAAAAACAAAAACATCACAATGTCTCAGAGACAACAGACCATCACAGTTCACACAAAGAAACAAGATAAAGTGGAAGAAACAAGGGACCAGGATACAGACCCAGAACACAGCCCTGAGGAAGAAGCTGCGTTGGAAATTCCTGATAAGGAATTCAAAAGAATTATATTTAGGTACCTTCAACAGATTGAGAAACAGCTAAAGGAAAACACTGACAAAATTGAGGAAAACACAGAGAAAACCCTAGAACAATTTCAAAAGGCAATACAAGAACAAAATGACAAAATAAATGAAAAAACTAGAAATGATATAAAATATACAGATTGAAATCCAGAAGATTGATATTAAATTCTCAGAAATAGATAATACATTGAACAGACAAAGGAATAGAATTGAATCAATGGAAGACAGAATTAGTGAGATTGACAACAAATACCTCAATTCTTCTTTAGAAAGGGAGCAATCAGAAAAAAAGATCAAAACAAAATGAAGAAATCCTAAGTTTCATGTGGGATACCGTTAAAAGGAATAACCTATGTGTAATCAGAATTCCAGAACAGGAAGAGACAAATAAAACCAAAAGAGAAAATTGTCAAAGATTTGTTGGAGGAGAATTTCCCTGATACAAGGAAAGACAATACTATATCCATTCAAGAAATCCAATGAACCTCAAACAAGATAGACCCCAAAAGAAAATCACCAAGATATATCATCATCAAACTCACCAAAACCAAATACAAAGAATGAACCCTGAAAGTAGAATGGGAAAAATGAAAAATTACCTACAAAATACAATCAGTAAGACTAAGCTGATTTCTCAGCAGAAACTATGCAGGCAAGAAAACAATGGCATAGTAAATATAAAAGCCTGAAAGAAAAAAATTTCCAACCAAGAATTTTATACCTGACAAAAGTATCCCTCAAATATGATGGTGAAATTAGGACATTTCAGACAAGCAGAAATTAAGGGAATTTGTTAAAACCAGACCAACCTTACAAGAGATGCTAAAAGGAGTCCTTTGGGTAGAGAATCAACAACAGCAAACAACAACTGACCATTAACACACATGATGACATACCCAGAAACCAACCCAGCTATGAAGTATCCAAAGTAAACAAGCCTACAAGATTGTAAAGAGGGAACCAGAGGCATCAATTGGTAGATGAAGACAACTAAAAACCAAAAAGAGGGAAAAAAAGCTGCGTAGTTACAGAACTTCTAAACGGTAAGGAAGTCAAAACAATTGTAAGATAGAACGGACTGTTCTAAACTTGGGAAGAAAATTGTAAATCACAGGGTAACCACAAAGAAAAATGATAAACCTTAACATCAAAATGAAAAAGAGGACAAGCACAAATATTTAGCAAATACTAAAACAATAATAACAAAGGAAGTGATAACATGATTCATAAACAAAATGAGCTCAGCACAGAACATTACATGGAACAAAGAAATCAACAACACCACAAAAAAGCACATAAAAAAATGACAGCAACAAATTCATACTTGTCAATAATTACTCTGAATGTCAATGGATGTTAAATGCACCACTCAAGAGATGGAGAGTTGTAGACTGGATAAGAAAACATAATTCATCAATAATACAAGAGACACACCTTAGAGACAAAGGCAAAAACTGACTAAAAATCAAAGGTTGAAAAAAGATATATCAAATCAATGGCAACCATTAAAAAGCAAGAGTGGCAATATTAATTTCTGATAACATTGACTTTAAGACAACAACTACCATAGGAGACAAGGAAAGATATTATATAATGATTAAAAGATAGATTGAACAAGAGAACATAACAATAATTAATATGCACCCAATGAAAGAGGCCCAAAATATATAAATCAGATTTTAATAGAGTTGAAAAGACAAATAGATGATTCCACAATCATAATGTGAGACTTTAATACACCACTTTCAATCAAAGATAGAACTGGAAAGAAACTCAACAAAGACATGGAAGAATTAAATAATACAACTCACCAACTTGACCTTATAGACATCTACAGAGCACTTTACTCAACAACAGCCCAGTACATATGCTTTTCCAGTGCACATGGAACATTCTCAGGATAGACCATATGTTAGGCCACAAAGCAAGCCTTAAAAAATTTATAAATTTAAAAACACTGAAGTATGGCAAAGCATCTTCTCAGACCACAGTGCTACAAAATTAGAAATCAACAATAGGAAGAGCAATGGAAAAAGAGCAAATGCATGGAAACTGAGCACTCCCTCCTTGAAAATGACTGGGTAATAGAAGAAATAAAAAATGAAATTAAAAAATTCCTTGAATCAAATGAGAGTGGAAGCACAACATACCAAAATATTTGAGACACAGCAAAAGCAGTGATCAGAGGCCAATTTATAGCAGTAAGTGTACATATCAAAAAAGAAGAAAGAGCCAAAATCAACACTTTAGCCCAACATCTCCCAAACTTAGAAAAAGAGCAGCAAAAAAGAAAGCCTACAGTCACCAGAAGAAAATAATGAAGATTCAAGGAGAAATAAATGAAACAGAAAATAGACAGACAATAGAAAAAAACAACAAGATCTGAAGTTGGTTTTTGAAAAGATTAATAAAATTGATGAACCACTGGCAAATTTAACAAAGGAAAAGAGGGAGAGAATACAAATAACACAAATAAGAAAATTAATGGGCAACATCACAACAGAACCGACTGAAATAAAAAGGATAATAACAGGATACTATGAAGAACTATATTCCAAAAAATTTGAAAATCAAGAAGAAATGGATGGATATCTAGAAACACACCACTTACCTAAACGAACACAGACTGAAGTGGAGAAGCTGAACAGACCTATAACAAAAGAAGAAATTGAACAGCTCATAAAAAATATTACCAACAAAAAAAAGTCCTGGCTCAGGACTTAACACGGGAGAATTCTACCAAACCTTCAGAGAAGGACTGACACCAATCCTACTCAAACTATTCCAGAACATCGAAAAGGATGGAATCCTCCCAAATTCATTTTATGAAGCAAGCGTAACCTTGATACCAAAACCAGGCAAAGACAACACTAAAAAGGAAAACTACAGACCAATATCCCTCATGAATATAGAAGCAAAAATTTTCAACAAAATCCTACCCAATAGACTGCAAGATCATATCAAACAAATAACACATCATGACCAACTGGGGTTAACACTAGGTATGCAAGGATGGTTCAACATTAGAAAAACAATCAACATAATCCATCACATAAATAAAACAAAAGAAAAGAAACACATGATCACATCAATCGATGCAGAAA
This sequence comes from Orycteropus afer afer, assembly GCF_000298275.1. Taxonomy (NCBI): domain Eukaryota; kingdom Metazoa; phylum Chordata; class Mammalia; order Tubulidentata; family Orycteropodidae; genus Orycteropus; species Orycteropus afer. The sequence goes on along the minus strand of NW_006921845.1, from coordinate 3,524,094 downwards.
AGGCATTTGATAAAATCCAACTCCCATTCCTGATCAAAACTCTCAGGAAAATCAGAATAGAAGGGAAATTCCTCAACATAATAAAGGGCATGTATGCAAAAACAACAGCCAATATTATTCTCAATGGAGAGAGACTGAACCCATTTCCCTTGCCAACAGGAAACAGACAAGGGTGCCCTCTATCTCCACTTGTATTCAGAGTTTTATTGGAAGTCCTAACCAGAGCAATAAGGCAAGAAATGGAAATTAAAGGTATCTAGACTGGAAAGGAAGAAGCAAAACTATCCCTATTTGCTGATTATATGATCCTATACATAGAAAACCAGAGAGACTAATTGAGAGATTTAGCATAGTGGCGGGATACAAGATCAATATACAAAATCAGTTGAATTTCTCTACACCAGCAACAATATTACAGAAAAAGAAATACGGAAGTTATTCTGGATACCTAGTTCCACTCTGACAGGAATATACCAAAAATGGGATGGCCTTAACAAACAGGAGTTTATTCTCTTAGAGTTTGGAGGTTTTAAGTCTGACTTCAAAGTGCCAGGCATATGGGCTGGGTGAAAGCCCCTCAACCTTAGGCTTCTGCTCTGCCTTCTGCTCCTGGCATCCCCCTGAAGCTGGAGGCTTTTCTTTACTTAGCTGCTGGCTGCTGAGGCTGACAAGCCCAAGGTTGACAAGTAAAAAGGCACAATCCTGATTTTACCAAACTACATAGCTGGCCATTAATTCAAGTCCATTGAAAGTCCCAAGGTTGGCAGAGCATGGCAGATTGCTGAACAATGACATGGCTACATGCATGGTTCAAGCATGTCATAAGCTAGAGACCATTCCCAAAGCTGTTTCTTATATATGGGAAGCAAACCACATACCCAAAGCAGCTACTCAGCTGCTCCAGTAGATTCCACCATGGAGTTAATTACTAGTCTCACCATGTAGAATAATTACATTCATGTGCCCAGCCACTCAACCAGGTCCAGCCAAGTTGACACACAAACTTAACCACAAAAGAAATCAATACCATTTTACAATACTTACAAAAAAAAAAAAAAACCTTTGGAAATAAATCTTAGTAGGGACATGAAAACCTGTACAAAGAAAACTACAAAACACTACTTCAAGAAGCCATAACAGATCTACATAAATGGAAGAATATACCATGCTCATGGATAGGAAGATTGAACATTGTGAAAATGTCAATACTACCCAAAGCAGTCTATACATTCAATGCAATCCCAATCCAGATCTCATCAACATTCTTTAAGGATATGGAAAAACCAATCACTAACTTTATACGGAAAGGAAAGAGACCTGGGATAAGCAAAGCACTATTGAAGAAGAAGAATGAAGTAGGAGATCTCACACTCCCGGATCTCAAAATCTACATTACAGCCACAGTAATCAAAACAGCCTGGAATTGGTACAATGACAGACACATAGACAAGTGGAACAGAATTGCGAGCCCAGAAATAGATCTTTTGACCTAGAGTCAGCTGATTTTTAACAAAGGGCCGAAATCCATTAAATGGGGAAGAGATAGTCTCTTTAACAAATGGTGTTGCCAAACTGGATATCCATTTGCAGAAAAATGAAGCAAGATCCATAGCTCACACCATACACAAAAACTAACTCCAGATGCATCAAAAATTTATATGTGAAACCTAAAACTATAAAGTTCCTCAAGGAAAAACTAGGGACAAATTTAGGGGTCCTAACTTATGGCATCAGTAGACTGTCAAGCATAACCCAAAATGTGCAAACAGAAGAAAATAAACTAGATAAATGGGACCTTCTAAAAATTAAGTTTTTATGTACTTCCAAAGACTTCTCCATAAGAGTCAAAAGGGAACCTACACATTGGGAAAGAATATTTGGCAATGACATATCTGACTAGGGACTTATCTCTAAAATTTACAGAAAACTCCAACACCCCAACAACAAAAAACCAAACAATCCAATTTAAAAAATGGACAGAAGACGTGATTAGACACTTCACCAAAGTGGATATTCAGGTGGCCAACAAGCACATGAAGAAATGTTCATGATAATTAGCCTTTAGAGAGATGCAAATCAAAACAACAATGAGATTCCACCTTCTCAAAGTTCAACAAGACAGAAAATAACAAATGCTGGTGAGGTTGTGGAGAGATTGGGACTCTCATACACTGCTGGTGGGACTGTAAAATGGTACAACCATTGTGGAAAGCAGTATGGCGATTTCTTCAAAAGTTGGAATTAGAAATACCATTTGACCCAGCAATGCCATTATTATGTATATATCCTAAAGAAGTGAGAGCCAGGACAAGAACAGATATGTGCATACCCATGCTCATCGCAGCACTATTTACAATAGCAAAAAGATGGCAACAACCTAGGTGCCCATCAACAGAAGAATGGATAAGCAAACTATGGTACATACACACAATGGAATACTATGCAATGCTAAAGGATAATGTACACTGCATAACTTGGATGAATTTGGAAGACATTATGCTGAGTGAAATAAGTCAATCACAGAAGGTCAATTATTATATTAGTTCATTATTGTAAAAAGTCAAGGAAAGGTTTGTATGTGGAAGGAAACTTTCTTTGTTGGTTACAGGGATGGGAGGGTAGGGGCAGGGACATTGCAAAAATAAAAATAATAATAATAAACAAAAATAAAATAAATAAAGAAAGAATAATGGGAATTCCAGAACACTTAGTTGTACTCATGAGGAACCTGTACATAGACCAAGAGGCTGTCATTCAAACAGAACATGAGGACACTGCATGGTTTAAAATCAGGAAGGGAGTGTATCAGGGTTGTATCGTTTCACCATGCTTATTCAATCTGTATGCTAAGCAAATAGTCTAAGACGATGGACTAAATGAAGACGAATACAGTATCAGGATTGGAGAAAGACTCGTTACCAACTCGCCATATGCAGACGACACAACCTCGCTTGTTGAAAGTGAAAATAACTTGAAGCACTTATTAATGAAGATTAAAGACTACAGTTTGCAGTATGGATTGCACCTCAACATAAAGAAAATGAAAATCCTCACAACTGGACGAATAAGCAGCATCACAATGAATGGAGAAAAGATAGAAGTTGTGAAAAATTTCATATTTCTTGGTTCCACAATCAATATCAATGGAAACAGCAGTGAAGACATCAGATGACATATTGCACTGGGCAACTCTGCTGTAAAAGACTGCTTTAAAGTACTGAAGAGCAATGATGTCTCTTTGAAGACCAAGGTGTGCCTACCCCAAGCCATGTGTTTTTGATTGCCTCATATGCATGTGAAAGCTGGACAATGAATAAGGGATACTGAAGAAGAGTTGATGCTATTGAATTGTGGTGTTGAAGAGGAATACTGAAAGTACTATGGACTGCCAGAAGAGTGAACAAATCTGTCCTGGAAGAAGTTGCAGCTGTAATACTCCTTGGAAGTGAGAATGGCCAGACTTCGTCTCACCTATTTTGTTCATGTTATCAGAAGGAACCATTCTCTGGACAAGGCTATCGTGCTTGGTAAAGTGGAGAGTCAGTGAAAAAGGGGAAGGCCCTCAATGAGATGGATTGACACAGTGGCTGCAACTATGGGCTATATGGTATAGCACATATTGTGAGGCTGCCATAGGATCAGGAAATGTTTTGTTCTGTTGTACATAGGGTCGCTATGAGTCAGAGCTGACTTGATGGCACCTAACAACAACAACAATGAAGCATTAAAAGAATCCCTGAAAAAGTGCAAATAACTTATCAGCAGACTTTCTGTTTCTTTCTTAATTCCTTGATAAGACCAGTGGTAGGAAAAATTAAGTACCTTCTTGTCTCAAGTGTCCTTCATCAACCCAGAGATAATTTATTCTCCCCCACCAATCCTAGGTATATTCTATTACAATATGCACAGCATTCCAATCCATTTTTTCATGTACATTTTTAACAGAAATGATTAGTTCTTGAACATTATGATTTAGTTCTGTACCCAGCAGACTGTGGACACCTAGACAGTTTGTGTTGGATAGGTGGATGGATGGATGGACGAATGGATGGGCAGACTACTGTACTATACCATACTTCCTCCAGAATACTCCTTTCAGACACCCGGAAGCATAAGAAAGTTAATTATGATAGTTAATAATGAATTATGTTATCCTCTCCTTCTATCCCTGAAGTCTAGGATGGATAGCATGTGGACTGATTTTCACCATCACCCCAGTAAGGGAGTCCTTAAGGACAATGGAGAAGGACTTTATGTTCGGCTCTTCACTGATTTGGAGACAATGAGGAAAAGGGGAACAGTTCTTATTGGGGTATTTAATTATCTAGATTTTCCAAGGACATAAATTATTCCCTCAACTATCTCTGGATATGGGTTTTTTCTCTTTCTATTGCATAAGTCAAATATATCTGGATATTTAAAACACTTTTCAGAGGAACAGGTTTCCTTTAGTAAGTTAGAAAATTTGAAAATATTTAAGTACTTTCTTTAGTCTGAAAGAATTAGCATTACTTCTAAAGGAAACTAACTTTCTGTAAGACACTGTTGGCAGTGGAGGAATCTGTCACCACAGATAGGTCAATGCTGATGAAATGAGATCAAGCTAAGGGAAAGTGCTGAAGCAGAGGAAGAGGGGATGGAAGTTGGCTAGGGCTTTGATAGAATCCATCAACCTCTTACCATCTCTTCCAGCCCTCAGATTCAAGAATTTGAAATGTGGGAGTAAAGAATTGAGTTGGTGTACTAACAGACACCATCCTTTTGCAGCAGTGCATTTTTCTCCAGTCTGTCTACAACTAAATATCTTTGCAAGGCTACAGGGCTAGAGAGAAGGGGTGTTATAGCTCCCTGATGTTGTTACCATTGTTAGTTGCCACCCAGTTTCAACTCATGGTCACCTTATGTACAACAGAATGAAATATTGTCTGGGCCTGAGACATATTTATGATCATTAGTAAGTTTGAGACTATTGTATAGCTACCTAAGACAGTCCTAAAATAGGCAGGAAACAGGGAGAGAAATACTAGAGAAAGCATATAAAATTGCTTACATGTTGAAAGAAACCCCAGGAGAACAGGAAAGAATATGAATTACAAAATTTTTTGGCTTAATGCACAAATCTTTCCAGATAAAGTAGTCATGGGACATTTCCATAAGCTAGGGAAAGGGAAAAAAAAATTGTGAAAACCCTCAAATGAATACTTGATTTTTCTCAATTTCAATCTGTTTCTGTAAGAACTGTTTTCCATAAATTCAGGCCTGGGAGCCAAGCAGCACATTCACAGGGCCCATCATCCAAGAAAGGCCTTACTGGCCTCGTTGCTCCATAACTCCTGCAAAGAAAATGCAGAGACAAAGATTGCCCCAAAGAACTGCTTTCCATCATCTGCACTTGATATCAGAGGAAATGGGCAAAATTGCAGGGACCCAGACTATATACTCACATCTTCCCTAGAGGAGGCCCGGGAAAGGTAATCAGATTTTGTTGAACCACAGTTTGCCTTTCAAACCAAGGGATACTTAAAAGTTCCAAATACTCATTAGATTCAAAAGGATTGTGTGGTTTGTGTGTTTTCATTAGTACAGAATCTCTTTTGGTTCTAGCCCCCAAGATGATATCCATACAATAGATCGTTCCAAACTCAAACAACTTTGCCAGCTGAAACAGTGACATCCTTGAAACTGAGGAGCAGTGGATCATAGAAACAGATTTCTAGAGCTGGAAAGAACTTTAGGAAATCATCCAGGTCAGTGCATGACATTTTGCAAAAATAGAAAAAAAACAAAAAACTATCTAAGCAAAAAAAAAAAAAAAA